>NC_044042.1:47900711-48238542 GCF_901765095.1 Microcaecilia unicolor
CCCACAGAGCAGAGCTCAATGCCTACCAGCTTGGCGTAAGAGCAAGACAAAGACTCATTGAAACAAGTTTTAGGTGAAAGTAAGTGAACATTTATTTTTTACATTCAGTGCATGTGTGTGTTCAACCCCACCACCACCACCACCACCCCCCTCCCACACCCACCCCCCTCCCACCAACCCTCACCCTACAGCATGTCCCATCATTTTCCCCTTCCCTTCCCCCGTCCCCTCCTACCCCTCCCACGCCCTTCCTTTGCAGCTGGTGCTGCACGGGAAGTCTCTTCACCCTCTTCGGAGCTGCTGCTCCCAGTGTCCTCCTCCCTATCCCCACGGCAGCCTGCGGCTTCGGCTGCACCGTGGAAATCGGGCCACCTTCTTGGTTCTAGTGGTCTGGCCACAGGACCCAGAATGGGAGCAGATTTGGTGGGTGCTGCAGGAGTGGGTGCGGAGGCTGAGGATCGCAATGCCCACCTCTTAGCTGGTGGTTGCTGGTGGTCAGTGGAGGAGGATGTTGATGGCAGGGGCTGCTCCAGCAGCACGGGGGCTGGAGTAGGCGCGGTGCCCTGAGGGCGCAGGTGTTGGATGCTCTGCTCCAGCCGTCTCAGTTGCTGGAGCACCTCCTGGTGGCCTTCACGTTGCGCCTGGAGGAGTTCCTGGTGTGCTCGCTGCTGTGCCTCCAGTGCTTGGCGCTGCAGCTCCAGTTTCTGCTGCCGGTACTCCTCCAAGCGCACGTTGTGGCGGAGTAGTTCCGTGGCCAGCCGCAGGAGTTGCCTCCTTTGGCCGGATGGCCTCTGGCGGGGAGCTGGGCCCTCCTCCTCCTCAACAAAGTCCTCCGGTGCTGGAGGTGCGGCCTCTGCTGGTGCAGGTGGTGGTGGTGGTGGCAGAGGCTGGACAGCTGGTGCAGGTGGTGGTGGTGGTGGTGGCAGAGGCTGGACAGCTGGTGCAGGTGGTGGTGGACGCAGAGGATGCACAGCTGGTGCAGGTGGTGGTGGACGCCGAGGATGCACAGCTGGTGCAGGTGGTGGTGGACGCCGAGGATGCACAGCTGGTGCAGGTGGTGGAGGCTGGACGGCTGGTGCTGCAGGCTGTGGAGGTTGAGGCTGGACTGGTGGTGTAGGGCGTTGGCCTTGCAGGCCACTAGGGCCAGCCTCCTCTGAGTCATCACCTGTATAGCACAAGAGTGAGGAATAGTGTTGGTGCAAATAACCCACTTTTGTCTTTCAGCATTCATATACATTGGTATGTCCCCCAACCTGATGACCCAGCAAAGAGATGGTGAGGAGGAATGGAATTGACACGGGTACGAAAGAGAGAGCCCCGCAGGCAGCTGGGTAGAGGTGGTGGATGAGCAGCCAAGAGAAGGACACCACTCACAACGTTGTGCTCAAGCTGTTAGTTGTATAATTGTTAAATTGAACAACATTGCAGCATGTGTTGTGTTACTACTGACTTGCTAAACTGCATAGAACTGCTTTATGACCCCCATTACAGGCTCCTTCAGTTGAATGCATGTGGCCCACACTCAGTAGAGCACAGAGGTCACAGGAGGAACTAGGCACAGTTTGGTAATGGGAAAATAGGAGGGAGTAGTAGGGAAGGACGGCCCCCAAAGTTCTGCCACAGTAGTAACCTACACACACCCATAGGAGCCAACTGGAAAGTAGTATTGGGGGTGCTAAGCCCAGTGACCAACACTCCTCCCTGCACAGCTACATGATCTTTCCTCAATATTGGGGGTGCTCACACACACACACAGCACCCACCCTGTCTGCTTGCTCCTATAACACACATGACCACTACCACTACTCAAATAGAGCTTACAATTAATTCAATAAATATGGGCACACAGGACAAGTAAGAGGAAACCCAATGACAACAGTAGGGATAGGGAGTAAGGGTAGAGAACTAGTGAGTAGGGGTTACCAGGTCACAACAGCATCATAAAGGTGGCCTGTTAATATACATAAAGACAGCCAGAGATACTCCCCCCCCCCCTCCTCCTGCCCCCCACTCCTCACCTCCCTCCCCCTGACCCCAACTTCTATAACACAAGTGTACTGCAGCACAACAGATACCCCAACTGCATAATGAAACACCTACCTGAGTCCTCAGCCTGGCCCGAGGTGTCCAGGGAGCCAATCCCGTGGATGCCCTCCTGGGGTAGGAGGGAGTACACCATCAGCTCCATGGGTGTAAGGTTGGCAGTGTCATTGCCTGGGGGATTGGCCCCCGCCTTCCTCCGAACATCCCTCCTCAGCTTCCGCCACTTCCTCTTGCAGTCCTCCACGTCTCTCCCAGCATGGAAGACAGCATTCAGGCTGTCCCGTACTGCCTCCCATTCGCGCTGCTTTAATGTTGCTGCCAGCCTCTGCCCTGTAGGAGCAAACAGACTCCGGTGCCGCTGTACTATTTCTTGCACCAGGAGCTCCACCTCTGCTTCGACAAAATTACCCTTCCGGGTCGGCGGCATGCGTGGTGGCATTGTACCAATGGGGTTTTCGAAAATACGGAGTGGGCGTTTATATAGGCGCCAAGAACGCCCATTGAGACGGGGGCATAGGCGTTTCTGATATGGGCGTTTCTTTTTCAATTATACACATAATTGCTAAGCGTGCCCAGTTCAGATAGCGATTAGGAACACATGGTTTCGATTATGAGTAGATAAGTATGGGCGTCTCCACCTGCCTTCCCTTTCTTCATTGCCATTTTACCTGCCATTTCCTGCACTTAGACCTTGCCCGTTGTTCGTAATAATCATTTACAGGGTTTTACCCTCACTTATATGAAGGTATGTGTTTAGCAATGTATGCTTGGGTACACCTGTGTATTTAGGGGGGGGGGGGGAATTATTGTTGGCCCTCAGCCACCACGCCTTCCGTTTCCTGTCTTCCACATCCCCTGATGCTCCCTTCCTTTCTCCCATTCTCTCTGCCTGGTTGTAGCAGGCAGTGTGTGGGGGCCAAGAATTTAGTACAGTCGGCCCAAATCAAGCACCCCTCGGTAAGGGTCATTTCAATCAGGGAGATGTGCAGCTAATGTTCCAGAAGATAAAAGGCGCACTACACAGTCTTGAAACAGACGTTCATGGTAAGCTCTCATTTGTCTGCCACCTCTTCTCTTTGTGCTCATAGTCAAGGAGTGTGCATTCACTGTATGTATGTAGTCTGGAGTCAGATGTTAGGTAGCTCTCTTTTCACCAGGTTCCTGTGCACTGTACTGTGGGGTTGGCAGGTCCTCAGTGGTGTGGGCCAGCTGTTGGAGGTGCTGTATTGGTTCCCGGTAGCTTCCATCTTCCTTGTTTATGTGGTGTACCCCAGTCCCCATTTATGAAGTGGCCACCCATTCTCAAGGTCCATAGGCGGGGGAGGGGAGAATGATTAATGCAATGGATGTGTATAGCACATTATGGAACACCTTCCTAAATTGCTCCATAGGTAGTAGGGTAGGGAACATGCACATTACATTGTTTTTAATCGGTAGCCTGGACAAAAAATGATCGAGGTGGCTACAGGTAGTGCCACTGAGGCCTATGACATGGTGGTGAGGGAGAGGGGTGTGTGTACAGGTACCAACCCAAAGTAACTGGTGGTGGCTAAAGCCTGGTGGCTGCTGTGGCCTAGTGGTTAGAGCACCAGCCTTATAATCATAAGGTTGCTGGTTCAAATCCCACCTAAGGCAAGTCACTTCAGGGACAAAGTTTGACACAAACCCAGAATACTTGAATGTAACACACCTTGATCGACTACTGGAGAAAGTGTGATCACACCTGCAAATAATGAGCACCATTTTTATTTGTGCCCTTCCCTAACACAAGTATTACATTGCAACTGTGATGAAGTAACCATCCATCTATTGGGTTTCCCATTGTTTCCCTTTTGCTCCTCAGCATTATATACCATAGCTGATGTATTCAATGTGAAAATATGAGCCAGCTGTTTGTAGGTCCTTCTTGGGCCCCCCCCCCCCCACCCCCCACCCCCCACCAATGTGGCTTGTGGGTAAGGATATGTGTCCATCAGACAGCAAACACTGTGTATGTGGTACCTGGAGTTATGTGGAAGTGTGTACCTGGCAGATCACACGTGGTACACTATTAATCTCTTATTGATGGCACTCTGTATTGTGGGTCAGTATGGTGGAGGAGAGGGAGGAAGGGAGAGAGAAATGCTGGCTGGCCATTTTTATTAATGGACACAAATATCCATCCAGCCTCCCCGGCCCAACCCCCTGCACATATGGCCATGCAGGTTGGAATGAACAGGTGGCGTTCTGTATGGCCAACATTCTCAGACATACATCACCTTCTCATTCACACAGCACATTTAATGCTATGCATATTGCTGCCTCCTTCCTCTCAACTCAACAGCACCATTTGGTGATATGTAATGCACAAGGGAGACAAACACACACACACACCCTGATAGTTATATTGTAACAGAAACATTTATTTCCCCCCCACCCCCACCCCTACAAAATAAGCCCCAACAATGCCCTCCTCCCCCCCACAACTCCCCACACCCCAACAATTCCCTCCCCCACCCCCCACAGAACCCCCAACATTTCCCTCCCCCCACACACACAATCCCAACAATTCCCTCCCCCACCCCCACAGAACCCCCAACATTTCCCTCCCCCCACACACACAACCCCAACATTTCCCTCCCCCACACACACAACCCCAACAATTCCCTCCCCCACCCACTCCCCACACCCCCAACAGGCCCCCCCTATTTAAATTAAGGGCGGCCACGCCCTCTTAGCAAGGCCCTCTGTAGCAGGGCAATGAGCAGCCCCAGCAGTACCCTTAGTGGGCCCTGGAGCTGCTCATTGCCCTGTCGTAGGGCTCTCACCTCCTGCAGCAGCTGGTGCTGGCCAACTATAAGCTGCTGCTGGCCATCTACCAGCTGCTGCAGGAGGCGCACCACAGTGGCAGGGCCAAAGGCTGGAGGTGGGCCAGGGGACACGGAAGATGGCCCAGGGGCTGGAGGTGGGCCAGGGGACACGGAAGCTGGCCCAGGGGATGGAGGTGGGCCAGGGGACACTGAAGCTGGCCCAGGGGATGGAGGTGGGCCAGGCGATGGCGCTGCCTGAGGGGAGGGAGAGGCCTCATACGGAGCTGCAGGTGGGGAGGGGTCCTCATGATTGTCCTCATCCTCCTCATCTATGATGAGGACTCCCTCCTCCGAGTCCTCCTCCTCCTCCTGGTGGGCTGCCTCCTGGCCTGGCTGCTGCTCCTCCTCCTCCTCCTCATCCAGCTGCTCCTGCTCCTCCTGCTCCTCCTCCTCATCCTGGCGCTCAGCTTCCTGCTGGTGGAGCCCTGTGTATGTAAAAGGAGTGTGATTGAGATCAGTGCATACACCATGGCTTGCATAGTGCAGTAGCTGGGTGGCGTGAGGCAGGGGATGGGGCAGGGTGTGGTAAGGCGTAGCCTATGCCCATGGGGAATGAGCTGCATCAGATGACATGAAACAGAACCCTGGACCCTCCTCTGACACACACCACGCAGGACATGTTGCCATACCAAATTCATTGCTGACCAGCATGTTTGCATTGTGAGATGCAACGAGGGGTTGATGGGCAGTTGTTGTAGGAGTTATTGGGGGGGGGGCAGTGGGAAGGGTGTTGAGCACAATTCTTTTATGTGATTTAGGCCATAACATGCAGTACAAGTAGGGCCTCAGGCAGCTGTACCAGGACACAGTAATCAGCCACCACAATAAGGGGAATAGTAAAGTGTGGCATATCATCTCATTCATCTCGGGGGGATGGTCGGACGTTGCAGGCACGCTCATGGGAGAACCCCTGCAACCTGCATCCTTGATCTGGGACAGATATGGTATTACTAGGTGCCTATTAGGCACATGGGAAGTGATATTGTACAACACATTTGCTTTATTCATGAAATGTATGTAGTAATCTGTATAGGTGTCCTGTTTTTGAATACTTACGGCGAGCCCTGAGGTGCCTTCGCACCGCCCGGATGAGGTCGGGCCTCTCCCGCCTCACCCACCGGAACCGCCTCCTCAGGGACTCCAGGTCCCGGTGGACTCCAAAGCGTCTGCAAGATATAAGTTTGTAGAGCAGGGGTCAGGGGTGTTGGTCCTTTTTGTCCTCTGCACACATTCATTTGCTATTCACATACCAGAGAGAGAGGGTCTACAGTGTTGGGGGGGGGGCACCTCCATTGGTAGTGAATCATAAGGAGCCACCTTTTTACCATTTTGGGGGGTGGAACCCCCAGTGGAGATGACCCCTCCCTCCATACATATTTGATATTGGGGGTGGGGTGGTGAAGCACCCACAGCAGCCACCGAGTTGGTTCCTATGCAGATGATGCCAGCGAGGTGGGCATGAGGCCAGACAGTACCGTTTGTATACATTATAATGTATGCTTGTTAAACTACTTTATATGTGTTATCATGACCATGTTATAAAGTATGGTATAGGTTTCATTGGTCTCATGCTTCCACTATTCGGAGGCGTTGTAACCCACTGGCTGCAAAGAGGGGTTGGAAAATGTGGCCTTCACATAACTAACGAAATTGTCACATAACACTAATAGCATTTGTCACATACCTAACCTAACGAAATACATTCTTGTAGGGATGTGGGAATGGTGGTCGTTTCAATAACATACAAATTATTAGTGATTGTGCATGTTCCTATATTACTCATGATCCTTGCATGGACACTCCAGTTACTGCTGGTAACATTGATGACGGAGCTGTTATATGTGTAGGTACAGGAGGGGAGGGGGGTTGGGCCATAACCTTACCTTTCCAACCTTTCCCGGATGCGGGACCAGGCTCGCATGGCCTGCAGCCTGGGGGGCAGGTGGTGGTGCTGGATAAACAGCATGTGCCGGTGCCTTAGGCACAGCCTGATGAGCAGCAAGCTCTCTTGTTCGCCAAAATTGGGCTCTCGCCGTTGTGCCATTTTTCCACGTGTTGGAAAAGAAGTGCCTTATATAGACGACCTTGCGTGAGGGACGTCGTTTCATGCACAGCTCCATATATGGATGACCATTCCATATATGGCCCCTATCAGCACGTGGACGCCCTCGTAAGCATAGATGTCTTTGACATGCACATGCCTGCAGGAGTGTGAAACGTGCCTTATATAGATGAGTATGATGCACCCCACCCGACCCTTTTCACATATACAGAATATGCATTTACTGCATGTTCAGTAGGTGTACAGTGCATGCAGATCCGGACATTCAGATGGGCACATATGATGAAAGTATGGGTGGAGCAGCATGATATGTCTGTAGTTGACACATATATGCGTTCCTCATATATTTCCGTACCTGGATGGCCTGAACAACATGTACTGTACTTGCGATACACCTATGTACATTATTTTACACACCACGTGATTTGGTTGTTTGCACCTGCAATAATCGACCGTGTTAGGGCGCCCAATTTAGTCACGCTTATGCGCTCATCATTTGATTGTTTTCTTACAGGGATAATCGATTATCGAAAAACGCCCACACTATTTTTCCATTATACAGGTCTATTTTTGGACGTTTTCGTAAGAACGTCCTAATTCGTACTTGGACGATCTTTCCATTATGCCCCTCTATGTGATCTTATCTGCCGTCATTTACTATGTAAAGACCCTTAAAGAAAACGAGCCAGAGAATTTGAAAAACAGGATCTCCCTCTACACACCTCCAAGGTCACTCTACAAAGAACATTACACGATGTGACACCCACCAGTGAGCCTCCTCTGGAGTAGCACCCACACCCTGGAATGCACTCCATGAAAGGCTTTGCTTAACATAAAACTATCTCTACTTCAGGAAGCAGGTGAACGCTTGGCTCTTCAATCAGGCCTTTAATGAAAGAAGTAACTAACTTGCTAGTTACCACACACACACACACTAACATCAGTATTTGCTTATCCACTCTTACCCTAGCTGACATATTTATGCATCTTTCTAACTTGCTCTGCAACTTTCTTTAAATTAGTCCCCTTATTTTCTAACTCCTGTTACTCTATTTTATC
This sequence comes from Microcaecilia unicolor, assembly GCF_901765095.1. Classification (NCBI taxonomy): domain Eukaryota; kingdom Metazoa; phylum Chordata; class Amphibia; order Gymnophiona; family Siphonopidae; genus Microcaecilia; species Microcaecilia unicolor. The sequence continues at coordinate 47,908,725 of NC_044042.1, forward strand.
TATATGTCTTCAAAGAGGCAATAAATAAATCCAAATAGATAAAATAAGGAGAAAGTCAAAAACTTAGCTTTGAAGAAAACAAAGTGCTCTTCCACTTCTATAATCAATCACACTGACTGTGGCCAGAGTTTTGGTGCAAAGCTGTCTCAACACATGAACAAACTCAGCGTTTTCAGGCAAAGGTGTTTCATGCCACTCGGATCCGAATGACATGAAAAACCCTAAAAGTTCTTGAAATGGGTGGTGAGGGTACTGAGGCTTTTTCCCTTTCAAATTTATTGTACTCCACAAGTGATTTCATAGGTCAAAAAGTACTTTTGGCTTATTATATGAAAGAGTATTTTGAGAAAATATTGATTTATAGACTCTTTCATCCTCTTTATTATTGAGCACACAACCATTTCACAAGTATACACATGGAAACAAATGAACATCATGACCCAGCAGCTTCCGAGTGAAAGCGCCAACACTCTTCCACAAGAAGGAAGCAATTTTGTAACTTCCATGTGTAGTATCCAATACATACAAGTGCTGCCAATTAAGTAGTGAGATCTCAATTGTTATTTCCTTTCATACTGGAGGCACAAGTAAACGGGGGATTAAGGAGAATTACTCCCATAATTCCTTGTGTAAAGCCCTGGCCAAAACACATTTTTCAAATATGTGTGTGCTTCTGAGCTGCTGCAAATGTTGACAGGGACATTTTTTATTCCCATTGTAAAATGGAGAATATACATGCCTAAACCATACCCAAACTAGATCCTCTTTTGTCTGCAGTGTGTGCATCTCCACTTGTATACAGGGACTTTTTTTAAATCATCATTTACATGTGTATGTGATCTACATTGGTAAATGTGGAGATGCTTGTAAAGTAACTACCATAGCATCATAAGTTTCCTAAACTTAGATTTAAAACTTAAAAAAAAGCAAAACCTAGCAAGCAAGCTCCTACAACTCAATCAGACAATCCTATATACTACTGTATATGGGCTTTCACAATTCATATTTTGGTATGTAAGTTTTGGTTACAATTTTTTCATATTTTCTTTTAGGTCTTGTCCCAAACACTTTGCTACTTTCACCCTTTGTGCTTGTTTCAGAATGAATTGTAATAATAAACAGCTAAATTCTTGTTATTTAAGTTTCTCAATTTTTGATATAAATTGAGGCGGTTTACATATGACTATTCAGGTACTTGCACTGTCCCTGGTGGGCTCACAATCTAAGTTATATATTGTACCTGGGGCAATGGAGGGCTAAGTGACCTGCCCAGGGTCACACGGAGCTGAAGGGAACTGAAGCTGGTTCCCCAGGATCTTAGCCCACTGCTGACCATTAGGTAGCTATGGCAATTGAACCTGGTTCCCCAGGTCCACAACACCACAACCCACTGCATTAACCATTAGGCCACACCTCTGCTCCAAAACGTTACTTGTGGCTACATAGATGAAGAGAACCACCACTGCCAGCAGTTAGTCAAGCGCCTGGACTGCATCTTGAGATTTGCTGAGAAATTTGTCAGGAATGGATTGTCACTAATACTGGTATATGGATTTTCATGTCTAATTAAACCAAGTCTAAAGGCCAAGGGAGGACATTTGGTTAAGGACTTCATATTCAGTAAAAATTTGGCAATGGTCAGACTTTTAATATAAATCTTCATGTATTTGATTTGTCAGGCAGGACGGGCAGTAAAGAACAGGCCTGCAGCAAGACAGAATAGAATGTGAGGACAGCTCAGCTTTGGCTCCCTGTTAATTTAATGATCTCTGTCTTCACTACTAACTTTGAGCCAATAAAGAGATTTAAAAGCAAAATCAAGTCTGGCAGCAAACTGGAAATCAGTGCTTCAAGAAAAGACAGGTCTGCAAGTTCAAGCTGCAATTGATTCAGTTTAAAGATACAGCTTGGTAAAGAAACGCTATCAGCTAGAAGCAAGAAACAGCATTTGTAAAAAAACGTGCTTTTATTCAAATAAGCTTCTAATGCACTTTACAACATAAATAAGCAAGTAGTCATCTTTGGGATGTATGAACTGGTCGTTACTTTTATTGCTTGAGGTTTCCAAAAATGAAGGAGAGACAGGATTATTCTGTAATTAAATGCGAGTACATGGCGACAAAGTGACTTGTCAAAGATTGCAGCAGAGAGTCAGGATGAGAAATGAAGAATAATTACGTAAAAGGGCAAGTTACTGTGGGTAAATGGGTGTCACAGATATTCCGAACTGCCTCACCTCCTATGGGATGAAAGGGACAGCATGTGATTAGGGCCAGCCTAGTGAAGTACACCCAAAGATTTAATTTTGAAGTTGCACCTGAGGAGTTTTTTCTCTTCCAAGTAAGTCCATGGAGTTTTAAAATTGCCCTCCCTGTGACCAGGTATGTATCTGTGTGACAGTGGTTATTTATGCCACAAACTTGAGTCATACGGTATGATGGATTAACTTGATTCGTTTGATAACAGGACAAAATATCATTTGTGTCTTGCTTTCCTGCTGTCAGCGCATATCTGTGTTGATGAAGTATTCCATATTCGACCTGTTGAACGATGATGAGATCTTCATTCTTCCATGACTTCTGTGAAGACAGTTGCATAAATCCCATCAACGCCCCTGCCCCCACCCCCAATCTAAAATCTGCCCATCCTAAATGAAACAGGTGCTGGAAGGCACATAGCACTGGAGAGTTGGGGGCAAAAACAATAGGACAATTACAGGAATCTGATAAAGAAAAGGGGGAGTTTCATGACAAAGACAGGAGCGGGTAACAGGCAATTACAAAAGGTCAGCCTTGTGAGCTATAGGCAATGTGACTGGGTCATCAACAGTGCACAGTGAGCAACTTAAAGGGAAGTCTGCACCCTGGAATTCACACTCCAGCTGCCGCACGCACGGCTCACGTTCCATGTGCAAATTAAGGTTTCCATAGCAAGCTGTAAACAGAATATAAACAGTGGGCTTAAAATGCAAGGGAGCAGGCGGACCTGTGGCACCAAGGGCAGCAAGTGCTCATTGGCTCTAACAAAGAAAAGGCCCTTCAGCAAGAGGAGACATATCAAGCCCTTGATCAACCAGCACCATCAGATATTTTGGCATCCAGTTAGCATTTTTAAGACCTATGAGGTATCCATCTTGGCATTCAAAAGGTTTCAGAACCATTTATTTCTGTAACAGGGTATCTCATACAAGTGTCAGCCAATTGTCAATTGACAATCAGCTGAATTATCTTGGGGGGGGGGGGGGTTAACCATGATTGCCCATATTTCTCTCACTCTCTCTCAAAGAGTTCTGTGAGAATCCTTTATGCTGACAAATATCAGTTTTTTCTTTGAACGTGGGAACTGCATAGTGAACTGAAATGTCACTAATCAGCTGTTGCAATATATATCTGGCTGTGCTGTTGTGTGCACTTCAGAATGAATCATTGATGCATAAACTGAGTTGTGCAGAATGATGCACTAAGAATAGAGAGCCAGCTTTAAAATTGTTACCCATGGGTAAGGTAAGACCAGACAACAGAGAGCAGGAGGTGGGGGGAATGAGATATCAGAGATCCCAAAGATTCAACAATCAGAAGAGGAGCAGGTAGTCACAGTGCTGCTCCTAATTTAAGAATGATCTTGCAGAACGTAATGTCAGCATATGAATGACTGTCACCTTCATTACATTACAATACATAGCATAGCAGCAGAAAAAAAAGGAAGTAATGGTATTCTAAATAGATGTTCCCCCTCTCTACCCCAACCACCTCAAGGGAAAAGTGCAAAGACCTGTAGGGCAGATGAGAGATGACAAGGGCCAACTCTATCCTGTCCCTCACTTCCTGACAGGACAGTACCACCCTGTCTTACTGGGAGATTCCTAGCACTTCCATGAAGCACTGTGATAAGCTAGAATTGTTCTTTATTCACATTATGCAGCAGATTCAATCATTAGTACAAGTGCCTAGAAGATAAGCATTCACAGATGGTACATCCAGTCATAGCAAGCTCCCTGGCACAGTGCTTTAATACATGTAACCTTTCATCTCTAATGCTAAAGTTCAGAGTTCAGTTACACTACAACTAAACAAGGTTTGGTCACCATAAACCATACAACTTCATATTATTATTAGATTATTTGATATACTGATTTTCTGTAATATGATCAAACAGTTTACAAAGTGCATTCAGGCACTCTCTCAGTCCCTAGAGGGTTCACAATCTAAGTTTTGTATCCGGGGCAGTGGAAGGGTAAGTGACTTGACCAGAGTCACAGAGAGCTGCAGTAGGTATTGAACCCAGTTCCCAATGTTCTCAACCCACAGCAATAACACCTGAATATTAGTCGAATCACCCCAACTAAACAAAGATACATGGTTAAAAATGGTTTTGCCCCTTATAAGAGGCTTTTTTTCCTTCTAGAAGAAGCTGTATGTCACCATTATATATTATAGGTCAGCAGAATCATGTCCGCCTCACAACAGAAAGGACTAGAAGACAGAAGTGAGATGCATTATAAACATTTGATTTTTCTCTAGATTAGAGGTTAATCAAACATAATAAACTAAATAACAGGAATGAGGTACATCAACAGAGCTGTGTGTGCATCCTGGGGATACATTTGTAAGTGTCAAAGCAGCACAAACTTTTAAGTACACAGTATATGAAACATCAGCTCTCACGTCAAAAATTAAACTGATCACAAAATGTATGGTGATTACTACATACAGAAAAACCTGTAGAAACAGCTGTAAAGTTTCAAGACAACCTATCAAACTGAAAATGTCCACTCTAACAGAAGAGAGGACTATCTGCCAACAGTGCTGGCAAACAGCCTTTATTAGAGAAGCCATTCAGTAGCCATGTGCTACCTTTTCGGCACGACTGCTGGACTATACAACTGCTGCTTATAAATACCACTTAACTATATAACAAAGTCTTATAATGCTGGTGTCCTTCAGGGTGGGGGGAGGACATGCCATACCATGGGGGAGATGGGTAGGGGGTAGGACAGGGCTGACACAAGGCTACAGGGAGGGGCTGATGCCTAGCTATGGAATGGATGATGGGGAAAGGAGGGGCTGATGCCGGGCTATGGGGATGGATTGGGGGGGGGGGGGGGTAGGGAAGGGAAAAGCTGATGCCATGCTACGGGGATGAATGAGAGGGCGAGTAGGGAAGGGTTGATGTCGGATTAGAGGACAATTTCTAATTTTTGGTCCTTTATTCTGTAATTGATGAGAGTTGGTCTACATGTGACCAAGTAGGTGAGAGATTCTGCTGGCATGTGGTTTGTGTGGGGGATCTACTCGTCTGACTTGTCTGGCTTTTCCAATGGAATGCATAGTGCTGTTGTGTATACTGCTGCCTTTGTAAGGTACTGTGCTTGGAATTGGTATTAAGGTTTGCAACATAGGCTCCAAGAAGCCTCTTTGCAGGATTTAGTGTTACTTCACAAAGTACCTGGCAGTGACAGGATTTTGTTGCTATTATTGAGGTGCTACCAGAATTTTAATACATTGTTATATGTCATTGCTGTAATTATACTGCAGGATCCAGTCATGTGCGTTGAGTTGTTTGCCATTATAGTAAACTTATGTCTGGTCAAGGTTGATATGGCATAAAGTAACTATATTTACAAATATCAGTTTTTCCATTAAGTATGTATGTGGTTTATATGGATGCAGGGCAGCTGTTACAAATGCATCATCAAGTGCATTGTAAAGCATTATTTTATAGTATCCCAAGAAACGCTACTCATACCTATACACATAGTGCCCACCCATATTAGCTCTGGGCCCACTCAAAATGTCAGGTCTGGCTACGCCACAGCCATAAAATAATGCTAAAGAGACACCTGCCTGTAGACATTAACTCGACAGACTCTTAGCAGAGGTTGGATCTGGCAGCTTAAACTAACATTTCCAATTTGAACACTTTAACAATTACAGTGGTGGAAATAAGTATTTGATCCCTTGCTGATTTTGTAAGTTTGCCCACTGACAAAGACATGAGCAGCCCATAATTGAAGGGTAGGTTATTGGTAACAGTGAGAGATAGCACATCACAAATTAAATCCGGAAAATCACATTGTGGAAAGAAATGGAAAACAAAAATGAGAATGATATGCCTTTGTATCACTTCATGGCGCGACTGCACCTCGAAGATGGTGTGCAATTTTGGTCACCACATTTCAAAAAAAGATATTAGCAGAATTAGAAAAGATACAGAGAAGAGCAAGGAAAATGATAAAGGGTATGGGACGACTTCCCTATGAAGAAAGGTTAAAGTGGCTAGGGCTCTTAAGCTTAGACTTGGAGAAGACACGACTGAAGGGAGATATGACAGAGGTCTATAAAATACTGAGTGGAGTGGAAAGGGTAGATGTGAATCACTTGTTTACTCTTTCCAAAAATACTAGGACTAGGGGGCACGCAATGAAACTACTAAGTAGTACATTTAAAACAAACCGGAGAAGATATTTCTTCATTCAAAGTGTAATTAAACTCTGAAATTCATTGCCAGAGAATGTGGTAAAAGCAGTTTAGCTTAGCAGGGTTTTTAAAAGGTTTGGATAATTTCCTAAAAGAAAAGTCCATAAACCATTATTAAGAAGTACTTAGGAAAATCCACTTCCTATTTATAAGATAAGCAGCATAAAATCTTTTACTGTTCTGGAATCTTGCAAGGCTCTTGTCCACTGTTGGAAACAGGATACTAGGCTTGATGGCCCTTATGTTCTAATCTTCTGTCCACCAGCTGATGCACGACATATCCTTAGAACTTTGGTTATGAAGTGTTCTCAGTAAGGACTAATAGATACAGTCCTGGAGTGTATTACATTTTTTTTTTTTTTTGAAAGACCAGAGGTTTACAATTAGACCTACCATGCAGCTGTCTAAGCTAAGTCAATAATATGCAGGGTCCCTCAAGACTTCCCACTTTCTCTGAACAGTACTGCTCACACAAATTTTTATTTTATGCATGTGCAGATAATACCCAATTTATTGCTCTGTTAGGTCAGAACCCAGACAGGAATATGGAGATAATCAATGCCCCAAGACAGTAGTACTATAGCTTAAGGGTAGTCATTAGGTAATTAATTCTGATGAGACTCAAGCTCTATGTTGTCAGGATACTGATTGCTTATTAATAATAAATTGTCCTAGAACTGACAATACAAGGATTTCTGTTAATGATTCAATCATTTTCCGATCTGACGAAGAAGGGCAACCTTCGAAAGCTAATCAAGAAATGTATTACGTTATGTCCAATAAAAAAGGTATCATCTTATTTTCTTTTCCATGTTTTATTTTGTTTGATTTCTATTGATTACCTTTAAAAGTGGACTAACACGGCTACCACACCACTCCACTGATTCAATCAGAAATTTAGGAGTTAAATTTGATACACAAGGATCTTTTACATGATGGCCCATTCTGCCTGTTATAAATTAAGTATGGTTAGGCAGTTGAGCATGCCTGTGCCAGCTGTTTGAAGGCCTGAACTACAACACGTTATACACAGGCCTCCCCTGAAAAACTAAGAGGAAATTATAAATTATACAGAACACAGCTGGCAATGGAACGAAGTAGGCAGAAAACTGTTAATAGCTGGTTTCCAATGGCTTCCAATGGTGAAATGCATAAAATTTAAAAGTTTGTATTTGCTTTTAAGATTTGTACACAAATCACCTAACATATCAGGCTGATAGGCTAACCTAGTATTTGCCAGTAAGAACATTAGGCTTGAGCAAGGGGTGCCTGCTAATAATTTTAAGGCAGAACACAGCTCACTGAATTCTCACTATAAATGAGTGTATGTATGTCTATGTGGCTATGGGTTTGTTGGGTGTGGGGTTGTGTGTATGTTTGTGTGCCTGTATGCATGTGTTGCTTATCAGTTTGCAAATGTATTTGAATGTGTGTAGGGGGTGCAGCAATTTGAGGATTAGGCAGTTTGGGATTGTGGGGATTTTTGGGTGGTGGGGGCAGTTTTGGGGCAATTGTAGGGGGTAGTTTGGGAGAGAAGAAACAGGCTCTGAGATAGTGGGGAAGTTGTGGGAGGAGGTAGTTTTTGGAAGTGAGGGGCAGTTGGCAGCATTGTGGTGGGACAGATTTAGAGGGAGAATTTGGGGGTGGAGCAATTTGGAGGGGTATCTTTTTAAAATAGGGGCAGTTTGCAGGATTGTGGGGTGGTTGCAGGAGATAATTTTGGGGGTAGAGGTAGTTTAAAGGGGAACAGATGTTTTGGGATGGCACAGTTTTGGGGATTGGAAGAGAACAGGGAGAGGCAGTTTGAAATCAGGAAGTCCCATATTGCTATGTTTCACTGTATATAATGTTCTATGTTACTGAAGCTGGATCTCCTCCAACAGAAATGTATTGGCCCTTTTTTGAGTAGAGCTTATTTCTCTAGAACCCCCTGATGTAATTTAGCCCATTTTCAAACTAGATGTGTCTTTTTACCAACTTTTCCCACATGCCAAGGGGTCTGTGCTGGGACCGCTGCTTTTAACATATTTACAAATGATCTACAGATGGGAGTAACTAGTGAGATAATTAAATTTACTTATGACACAAAGTTATTCAAAGTTGTTAAATCACAAGAGGATTGCGAAAAGTTATAAGAGGATCTTACGAAATTGGGAGACTGGGCATCTAAATGGCTGATGACGTTTAATGTGAACAAGTGCAAAGTGATGCATGTGGGAAAGAGGAACCCAAAACTATAGCTACTTAATGCAAAGTTCCACATTAGAAGTCACCAACCAGGAAAGGAATCTAGGCTTCGTTGGTGATGATACGTTGAAACCCTCTGCTCAGTGTGCACCGGCAGCTAAGAAAGCAAATAGAATGTTAGGTATTATTAGGAAAGGAATGGAAAACAAAAATGAGGGTGTTATAATGCCTTTGTATCGTTTTATGGTTCGACTGCACCTCGAATATTGTGTACAATTCTGGTCACCGCATCTCAAAAAAAGTATAGTGGAATTAGAAAAGTTACAGAGAAAGGTGACGAAAATGATGAAGGGGATGGGACGACTTCCCTATGAGGAAAGGCTAAAGCAGCTAGGGCTCTTCAGTTTGGAGAAAAGAAAGCTGAAGGGAGATATGATAAAGGTCTATAAAATAATGAGTGGAGTGGAACGTGTAGGAGTGAATCGCTTGTTTACTTTTTCCAAAAACACTAGGACTAGGGGGCATACAATGAAGTTACAAAGTAGTAAATTTAAAAAGAATCAGAGAAAATATTTCTTCACTCAACTTGTAATTAAACTCTGGAATTCACTGCCAGAAAATGTAATAAAAGCATTTAGCTTAGCAGGGTTTAGAAAAGGTTTGGATAGCTTCCTAAAAGAAAAGTCCATAAGTCATTATTAAAATGGACTTGGGATATATCCACTGCTTATTTCTAGGATAAGCAGCATAAAATGTACTGTACTGTTCTGGGACCTTGCCAGGTATTTGTAACCTGGATTGGCCACTCTTGGAAACAGGATGCTGAGCTTGATGGACCTTCGGTCTGTCCCAGTATGACATTACTTATGTAAGCCGCATTGAGCCCACCATGAGTGGGAAAGCGCAGGGTACAAATGTAACAAAAATAAAAATAAATACTTATCCCATTCCCTTAAATTTTCAGAGAGTTATATTCAGTGGCTTAGCCAGCCAGACAGCCAACTTTGGGTGGGCCTGAGCTCAAAGGTGGGTGGATACAAAATTTTCTTTCAGCCTTCAACCTTCTCCCAGTCTCCACCCCTTCCCCAGCACCTCCCAACTCAAAATATAAATACTTAAGCTAATGAGGATCTTCAAGCTCTGTCAGCTGAAGACTTCCTCTGGCGGCCAGAATTCCCTTTTACCAAGCTTAGCAGACAGCAGAAACATCCATTAGCCACCGATGCCAGCATTAAACGCATGCCTAGTTGATGGTGACTCAAGGATGATACCGACTGCAGAGCTTGGTAGAAGAGCGTTCTGGCTGCTTTTGGAGGAGGTCCTCAGCTGGTAATGCTACAGCAAGAGTCAGAGTCGGTGTTAGACATGCTAGGGCCCAGGTCAGAAAATAAATGAGGGGGCTCCCAGATGCCCTTCTCTTCCTTGCCTCCCCCTATGTTCTCTCCATCTGCCAGTACTATCCCACGGACATAGCCTCACCAAATACAGCACAGAGAATCGCAAATTAGAAATAAAAATATGTAGACAAAAATTGAACTGGGAACCCCAAGAAGTTAAACATGTACTGCAACACTGGAGACATAAAAAGGGAAATGCATTTCCTTTTCCAGTGAACATAATACAAAGACATCTGTGCTATACTACATTTCCCGAAACTAACATATTTCAGTTAAAAAATTAAAAATAAAATGCTCTTGTCTATGTTCTCTGGTCATTTTACATGTCTATCATGTTGGTTCCAGTTTCTCTCTTCTGCTTTCCTGTCTGTCCTCCGCCAATTCTCCTTCAAGCAGCTTCCATCCATGTCTTTTCTCCTCTCTCCTGTCTTGTTCCAGTCCCTCTCTACATCTGTCTCTGAGATATTGGTCATTCCTTTTTAACTCTCCTCTTTTTTTTATCTTTACTGCCTCTCCATTCATTCGAATTTCACCTTCTCTCTCATTCTTCTCCTTCTTTATACCTAGCAATTTCTATCTCCTACTCTCACCCACTAGCTTTCTCACTCATCTCACTCCTTCCCCAGTCTTCCATTCTCTTTCATCTTCAATCTATTCCCCATTACTATATTTTTACCCCCTGTAATCACTATCCTGCTTTCATTCCTTCTCCCCCAGCCTCTCCCACATGGTTCCACCATTCCCAGCTTCTTCCTCCCTTTACCCTCCTAGCTCAGCATCTGCTCCCTCTTTTTCCCTTCCCCATCCTCTTAGCCTTTCTCCCTGTCCCTTCCACTCCATCCTGTCCCCCAGCATCTTCCTGTCCCTTTTCTCTTCCCTCCTGCCCCTTCCCCTGTGGTCTAGCATTTCTTCCTCTCTTCCCTCCCTCCCACTGTCCAACATCTCTCCTTCAATCCCTTCTGCCCCTGGATCCAACATTTCCCTCTTTCACCCCTCCCCTTCCTGTATAACTCTCCCTCCCTCTCCACCCCTGTGTCTGTGAGGGCAAAGAGCCCCTCAATAAAGCACTATATGCCTTCTAGTTCATAAAATTATCCATGGAGACGCACCAGCTTACATGTCAGACCTGATAGACCTACCACCACCTAGGAATGCCAAAAGATCATCCCGCACATTCCTTGATCTGCACTTCCCCAGCTGTAAAGGAATGAAATACAAAATAATGCATGCGTCAAACTTTACCTACCTGAGCACACAGTTATGGAACGCACTGCCGCGCAGCTTGAAATCGATATACGAAAGAAGGAACTTCCGCATATTACTGAAGACACATCTCTTTAATAAAGCGTACCACAAAGATCAACAAATGTGAATAAGCACAACGCGCACATCTATATTCAGAACTGATTCATAATATCTGCTTGTATACTATGACTTCGTTTATTTTGTTTGTTTTATTAACATCATGCTGACCAAGATCCTGCAATACCAAATATTTATCTACTAACAGTCTTCCACTACTCATGATGTATTGTAAGCCACATCATGCTGACCAAGATCCTGCACTACCAAATATTTATCTACTAACAGTCTTCCACTACTCATGATGTATTTGTAAGCCACTTTGAGCCTGCAAAGAGGTGGGATAAGGTGGGATACAAATGCAACAAAATAAAATAAATAAATAAATATGTTCCTATATAACAAAGGTATATGGGATTATTATTCGTGGCACTATTCAGCATTTCCAACCTTTCAAATACAGGCTCTAGCTGATCTCATCTTTCATGTAGAGGAATGTTGTCTAATAAGCCTCGGCCTTACAAACAGAAAACAGAATGCTGTCAAGGGTGCCAATATACCAGAATAACAATGCTGTTAACGCTGACGTCATGGCCAGACCAGCGAAGGACTATCAGAATTTCCCTTGAAGCCGGCAAAGTGCTGTGGCTGGAAAACCACCACCCATTGTTTATGAAACTCCGGCTCATTGTGAAGGTGACCCCTTCAACGTAGTACCAGTGAGACAATATTGCGACTTCTCAAGTCACAACATTTGGGATAAGCAATGTTATTTGACATCAACAATAAGGTCAGAATGCATGTCACTAGCCCCAGCTACAGCTTCTGATTTCTGTATAAAAGAGGCTCATAACATATCCAAGGCAAATGGGCTGCTATTTTGCATTCCATTTGAAGTGCAGACCCTGCTCTGTATCTGACTGACCTACCTGAGGAACACTCTGCCATCTGCTGGATGTCCGTTACCATCTCCATTCACGCTGTATAGTTGCCATGTACAGTTGTTTTGTAAGTACTGTGGGTTTAGAGTAGCTGGGTGAATTAGGAGCCTACTTTAGGGATATATGAGTGCTTACTCTGTGCTATTTTCATGATAAGGCCATTTCTATTTCATGACTCCTGCATTTTCATTTTGCTCTTGTTATTGTAAATAAATAAGCCATCTATTTTTACAATACCCTTGGGTGTTGAGTTACTTCTATTATTATTTGGGCATTATGAACTTGGGTATATAGATAAAGGGAACAATTTCCTTCCAGACACTACACTGTCTAATACCAGAATGTGGCAGAGCCACGTTCTTCTATAATCTGTACTGTGTCATGTTCCCAATAATACCACAAAAGAATGTTATCTGCATACGCCCCACATGTCCATCTTTTCCTCTCTCTACTCCACCCCATGCCCATCACTTCTCCTTCTCTCTTCCCTCCTCCCTCTCCCATTGTCCACCATCTCTCTTTCCCTCTCCTTTGCATCCTGGGTCCACCATCCCTCTCCCACTCCCCTCCCCAATGCAACATCTCTGTGTCACATCCACTGCCATGTCCAACACCTCCCTTTGTCTTCCCTCCTCTAGCTACTCCTCTCCCTTGCACCCTGAGTGCAACATCTCTCTTCCCCTCCCCCTATGCAGCATATCTCCCTCTCTTGCCCCTCTTCCCTCCCCATGTAGCATTTCTCCCTTCCTCCCCATGCCCAACAATTCTCCCTCTTCCCTTCCTCCCTCCCGTTGTCCAGCCTTTCCCTGACAGATCCCCGGTCTAGAACCCCCCATCCCATCTACCTTAACGAGCTTCTATCTTCAAAGGGGCAGCTGCAGCAATTCCTACACACTGCCTGCGGCTGACCCCCAAAGCCTTCTTTCTGCTGCATCTACCCAGGCAGAAATAGGAAGTTGTGTCGGGGGGGGGGGGGGGGGACACAGCACAGAGAAGGCTTTGGGGTCAGCCACAGGCAGCAGGTAGGGATTACTACCACTGCTGGCGACCCGTTAAAGAGACCTTGCTTCCCCCATGTCAGCTGTGAATTGTGAACAGCTGTTGGGTGGGCCTGAGCCCAATCTGGGTGAGCCCAGGCCCATCTGTGGCTATGCTCCTCATTATATTGCCCTCAAACTGAAAGAAATGGACAGACATTTTCAACTCCTTTTGTATAATTCTTTCCAACCTCCACTGGGTAGGAAAGAATATATAAAGGTGTTACGTGTAAACATTTGAGATCTAGGGCTTGATAGCTGTGGAACAAGATTTCTTATTAAATGTGCACAGAATTAATTATTTTAATCTTTAGGAAAAGGTTGAAAAGACTTTCTTTCAAGCTCTGATATGAAAAATAAAATGAAATGTCACTCTCCTCTGCTGAAGTCAATATTATGATGTGTGCAAGTGTGTGTTTCGATTTGTTTGCTCAATCTATTCTTAATTTTAAATTTAACGTTATCATATTCTAAGGTCTCTATACATTATTATGATTTTATGTAATTTTCACTGTAAACCACTTTGAAGGACAAGCTGTCCAAATAAGTAGAATATAATTGTAAATAATAGTCTCTGGATACATTATGTGCATCTACTCACTTTACCATGTCAAGTCTTAATTTAAAAAAAAAAAAAAAGCCCAAAACAGTAAAATGGAACAGTGTGCTATTTCCTTTCACAATAATACTTATCTCTGGGATTGGTAGCATGGAATCTTGCAACTCTTTGGGATTCTACCAGATACTTGTGACCTAGACTGGCCACTGTTGGAAGCAGGATACTGATTAGCAGGATAGCAAGATTGAAATAAATTTGGAAATCTGGGATCGATGGACCATCAGTCTGACCCAATATGGCTATATATTCTTATGAGCACTATTAAAAGATTGAGCCCATTTAATTCACTGCACTAAAAAAAGAAAATAAAGCAAAATGTAACAGGTCAGACACAGGCAGTGGTAATGTTTAATTTGTTGTTACAAACTGGTTTTCAGCAAGAGGTTCACCAAGTGTGCAGTACCACACCATTCACCCTGCAGTCAAAATGTGACCAGCTTCCAAAGAGCAACAGATATATAGCTAACCTCTCCCATAAGGACTCCATTGTAAGCCTGATGCATTTGGCACATCTTCAAACAGAGGTCAATGTTGCAAACAACAGTCTTTGTGCCAAGTGCTGGACTATGGGCTACAGAAAAACATTCTTTTGGCTAGTCCGTGAGCAATGAAAATTAAGAGTGCTAAAGAAATGAAAAGGAGAATGCAAGGGGTTAAGTGGTCTCTGTCTCTCAGAAGTTTATTATTTATTAAGCCTTCCATTGAGTAAGAAGACATATTACAATCAATAAACAAGATGGCTTTTATGAAGTCTGGCTAAAGACATTCATATTGTCTCTCCTTGAAACCGAGGACCTGCACAGATTTCACCTTCTGAGGTTATACTCCCAACTTCATGCACATGTCTAGAGATATTCTACCTCTGCTACTCAAGGCCTACTAAAAATATACATGCCATACCATTACTCACAAAACCATGTAATGTTATAAAAGACAGGCCTGCAACTTTAATATACTACTTACTACAAAACTCAAACCAGTCAAATCAGTGTTATTGTTGCACCTTTTCCTTTGCCCTGGCATGAAACCAGCTAGACTATTTGTCCTATTTGCCGTGGAGCCAGTTGGGCCAACTGCTTCAAACATGGCTCTTCTGAACTTGCCTTGCTCATCCACATGTCTTTTGCAAGGTATCCTAGAATACCACCATCAGCCTGCCACAGCTTCTGGAAGCAGCAACCCTCACTTTCCCTTTACCCCGGTGGAAGTGGTTCCACAAGACAAGGCTACCTACTTCTCAGCAGCCTCAAATGAAAGATTGTCTCAAGCACCCTAACCTCTCACACCCTTCTCCAAGTTCCAAAATACAAAAGACCTCCAAATCTCCCTTAGACCATCCCACTGCCAAATGCAATACCGGGCAAGAAGTCTTTGCAGAGAAGAGGCAAATTAGCAGATTCCCTCCCCTCCCCTCCCCCCCCCCCAAAAAAAATCTGTCCTTGCTTTGTATACTCCTGAGCCTTTCTGGTCCCACAACCCTCTCCATAATGGAGGAGGTATAGAGAAAGATGCCAGATGAGACATGAAAAAGCTCCCTTCCCCCCCTCCCCTCTTTTCCTATATTCTTTCTTTGTATTTCATGTATTGTCACAACATATGTATGTTACGTCTTTAGAATGTAACTTTTAGTATGTAAACTGCCTAGACACTTGCCCTGATAGGCAGGTTAGCAAATCCTTAATAAATTTGAAACCTGAATGCCATGAAGTTACAATGTCTTATTGAAGACCACAGTTTTAAATTTTTTTTTTGTACACCACAGCCTCATTTGCTATTTCTTCCAGTCCACACAAAACAAACCAGATGGCCCAAAGATGATCCTTTCACACATTTCTAATCCAAGTAAGAATACCCTCAAATACCTTGATATGTATTGTAAAGATCATCCCACAGAAAGATTTTAAGGCAATGTATACTGTATAGATTACAAACTTGGTTCAGTTCATATGTGCGGGAACAAAAAATATGAATTAGAAACTGTGACTACTAAATCATAGACAACATAGGGGGGTAATTATTAAGGTGCAGTTAAAGGTGGGCTGTTACCATACCTTAATTTGCTGCAGGAGTCACTAACTTGAGGTATTTCATTACAGGGGGTTACTAACTCAGCGGTACAAGAAGGGTGCAACTTATGATAAACTTTGCAAACTACATTGTTCAAGTCTCCCAAGAGGCACCATAAAGGAAGCTTAGCAGACCCCTGGTTTCCCCAGCCTCATGTGTACCACCCCCCCCCCCTGCCAAAGATTTCTCTCCCCAATTAGACCCTCCCAGGCCTACCTTAAGGATTCCCTCCTGTTAACTGGGTTTTGGGCAGAAGCAAAATAATACTGGCAACCCTTAGCAGTATTCTTGCAGTTCTACTGCTAGAGGTTGTGAGAACCATTTTGAACCCAGCCAAGGAAAAAGGATCTACTCAAGAGGGAAGATGATCTTGGAGGGTTCTACTCAGGAGGAGATGAGAACTCCTGAAGGGGGCCTGCTCTGAGGTGGGTCATGCTCAGGGGGATGTTCTTCTGGGGGGGGGGGGGGAGGTCATCTTCAGGTGGAGGCCACAGGGTGGGGGGTGCCTAGAATCTACTAAGGCCCCCTTTAAGGTACCTCCCAGTGGTATCTGCCAATGGCTTTGTGACCCAGTGCTCCCAAAATAGAAAAATGCCAACTTTTTGATAGTGGTATTTTCCCAGGAATAACGTGGCTTGCAGTGTTCATCACAAGCCATGTCATTTAATTTACATAGTAATGAGTTGCTTTGCGTGCATTTGCTTGCTTTGTATCTCATTACTATATAATCCACTGTACCTCATATTAATATACTAGGATTTACAACCCCTCTCCATGCAGGTTATCCCGGTGTTTCCTTGGTTCCTGGGAGATGAGATGAACATCAAGGTGGTTTACATATCAAATATACAGGTACTTAGTTTGTACCTGGGATTAAGTGACTTGCCCAGAGTCACAAGGAGATGCAGTGGGAATCGAATCTGGTTCCCCAGGTTTTCAAGCCACTTCACTAACCATTAGTGCTACTCCTACATTCCACTTAATGCATATTAAGGGGCAAATGACACACAATAGGGCCATAATGCACTTTAATAACAACTATCCCCATAGTAATAAAATGCAATCACAAATTCAACTCAATACATAAAATAAATCTAAATAGAAATATCCTACAAAATTTATTCTCAACATACACAAGACAAGAACCAAGAGTCCCCTCACTGAGCTAGTATATGAGCAGTGAGAATTCCTTGGAACAGCTGTACAACTTATAGGGCACAGATATAACTGGCAGTAATGTTTACGCCATTGATTATACATTTTACTATCAACTAGTGATTTATGTTACCCATCAAGCTGAGAGAGTCACAAATTACATCAGCTGGATTGAACCATGATGCCTATAACACACACAATGCCAAACATATCCAGAGAAGAAGGGCTACTCGCCTACTGCCAGGGGCTCAGAAGCAGTGTGAGGAAGAAGCCTAGGTATTTCACACAGAATGACTTGCCAATAAATGATTTGGGTTTCTGTACTTGTTGATTTTTGTGGACCCGGCAGAATCTTCCTTCTCTTTCTTTTAAGGCTGCCAGTTCAATCAGAACCAACGTCTAATGAGTTATGACCCAACAGCCTTTATTACAAGTATTCATCTTTTTTTCCCCTATTTTGTTTGTTTTTATATCCCAAATTAACTCTGTCCAGCCATCTCAGTGCCAGTCCTTGACTATGGACCACAAACTGCAGCTCCCTCTGGAACCTAACAGGTGTGACTGCTGAGTGATGACAAAGACCACTCTTTCCCAGGGGTTGTGAATACAGCCTATGCAGGATTCTCCACCAAGCCCAGAAATTGAGCCCGTGTCCTCTGAATAGCATACAACTACTGACCCACTGGGTTACTCTATCAAACGTTTAAATTATTAGGAGCACTGTTATTTCTATGTTACTATGAAATAATTCATACCATGGAGAAAAAAAGTTCTCTAAAAAAATAACATACCATGTATTCTCCAAATGCAGGAAGGATGAAGATAATTATCTATACAAACTTTGGGTCTATAAGGCTATTATAAGGGACACATAGGGAGTACTGTAAACTGCAGAGTCTTTTCTGCTGCTGCTTCCACACTCAAAGAAGATGAGACAATCAGGGAGGCTTACCTCCAGTTTTGCTCCAAAAGACAATCACTTACGAGTGATATCCAGCCAAGGCCAGAATCATGCTCTGAAGATGGAAATCAGCAGGAAGACTACCACCCTTCATTCCCAGTCTTGCAATGAAAGGAGGAGGGGAGTTCCTAAACAGTCAAGCCCAGCCTAATGCTGCATGGAGGAGAAGACTGGGAAAACTGCTGCACTGCAGAGGCCAAATATGTGCTGATAACAGAGCAGAAAATGATAACCCTTCATTCTGGGATACCTCTCAGTTGCGTAAATTTGCCTAGATTCAGGAAAATTTTTAGCTGCAAACCCAGCCAGTTAGGTTATTCTTACCTGCTCAGATTTTAAAAATTAACCCCAAAAAATAGCTGCAAAGGAAACAAAAAGTCACATGGAGGGGCATAATCGAAAGGGACGCCCAAGTTTTGCTGAGGACGTCCTCGCAAAACGTCCCAGTGGAGTAGCAGGGAAACCCGTATTATCGAAACAAGATGGACGTCCATCTTTCGTTTCGATAATACGGTCGGTGACGCCCAAATCTTGACATTTAGGTCGACCTTAGAGATGGTCGTCCCTAGACTTGGTCGTTTCTGATTTTTGGCGATAATGGAAACCAAGGACGCCCATCTCAGAAATGACTAAATGCAAGCCCTTTGGTCGTGGGAGGAGCCTGTATTCGTAGTGCACTGGTCCCCCTGACATGCCAGGACACCAACCGGGCACCCTAAGGGGCACTGCAGTGGACTTCAGAAATTGCGCCCAGGAACATAGCTCCCTTACCTTGTGTGCTGAGCCCCCCCCCAAAACCCACTACCCACAACTGTACATCACTACCATAGCCCTTACAGGTGAAGGGGGCACCTAGATGTGGGAACAATGGGTTTCTGGTGGGTTTTGAAGGGCTCACATTTACCACCACAAGTGTAACAGGTAGGGGGGGGTGGGCCTGGGTCCGCCTGGCTGAAGTGTACTGTACCCACTAAAACTGCTCCAGGAACCTGCATACTGCTGTCATGGACCTGAGTATGACGTTTCAGGCTGGCACAAAAGATTTTTAAAGATATTTTTTTTTTTGAGGGTAGGAGGGGGTTAGTGACCACTGGGGGAGAAGGGGAGGTCATCCCCGATTCTCTCCGGTGGTCATCTGGTCAGTTCGGGCACCTTTTTGTGGCTTGGTCGTAAGAAAAACAGGACCAGGTAAAGTCGTCCAAGTGCTCGTCAGGGACGCCCTTTTTTTCCCATTATGAGTCGAGGACACCCATGTGTTAGGCACGCTCAAGTCCCACCTTTGCTACGCCTCCGACACGCCCCCGTGAACTTTGGTCGTCCCCGCGACGGAAAGCAGTTGGGGACGCCCAAAATCGGCTTTCGATTATGTCGATTTGGACAACCCTCTTCCGATTTGTGTCGAAAGATGGGCGTCCTTCTCTTTCGAAAATGAGCCTGATAGCGTCTAAACAATATTGTTTTATGGCATTTCAGGTTTCTTCAATTACACAGTTATAAATTACTGCTACACAAAGCTGCACGTGGTCACTGAAGTAGTCAGGAAAAGCAAAGCTACTCACTTGTAGCAGTTGTTCCCGAGGACAGAAGGCCAAGTATTCTCACAGATGGGTAACATCATCTGAAGGAGCCCAGTGCGGACACTGACTAGTAATAATACTTAGAACTTTCTAGTAATGTACCACAAAGTAGGAGCAGGTGCCTTCCCGCCCGACACGCGAGCATGGGCCCCTCAGTCATTTTATAAAGTTAAAGAATACAAGTCCAAGGGAAGATGGGAGGGTATATGAGAATACTTGGCCTTCTGTATTTGAAGAACCCCCTACTACAGGTGAGTAACTTTGCTTTCTTCAAGGACAAGCGGATCACTGTATTCTCACAGATGGGAATCCCTAGGTACCAGGCTCACTGGAAACAACAATGTTAGGAAAAAAGGGAAAAACTGAAGCCTGAAATTCAATCAACCTCAAACTATAGACGTACTAGGTGTGGAGGTGAAGCCTGGAACAGAACAAATCTGGGCCAAGAGGGGTGGAGTTGGAATCCAGACACCAAATAAATTCTGCAGGACTGCTTGCCTGAACCAGCTGTCACGTCAGGTATTCTGCTCAAGGCAGTGATGAGATGCAAATGTGTGGACAGATGACCACATTGCAGCTTTAATCTATTCAATTCTATTCTTGTATACCGCTAATATCCCCTTTCCAGGGTTCAGTGTGGTTTACATTCTAGGTGAGACAAAAGCAGATACTGTTAGTGTGAGGTATGAGAAACATTAGAGACCACTGGTGTAATGCATGAGACTAAAAATATTAAAGGAAAGGATAATGATGATACTAGGAAGTAGAAGTCATGATGGATTATTATGAAGCAGTCTTCGGGAAGAGAAATGTTTTTAGCCTCTTCCTGAAGCTGAGGTAGCTGTTTTCTGTTCTGATGGGAATAGGTAGAGAGATCCATATTTTGACTCCAAGTACAGGGAATAGAGAGCTGAAAATCTTCTGATTTTGAATTGTCTTTTGAAATGGTGATGCTAGCATTAGTTGATGGGAATGGGACTTGATATACTGCCTTTCTGTGGTTTTTGCAACTACACTCAAAGCGGTTTACATATTATATACAGGTACTTATTTGTACCTGGGGCAATGGAGGGGTAAGTGACTTGCCCAAAGTCACAAGGAGCTGCAGTGAGAATCAAACCCAGTTCCCCAGGATCAAAATCCACTGCACTAACCGCTAAGATACTCCTCCACTCCACTGTTGTTTCACTCTTAGACTGGACCAGATATAGCAAAGTGGTCTTAGTCAGCAGTTGAGGAGTGAAGCCCTGTAAGATTTGAAAAACTAAAACAAGCAGCTTTGAACCTGAGTCTTTCTGCTATGGGAAGCCAGTGCAGTTTGTTTAGATGAGTTGAAACACTAGTATATCTATTCAATTTGTATATTAGTTTTGCAGCTGTATTTTGTATGATTTGCATTTTTTTCTGATCTTGACACTTAATACCAAGAAATAGAACGTTAAAGTAATCCAAGTGAGGTAGGACTAACATTTGGACTAGTAGTGCGGGTACACTCCGGCAGTACAAAAATTGCCGGATATGATGGTGCGCTAGGGGTGAGAAGTACCGCCAGGCTCCTGCAGTACCTCGGTGGTACTTCCTGTTTAGCAAGCGGTAAGTCCACATTGGGCTTACCGCCACTTAGTAAAAGTGGCCCTATATGTCCTTGTAGAACAACTACAAATCAATTGACCGTATTCTAGGTACATGCAAACAGGTGCCAGAGGGAAAGGAGGACAACTAGATGGGGGAGGCTTAGGAACTTAAGTAAATCTTGGGTAGCTGCATATGAAAGTCTATGATGATGTCACTTCAGCAGAGGTTGGATTCAATTTTAGCCGAAGTCTAAAAAGAGCATAAAGAAACTATTGTGCCTCTCCCCCCTGCCTGCCCCCAAACCACCCCAAAATAGAAATGTATTAGGTCAAAAAGAAATGTCATTTTAAAAGTAAACATTTATAAAATTATAATTCTTACTGCCATGCCTTACCAATGTGTCTTCCTCTTTTCATGAGTCCTCAATATTTTTACTGCAGATCCATAGGTTATTAGATCGCCTCTATACAATAATATGTCACTCACACTGATGTAAAGGGATGCCTACAGCCTCTACTTCTAATGTGCTGTGTTTAAAAGTTAGCAACTCTAAACACAGTATACAAAAAACTGGCTTGCACAAATGTTTTGGAAGTTTCACACTTAGTAGAATTAATTTAATTAGGTCCAAACAAAGTTTTACAGTTCAATTTGTAACCTACTTGAAGCCTATTGCAGGCTCTAATCCAAGAGGAAGGCCAAGATTTCTGAAAACAAGAGGTGGAATGTTCTTTGGCACAACAGCAAGACGATCCTACCATCTCCAAAGGAGTCCAACATGTGGCAATTCTGGACATTTCCTTTCTGAGGAAAAGGACTGCTGGAACTGGCAACGCTGGGGGCAGGGGGAGGGAATTAATAATTCTACGAAGAAGAGGAAGAGTTCCACATGGTTATGAATTCAACCCATTCTCATACTTAAAAAAAATACCTCAACAAAAATCTGCCTCTGTTTATCACCCTGCACATTATCACAATACCAGGCATTAATTTTTCCAAACCACAGCAAAGGAAAGGGAATGGTGGATGGCTATTACAGCTGCAAATCAGAGCTAGGGAAACTGGGAAGTAGTATGCAACAAGAAATCAATTCACATAGACATATTTCAGACATGCAATGAGTGTTGGCAAGCGCCTAAAATATGTGGAATAAATTCCTTGTGAATCCCTCTGAAATGAAAGCCGCACTTGTTTATTCAGAACCCTGTGCTGTAAAAGAATGACCAAATTCAAGCAATAGATTTTGAGGGTGGGTGGATGTAATTTTATACAGCTTTTTCTGCATGGAAAGCCTGTTTTATAAACTTGAGTGACTGCCTATACACTTGTTTCTCAAGGCAGTCCTGGAGTACCCCTTAGCCAGTCTGATTTTCAGGATATCCACATGTACTGTTTCCAATGCCTGAAAATCTACCTCATGTATATTAAATGTGGTCATTGTGAAAACCAGAGTGGCTAGGGGTTGGCTCCAGGCAGGGGCAACCCGACAATTAGGCCACCTGAGGCAGGGGCCTCAGGCGGCACGGCATCTCGGGGGGGGGGGGGGGGGCTTCACAGCATTTTTCCTCGTCACAGTGACGTTCCAAACCTGGCAGTGGCAGCAATTCCCATACGCTGCCCTGCCACCACCAGCACACACCTAACTTCCTGTTTCACTCAGGCAGCCGCAGTAAATGGAAGGAGTGGGTGCCACCAGCGGCAGGGCAGCGTATGGGAATCGCTGCTGCTGCCAGGTTTGGAACGTCACCATAAAACGCTCGGGGGGGGCAGCATCTTGGCACGTGGGGTAGGCGGCATGTAAGCTCCGTCTCAGATGGCATCTTGCCTTGGGCTGGCCCTGACTCCAGGACCACCTTGATAAAAAACACTGGTGTAAAAGTTACATGCACAAAAAGTATGTTCCTCTTTTTAAGAGCTCTGTATGTTGGTATTCCCAGGGGTATAGTTTGAATAAAGTAGAGGCATGGCTGCAATGTATGTGCATCCTTTTTAAGATAGGTATCTCTACACGTAACATAGTAACATAGTAGATGATGGCAGATAAAGACCTGTACGGTCCATCCAGTCTGCCCAAGAAAAACTCATTACAAAAGGTTTCCTTTGGGAATCGCCCGCTATTTCCACCTCGGTAATTTTTACCGGGGTGGAAATAGCAGGAGGTTGCCTCCAGGAACTTTAGTGCATTGGCTCCTATGTAGTCTAGGAAGAAATATTACAACTGAGGGGCCAACGTAATATGCTGTGTTTTAAGAATGTGCATGAAAAAAATCAGTGCAGTTTAATGCATGCTAAAATTAACCAACCATTTTACCCTTGATGTAGTCAACTAATGCAATGCAAATGACCAACACAAAGCTAAAGTAATATGCATACAGTTTTATGCATCTACTTATCTATTCACTGCACCCCAGCAATGATTGGTCCCTTGTCTGTGAAGGGGCCCATTCTCATTCAGCATTGAACTCCAAATAATTTTCCAATATTTAATTCACAGAATCAGAATCACACAGAAAAAAAGGACAAGATAACCACACAGTTATAAAATGAGAAATAAAAGGAATACTGAAAGTTCCTTTCTACTAGAAACTGTAGAACGAATGGGATAAGGACCATTTGAGGGAACTAAGATTCAATCTCTTTGCTATCCTTGTCCAGAACGTTTGACGTGACGTAGCCTTTTCACATGTTTACCCTGTCATCATCATTTATCATTTATTCATTTTATATACCTTTTTTATTGCAACTGCAAAACAGAACGGTTTACATTAAAAAAAAATACAACTCATACATACAAACAAATAAGAACTCCAATCATTGACAGAAAAGCACAGCAAGGGTCTTCACGCTGTATTTGGTAAATCTGTTACTTTTTTGCCCTTTCTCAAATATTCCCTTGACCCTTTTATATTGTCTTTATGCAATCATCAAATGGATAAATTCTCACTAATTATGTCAAATCAAATCTAAATTGAGTTCATGTATGACTTTGCACCTCCATGCCACCATACACTCTGAATTCATTATGCTTGGGTACCACCGCTCTTATTTTCTCTTCTCTGCAAAACATTTTGGTGTTCTTAGAGGGGCATAATCGAACGGGGCGCCCAAGTTTTCATAAGGGCATCCTCGCAGGATTGCCCCACAAAGGGGCGGGGAAACCCGTATTATCGAAACAAGATGGGCATCCATCTTTCGTTTCGATAATACAGTCGGGGACGCCCAAATCTCAACATTTAGGTCGACCTAAGAGATGGTCGTCCCCAGTGTTCGGCCATAATGGAAACCAAGGACCCCCATCTCAAAAACTCCCAAATCCAAGCCCTTTGGTTGTGGGAGGAGCCAGAATTCATAGTGCACTGGTCCCCCTGACATGCCAGTACACCAACCAGGCATCCCAGGGGGCACTGCAGTGGACTTCACAAATTACTCCCAGGTGCATAGTTCCCTTACCTTGTGTGCTGAGCCCCCCAAAACCCACTACCCACAACTGTACACCACTACCATAGCCCTAAGGGGTGAAGGGGGGCACCTACATGTGGGTATGGTGGGTTTTGGAGGACTCACATTTACAACCACAAGTGTAACAGGTAAGGGGGGGGATGGGCCTGGGTCCGCCTGGCTGAAGTGCACTGCACCCACTAAAACTGCTCCAGGAAACTGCATACTGCTGTCATGGAGCTGGGTATGACATTTCAGGCTGGCATAGAGGCTGGCAAAAAAAAAAAATTTAAGTTTTTTTTATAGGTTGGGAGGGGGTTAGTGACCATTGGGGGAGTAAGGGGTGGTCATCTGGTCAGTTCGGGTACCTTTTTGAGGCTTGGTCACAAGAAAAAAAATGGACCAAGTAAAGTCGTCCAAGTGCTCATCAGGGTCGCCCTTCTTTTTTCCATTATCGGCCGAGGACGCCCATCTCTTAATCACGCCCCAGTCCCGTCTTCGCTACGGTGCCGACAAGCCCCCGTGAACTTTAGTTGTCCCCACAATGGAAAGCAGTTGAGGATGCCCAAAATCGGCTTTCGATTATGCCGATTTGGGTGACCCTGAGAGAAAGACGCCCATCTCCTGATGTGTCAGAAGATGGGCGCCCTTCTCTTTCGAAAATAAGCCTGTTAGTGACCTTTCTCTATCACTTTTTTTGTTGCATCTTTTCCCCTTGTTTCTTACTTAGCCACCAGTTACACATTACCAGAAAACTCTGCTCTTCCTTGTCTTGCAAGTTCTGCCACCACCTACTACAAATGGCTGTGTCTACACTAGGTTACTATAATGCTTTTCTGACTGGTCTCCATGACCTGAACAAGTGCTCCATAGTACATCACTAATCCACACTGCCCAGAGGTCGTGGCCACAGAAAGATTGGTCAGTGAGGAAAATCATTCCAGGCTGTACAAAGCTCTAAAACGTGCCTGGCCTTTTAAGTTTCTCACTACTCCATTCAAAGTCTTTGATTTGCAGCCTTTACCGATATCCAGATCACCACTGCTTTTCATTTAAAATTTGTCTCCTCTATGTGACATGATGAAAATAGACTTATTGACCAACACTGTGTAAGGATCCTCATTATGTACGGAAGCCCATAGGCGTAGTTGTGGGGGCACTGCTCCCCCCAAATGCAGGGCCGGCGTGGCGCAAGGCAGCTCTCCGATGGTCCCTCCTTCCCACCCTCAGCTCCCCGACCGAATGCTCTCCTATCCATTCCTTTCCCTCCACCCCCGCGCTTATCCCTTTTACTTTCAGGCGCAACGATGGCAGTGAAGACAACACACAGGGCTCACCTCCAGCTTCTCCCTTCCCTCACACAGTGTCCCGCCCTCGTGGAAACAGGAAATACATCATCGCAGAAGGCGGGACACTGTGTGAGGGAAGGGAGAACCTAGAGGCGAGCCCGCTGTGTTGTCCTCTTCACTGCCGTCGCTGCGCCTGAAAGTAAAACGGTAAACGCGCAGGGGGACAGGAAGGAACGGAGAGGACGGCTGTCGGGGAGCTGCGGGAGGGCAGGGAGAATTGCTGGACATGGATGGGAGGAGAGGGCAGGGGGAGAGAAGAGATCGCTGGACGAGGAGAAGAGGGGAGGGGAGGGCTGGGTGAGAGAAGAGACTGCTGGATATGGAGAGGAGGGGAGGGGAGGGCAGGGGGAGAGAAGAGATTGCTGGACATGGAGAGGAGGGGAGGGCAGGGAGAGAGAAGAGATTGCTGGACATGGAGAGGAGGGGAGGGCAGGGAGAGAGAAGAGATTGCTGGACATGGAGAGGAGGGGAGGGCAGGGAGAGAGAAGAGATCGCTGGACATGGAGAGGAGGGGAGGGCAGGGAGAGAGAAGAGATCACTGTACAGGGATGAGCGGGGAGGGCAGGGGGTGAGAAGAGATCATTGGACAGGAGAGGAGGGGAGGGAAGGGGAGAATTGCTGGACATGGATGGATGGATGGATGGATGGAGGGGAGGGCAGGAGAGAATGGAGAGTTGCTGGACATGGATTGATGGAGGGGAGGGAAGGGAAAAGGAGAACTGCTGGACATGGATGGATGAATGGGGCAGGGGAGAGAGGAAATTTGCTGGATATGGGTGGATGGAGGAGAGGGCAGGGGAGAATGGAGAGTTCCTGGACATGGATAAAGGGGAGGGGCAGGGGAGAGAGGAGAATTTCTGAACATGGATGGATGAATGGAGGGGGCAGGGGAGAATGGAGAGTTGCTGGACATGGATGGATGGAGGAGAGGGAAGTCAGGAAGTAGATGCACATGGATGGAGGGCAGGGGAGTGAGGAGAAATGTTGGATATGGATGGAGGAGAAATTGCTGAATTTAAGGGCTGGTTCGGAACAGTTTGAGAGCAGATACTGAAACTTGAGGAAGGATAGGGACAGGGTTACAGATGGTAGACAGGACGCATAAGAACACAGGAGGATGGTGGACATGGTGAGAGAAAAAAATATCAAATGGAAAGAAGACACTACATAAAACAGAAGATACTGGGACCAAAGCGAATAGAAAAACTAAATGATCAGACAACAAAGGTAGAAAAAAGTATTTTATTCAGAATTTATTAATTGGAATATATTAACTTTTGGAAATGTGCATCTGTGATATTTTTCATGTAAGTTTCAATTTTTCTAGTATTTCTGCATGCCAAGTCTGACTTCTTGAGGTAACTTTCCAGTTCAGTATTTTGCCTTCATATTTTTTTTTTATTTCTAGTTCCTTGTGTCATATCTGTTGTGTCATGTGTTTTTCATCTGTGATCAAGGTGCAGTATTCTGCTAGTGTGTAGTATCTGCAGCCCTTTTTGTTTTTTTGTCACTAGGTAGTGTACTGGTGTTTTAGAGCCCGGTGTAATTACAGTGCTGCCTTTCCACGCATAAGGTTGTAGCTCGTCCTGTCCTTGGAATTAGTGCTGTTATGGTTTGGTAAGGTTATGAGTGGGTTTTTGCACACGTTTGTGTATAGTGTTTTGAAGTGGAGAGATTGTGTGTTGGCCTTATTGAGGTGGCACCAAAACATCAGAAAGGGTGTAGAGCCTAAATCATGACACACTACCTCTTGAGGATCTACATATAGAGCCTAGGAATTTCTAAGGTCAACACTGGCATGGTATGGGAAAGGGGGTGGGGAAATACTACTGGAGAGGAAGAGGGAGTTCTGGATAAGGAGGAAAGAAGGAAGAAAGGGAGAAAGAGCTGGCTTTTTTGGGAATAATCATAATGAATATGTATGAGATATTCATACATATTCATTATGGTTATTTGCAAAAAAGCCAGCTCTTTCTTCCTTCCTCCATGTTAGCATATTAATTTGTGTGTTTGTGTGTGTGTGTGTGTGTGTATATATATATATATATATATACATACACACACTAATATGCTCTGCCCCATCCTTTGCCCCCCACCAAAACAAAACAGTTAAACTACGCCCATGATGGAAGCCCTGATGTCTGGAGTTACTTTTTTTTTTTATCTCCTAGGCAATCTGAGGAAAAGACTTGCATTTTCTAGTATCTCTATGAGTATACCTGCAGTTGCATGGCACCACCAATGTGGGTGGGAGAGAATTAAAGTTTTTATGTCTTTTTTTTTTTTTTTTTAAATACATCTGTCATTGCTGATGTTTATTAACCCAATGTAGTGAAAACAAATTTAAAAAACATTTTGGTTAAAAAAAGAATGCATTATAATTCACCTCTTCATATTCAAATGCACTATGATCCTGCACCACTGCTTGTCTTATTTCCCACTAGGTCTCCCTTTCATCTTCTCCCCTCTAGATATAACTGCTTGTTCAATCATTTTAATAAACAAGCTTTCTTTTTTTTTTCCTTGCTCTTTTCCAATGAATAACCCTTCTTCCCAGTATTCAAAATACCTGCTTGACCTCTCTTTCAATCCAGGTTGAAACCTCAAGGTTTGTACGCTGCATTTATTTTATCCTTTTCCCAGCACTTCCTCTGTACTGTTAACGTGGTCATCTTATTCAACTGCAAGGCAATCTGGCACCTGAATTTTTCCAAAAATCTTTTCATATATACAGATCACCTTATGCAAATACTCAAAAGTGGCTTAAACAATGTAAGTACAATACAACAGAAATAACAATATTATATAATAAAATGTCATTATAAAATGCAAAGGAAAAATCAGAGGAGGACCAATCAATTTCTAACACAAGGGTATAAAATAAACTCAATAGTTAGATTCTTCTATTTCCTCATGGATAAAAAATGTTTACTGTTCAGACTCGACACAGATCTGCATTTAAAAATGCATGGATAAAACAAGTAATCAATAAATAAATAAAGCAAATGAAAAGCAACAACCAGTAAACATCCCTGATAAAAAGATACATAAGTACATAAGCATCCCCATGCTGGGAAAGACCAAGGGTCCATCGGGCCTAGCACCCTGTCACCGACAGCGGCCAAAAGAACAAGCAATTTGTCCCGCCCATCCTAGAAATACTGTATTATTCCCTCGTCCATTCAATAACATTCTATGGCTTTTTCCTCCAGGAAGCCGTCCAACCCTTTTTTGAAGTCCGCTAAGTTAACCGCCTTAACCACCTTTTCTGGAAGCGAATTCCAGAGTTTAACTACACGTTGAGTGAAGAAAAATTTCCTCCGATTCATTTTAAATTTACCACACTGCAGCTTCATCACATGCCCCCTTGTCCTAGTATTTTTGGAAAGCATAAACAGATACTCCACATCGACCTGTTGCATTCCACTCATTATCTTATAGACCTCTATCATATCTCCCCTCAGCCACCTTTTCTCCAAGCTGAAGAGCCACAGCCTCTTCAGCCTATCCTGATAGGGAAGTCGTCCCATCCCCTGTATAATCTTTGCCACCCTTCTCTGCACCTTTTCCAATTCCACTATGTCTTTTTTGAGGTGCAGCAACCAGAATTGAACACAATACTCGAGGTGCGGTTGCACCATGGAGCGATACAACGGCAGAATAATATCCTTATTTTTGTTTTCAATACCTTTCCTAATGATACCCAACATTCTATTTGCTTTCCTAGCCGCAGCAGCACATTGATCAGACGTTTTCAACATATCATCAATGATCCCTTTCTCGGTCCGTGACTCCCAATGCTGAACCTTGCATGACGTAGTTATAGTGAAGGAAGGAAGGGGAAGGGGGGCAGGGAATATGTAAAGAGAGGGATTGTGAAACTTGAAGATAAAATAGCACAGACTCACCATACAAAACAATCCATTTATAAAATATAGCACTTTCCGACAGCTGTGGGTTTCGACTTACTGGGCATTTTGGGGGGGGGGGGGGGTTTGGCGGCCGCAATGGTTGATCCCTTCCACTGTTTCTACTGTCATCCTACTGGTCAAATTTGGAGCAGGAATGAGACTTGGTTCATCTCAAGCTTCATTCCGGCTCCAAATTTAACCAACAGGAGGGCAAGCTGGGTGATGACTCATCACACTCTAGAGGAGGAGCAATGCAGACAGCAGTAGCAGCACATCTCGCCGTGGAGAAGGAGAGAGAGTGCAACAGCATGTGGGAAGAGTAGTCGCACTTGATGGACCCTGTATATCACAGAGGCCATGGCAAAGTGCAAACCCTCCATATTTCTAGTTTTTAATATAGCTATTTTGCATTTCTTAAGCTGGGAGCAGATTTGGACTTGCAAGACAGCTAGAAATGTATATTTTTTTTCTGGTAACTACCCTTCTAAGGCAGTAGAAATTTGTGGTTTGACATTTGGCCTATGCTATCTTGCAATAAGTTGCTGGTCAGCAACCAAAGAGCAAGAGACTCCTATGACTAAGGACACCTGCAGTATCCAGATAAACAATCAAAAGGAGAAGTAATTGGGTGTGGGTGAAATTCTAGGCTCAGCAAGAGGATTGGGGGAGGGACTAGCATAATGACTGTGCTTAACAAGGACATAGGTCAAATCATTATCAAATGAAAACTTATGCTTATGTGCATGACAGGCCCTAGCTGTACAAGCGATTAGGGAATAAATTATAGAAACTGTAAGATGGTAGAAAGCGCTGGAACAGGATTCACCATAAAAGGAAATAGAATGTTCTGGAAAGATGCATATTCAGAAACAGAACTGATGATGGTGAGCCTCAGTGTGTCCACTAGCAGGTGGACATATTGAAAGCTCCCAGGAAAAACTGTTTTTATTTGCTACATTTTACACTCTATTGATATTTTATTTGTTGATATTTCAATAATTACTGATTGGCTTCTTTGGCTATTTGAATAAACATTTATTATGTCTAATACTTATTTAGTAGCCAGAGTTTTTCTTGCATGGGATTCTGCCTGGGGGGCAAGGGTCCACCATCCAGGAGACCTCCAGAAGGTTACTCCTGTCTCAGAGGCAAAGACAGTAAGTAGTACAACTCACGGGAGGAAGAGGAGCCTAGAGGGAAGGAAAGGAAATGCTGGACCAACGGAATGAAGGAAGGAGTCGTCAAATACTGAACCTACAGCAGGAAGGAGAAAGGGAAAGAGGGCAGGCAGTGAGCCAGATGCTAGAAGTCATGGGGGAAGAAAGGAAGAGAAGCTGGACACGGAGGTAACAGAAACAGAGGAGAAATTATATGTATGGGAGGAGCAACAGGGCCAGGGACACAAAGGGGAGATGAAGTGGGGATAGTATATGGACAATGAGGGGCAATGTAGACACAGAAGGGTGATTTTGTCCGACACAGGGGGAGAAGATAGAGAAACAGAGAGGTGATGATGGATGCGGGGATATGAACCCAGGGGAGATACTGGACAGGAAAGTATAGGGACGCAGAAAGGAGATGCTGAACATGGGACACAGAAAAGGAAGAGAGAGAAGAGATGTTAAATGGACAGAAGAGCCTGGTGAGTTAAGAGAAGACAGAGGGAAGCAGAAACCAGAGCCCGAGACCAACATTTATTTATGTATAAAACTTATACCCTGCTTACACCTAAGCGGTTCACAACAAAAACATACATAACAATCAAACACATACATTACATAAACAATCTGCATAAAACTTAAGCAGAACACAACTGCTGATCCCTAAATGCATCATACAGAGAAAGCCTGAACAAAAAAGTTAGTCTTCAAAAACTTCTTAAACTGACCCACATTCACACAGAGCCGAAGGTGGCCAAACAAGGCATTTAAAGAATAAAATGACCTGATGACAAAATGTAGAAAAAAATATTTTTTTGATTTTGAGATTAGAGTATGTCAGACTTGAAATGTACATCTTGCCAGAGTTAGATATGGCTGGGACACAGGACAGAAATTTGGGAAGGGAACACAGAGCCCACTACCAGGCTGCACTTTCTTCAGCTTCCAGTAGGCTTGGGGCTCTCCCTGGTCAACAGCCAAGGGAAGTTGCCCTAGATGTATAACACTAACACCATCCTTGGCATCTTGATATTTTTCACAATACAGGAATAAATGCATCTCTTTCTATATCTCTGGTATTGCATTACATAAGTGTTTGAGGCTTGTGCAGATGGGGCCAGAGCTTGCGGGGACGAGGACAAACTTTGTCTCCTTGTCATTCTCCATGATCTTCTGAGGGTGCCAATGGGGCGCCAGAAACCCTTGCACCGGCCTTGCCTTGAGGCTGCTCTAATCACCAGGCTAGTTCTTCATCCACATTCATATAAGTTAATGGAGCAACACCAGGTTGCGTGTCTAATCATGAAAACCCTCATTTTAACTACTACTCAACTAATTTTGAAGCTAAAGCTCATAAAGTATACTGCACCAAACACATCAGGGTTTGCTAATAGATGCTGATACAACTCAAGTGCACCATAATAAAATATGAAGTACAAAGGGATAAGTGTAGAACATGCTGAAAGCTGTAGTAGTAAATAATACTTCTCCTTCATGAGGCTCTTCAGATTTCATCACCAGCTTTAGGCAGTTTACCTGTCAGGTAACAAGCCCATCTGCACCCAATTAAGTGCTTAGTGAAGGAGGAAAAGAATCAAACTACTGTACAGGTTTATTACTCACCATCCAAGGTGCATTAAACTATCCAGGTGTCTAACACACTCTACAATCAAAATCTAATGGATAAACCCAATAAGGCAAGGTTACACAACCTCATACTAACAAGATGGGGGTCAATAAAATGTCCTGCTGAAGATGCAGTTCACAGTTAATTTGCTTCCATTCAGTAAAGGCAAAAGCAAAGAAACTTCCTGAGAAGCATGTGTATACTTATACGGTCTGTGCCAGAGCCGGTGGTGGGAGGCGGGGCTGTTGGTTGAGACGGGGATAGTGCTGGGCAGACTTGTACGGTCTGTGCCCTGAAAATGACAGTTACAAATCAAGGTAAGATATACACAAAAAGTAGCACATATGAGTTTGTCTTGTTGGGCAGACTGGATGGACCGTGCAGGTCTTTTCCTGCCGTCATCTACTATGTTACTATGTATGTGTTTTAAGTTATGTAACAGTTCACAGAAACAAGAGTTCCCATTTTACTTAAAAAAAAAAAACCTGCCATGATGGTGTGGTTGGTACTGCTCTGCATACTCTTATTACACCCTTCAGCACCAATTAAAACAAAAAAAAACCCACTGGAGCAACTCTTTCTATGTTAAGAATTCCACTGGTTGCATGGCTGATCCTCAGTTTACCAGTATAATTATCACAGTCATGTCCCTTGGTATTTACTAAAACTCAACCAGTGACAGGTTATCTGTATCTTAATCTCATCCCCCCCCCCCCCCCCCCTCCTGCAAATGGCCCCTCCTGCCAGAGGAGAGGATGGCACTTTACTTGTAGAAGCCTTTCAACCACTTTTATTCTCCTCTGTTTCTAAGCAACCTGCCCTCCTGCAGGAGAGAAACTCTGCTGACGTTGCAGGTGGCTCCCACCCGCTCCTCCTCCTGCAGATGCTCAGCCTTTTCCACTGCTGCAGAGCTGAGTAAGTCCTGTCTTTCATCTACACTCCCACGTGCAGTTTTCTCTGCACTGTTCTCAAACAAAAAAAGCTGAGTTTTGTGAGGAGGTGGAGGGAGAAGAGTCGAGCAATCAGTATTGCAGAGAAAAATCGGTGTAAACTCTTCCTGTTCAACCTCTCTGCAAAGCTGGTCAAATGCACTCTGGACTAGCAAAGCCATTGTGTTAAAGGAGGGAGGTACAACAACTGCGCCTGATAGCCACCAGTTAGTCAGGGAGGTATAGCAAATTGTAATAAACCACAACCAACAGGAAGGGAATTTCCTTTCAGTTAATGCCCTAGTGGGAAAAGTGGAGGGCCTCCAGGAAAACCCTTGGCCATTAAGACGAAAGGCCTGTTGGAGGACTGTATCACGCTCATTAAATCTCTAGCATTTTAAAACAAAGCAAAACAAATCCGTATCTTAATTTAGAATAGTTTCATAAGGGCTAGCCTGGTAGCTCTGTGACAATCCTTTGTGTTACTGTGTGGAAGCACCACTTTTGCATAACAGGCAAGAGTACTACTACTACTACTTATTTCTATAGCGCTACTAGACGTATGCAGCGCTGTACACTTGAACATGAAGAGTCAGTCCCTGCTCGACAGAGCTTACAATCTACAGGAACTCTGTGGCAGGAAAAGGAGGGGTGATTTCACTTACTCCCCCCAGTGGTCACTGAAACCCACTCACCCTCCCCACAAAGAGCACAGTCAATCCTTCCCCATGAGGAAAAACACACAACACACAGATGCCTCAATGCTCAAAAGCAAACCAGAGGCCATTAGCGCCAGACTAGCACCTGTGGTTGCCAGCACAATATGATCAAAAGGTCCTCACGCGCAAACAGGAAGAAATATTTTTTCACTCAATGAATAGTTAAGCTCTGGAACTCTTTGCCAGAGGACGTGGTAACAGCGGTTAGCGTATCTGGGTTTTAAAAAGGTTTAGACAAATTCCTGGAGGAAACGTCCACAGCTTGCAATTGAGACAGACATGGGATTTGTAGTATGGAGTGTTACCATGATTTGGGTTTCTGCCAGGTACTTGTGACCTGGCTTGGCCATTTGGAAAAAAGGATATTGGGCTAGATGGACCATTGGTCTGACCCAGTATGGCTACTCATGTTCTTACAGTATGTTCTTATATGAGCTCACCATGGATTAGCTAATTGCATGCAAATGCAGGCAAAAGGGATTAAAATGAGGCCTTTCCACATTCTTTCTGGTGTGCAGAAAACAGCACCCCAGAAGGAGGGTGCCCTACCGCTCAAAAACGTATGCCAGCATGGAGCAGGCGTTATGTCCAGCAAAGTGATGAGAGGTGCAGGTCAAATTCCTTCCCACATGTAGCCGGTGAAATGCTGCAGGAATGTGAGGCAAGAGAATCCTCCCCCCCCCCCCATGGCAACTGTGCTGCGGGAATGTGAGGAGAATGCAGGGAGGCCATGTGAGAGGAGTGCAGGAACTGTTCAATAATCCATCTACGGAGAAGGGAACGGCAGCTGTAGACGGCAACTGATGGCCAGCTAGCTCGTATACAAGGTGGTAGTTGATGAGATAGGAGAAGTGAGGACGCACAGGCTGATGCAGTCTCCAGCTCCCATTCCATTGCCCCTCACGCTCGCCTGGGCCAGGTCTCTGCTTTGCTGCACTGCTCTCTCCCCCCGTTGGGCTGGGAATGTGCACAAGAGCTTTGCTTACGTGCAGCTCTAGTGCTCATGCCCCTGGCATGATCCTGCCGCTTTACCTCCTCGTAATCAAAGCTAATAGTGTACATATCATTTGCATACTATTAGCTTTGAGCACAAGGAAGTTATTTTGGGGCGCTGTTGGTGGCAGTAAACTCTGGTGCTGTTCTGTACAGCGCTGGAGTTTTAAGCATCGAGGCAGGTGTCTGGAATTAAAGTGGGCTGTAGTTTACTGGTCACCTAAGCCCCAACCTTCACAATAACAAACATATTGCCCCAAAGGGACCATCCACCCAAATTCTCCCTCCCCTATCCCTCCTGGTATCTGGGAAAGTACTCTGCAACAGCCCTGGTGGCTAACCACTTTCAGCCACCTCAGTTTCAGATACAATCCAGTGGTTGCCTGGCACCTCAGCAGGCAGTCCCTGCCACAAGCCAGCATGGGGGCTTAGCTCCGAGGCAGTCCCAGTCTCCCAACGCGGCCCCGTGCACCCAGCTTCTCTTTACCCTCACTGCCAATTCTTTTAGCATCAACACTGTAACAATAACCATGTAGGTTAGGTTTCAGTCCCTGTAACATATAACAAAGCAAATTCAGGGTGGACAAGAGGAAAGCACACAAGCGATCTCCTGACTGGAGCCTCAAGCCTACGGAACTGCATTACCATTACCCCTTCTATTCCCCACCTGTAACCAATTCCATCCACATGACTGCTCCCCCCCCCCCCCCCCACCCCATCTAAATAAGTTCCTGGACCACCCACCCAGTTTATTTTGCATTCTCCAAGCATTTAGGACATTTATATCCCACATTATCCCAAACAAGTTTGAGTTCAATGTGGCTTACAATAAATAGTATTGGATACATAACAAAGAATAATGCATAAGTACATAAGTAATGCCACACTGGGAAAAGACCAAGGGTCCATCGAGCCCAGCATCCTGTCCACGACAGCGGCCAATCCAGGCCAAGGGCACCTGGCGAGCTTCCCAAATGTACAAACATTCTATACGTGTTATTCCTAGAATTGTGGATTTTTCCCAAGTCCATTTAGTAGTGGTTTATGGACTTGTTCTTTAGGAAACCGTCTAACCCCTTTTTAAACTCTGCTAAGCTAACCGCCTTCACCACGTTCTCCGGCAACGAATTCCAGAGTTTAATTATGCGTTGGGTGAAGAAACATTTTCTCCGATTTGTTTTAAATTTACTACACTGTAGTTTCATCGCATGCCCCCTAGTCCTAGTAATTTTGGAAAGCGTGAACAGACGCTTCACATCCACCTGTTCCACTCCACTCATTATTTTATATACCTCTATCATGTCTCCCCTCAGCCGTCTCTTCTCCAAGCTGAAAAGCCCTAGCCTCCTTAGTCTTTCTTCATAGGGAAGTCATCCCATCCCCGCTACTGAACACAATACTCAAGGTGCGGTCGCACCATGGAGCGATACAACAGCATTATAACATCCTCACACCTGTTTTCCATACCTTTCCTAATAATACCCAACATTCTATTTGCTTTCCTAGCCGCAGCAGCACACTGAGCAGAAGGTTTCAGTGTATTATCGACGACGACACCCAGATCCCTTTC
Source organism: Microcaecilia unicolor (assembly GCF_901765095.1). Taxonomy (NCBI): domain Eukaryota; kingdom Metazoa; phylum Chordata; class Amphibia; order Gymnophiona; family Siphonopidae; genus Microcaecilia; species Microcaecilia unicolor. Next base: position 47,945,715 of record NC_044042.1, read on the forward strand.
TTGGTCCGTAACTCCTAACGTGGAACCTTGCATGACGTAGCTATAATTCGGGTTCTTTTTTCCCCACATGCATCACCTTGCACTTGCTCACATTAAACGTCATCTGCCATTTAGCCGCCCAGTCTCCCAGTCTCGTAAGGTCCTTCTGTAATTTTTCACAATCCTGTCGCAAGTTAGTAATTTGTTGTAAGAATATCTAAAATACCCTAATTTTCAATTTGAAATTGACCTTCAATTTACAAGTCTCAGTGGTTGTTAAAAAGCCTCTTTCTCTGCATGTTGCCCAATGCAATCTGCCAGAAAACAATCAATCAGACCTCTTTAGAGAAAGATGCTTGATCACTAATTCATTCCTTGCTAACTAGTCAATTGGACTATTGCAATGCTCTCTATAATGGTATTCAACCAACTCTCAAAAGCTGCAATTTATCCAAAATACAGCTATTAATTTATGAAGGAAATAAAAGTTACTGATCACATTACTCCATCCCTCAAAGAGAATAATTGGCTACCAGTAGCCTACAGAGTAAAGTTCAGTACACTTATCCTAACATTTAAGGCCACTCCATATCCATCCCAAGTGCATTCAAGATGCACTGAAGTACTCACCTCCAACTGGTAAGCCATTTCAGGTCTTGTCATCTTCCTCTATCATTCTTACAAGGCCAACATCATATCCAATACCCAGGTTCTTTTCCATTTCTTATTCACAGTTTTTTTAATAATCCACACAGCTACCAAAATTAAACTATTGTTCAAAATATCTGGCCTCCCCTTGTTCACTGATGTTTAGGTTGTAACTATGTTTACTCAATGTCACTGCTCTTTTCTTAGCCCCATACTGAATCACCAACACTGTATACAACTTACATTCTAACAAATAGACCAACCACCTCAAATCTTAAAACAAGAGACAAACTGAAATTTCATGTACTTACTACAATTTTGGTGTGTCTTGATGGAATTGGTGCTCTCATATTTATTTCATTTTCACTTAGGAAGATATCTCCAAGTTATGTTGCCCTAGTAAACGAGCCTGCCATGCTCCACAGTTAATCCTTCAATCATCAGCTTCAAAGCACATCACCAAAATGTCAAGAAAAGGGACATTTTCTTTACAGGTATTTTGTATTCTCAAACTGGACTGCTTAAGGGTCAATTATATATTGTGGTTACTCTCCAAGAAAGGAGTGCTTTGAAAAACCTGTAAATGAGTGCATGTACTCTGTGTTTACTCTTGTATTTTATAAAACAGACAGGCACATCACAATCCCACCTCTGCTCTGTCCTAATATTGGCCCCTGAAATGTCTATGCACAGACTATGTAAAAGTAGGTATACTTTTTAATTATGCATACTTTTTATGCATATATTGACCACAAAATTTTAAGAAAACTCTTCTCCACATTTAAAACAGGCTTTACGTGTGGAAACATGTTTCTATAATTACCTCCTTTATGTTTGGAGATGGGGATTGGCAGAAAATGTTCAATTAGTATATCTTCATCATATGAATAGGAGTCTTCTCAGAGCTGTGGTTCCACTGCTACTTTTAATCTTCCTATTATAAATACAATACTCAATACTGTAAATACAGCTATTATAAGTATAGTTCAATTCAACAATTACTCTGATCCCCGAAATCCGAGCAACATTCAAGAGCAGCTTCTATCACTTGCGAGAACTACACTGTCTTGTCTCCTTAAATTCAGAAGGCAAGCCTTGTCTCAGCTGTGCATGCCATGACAACATCAAGATTAGATTATTGTAATTCACTCTACACTTGTCTGGCTACAAAGGGCTTGCATCAGTTCCAATTGATTCAGAATGCTGCAGCAAGACTAATAGAAAGTGGTAAGCGATGTGACCATATCACACCATTTTTGCATAAACTTCCCTTGCTACCAGTACAATACAGGGCTAAATTAAAAACTTTATGTTTGACCTTCAAGGCCCTTAAAGGAAATGGACCAGGGTACTAGAAGAACAGGATCTCCCTCTACACACCTTCAAGGTCATCAAGGTCCTCCCAAGGAGTATCCCTAACCACACCATCTCCAAAGGACATCACATGATGTGATACCAGCAAGTGAGCCTTCTCCGGAGTAGCCCCCACACTCTGTAATGCACTCCCTGAAAAGCTGCGCTTAACACAAAACTATCTCTACTTCAGAAAGCAGGTGAACGCTTGGCTCTTCAATCAGGCCTTTAATGAAAGAAGTAAATTACACTGGCTGCCCTTACTATAGCAGGATATGTTTACCCACCTCTACTCTAGCTAAGATAATGTCTATGCACCTTTCTGACCCGATTTATAACTTTCTTTAAATTAATCCCCTTATTTTCATACTCCTGTTACTCTATCTTATCTATCTATATGTTCCATCTTTGCTTACACCCTATGCTGTCTATTAAAATGTTTTATTGTGCATTGTGTTGAAATTGAAATGTAGCATACAATGCCATACTTTGTATTGTTTGAATATTTTTACTGCTATAATTGTCTATTGCTTATGTTTGACTTATTCTTGCTCTACACCGCCTTGAGTGAATTCCTTCAAAAAGACGGTAAATAAATCCTAATAAATAAATAACTTGAAGGTCACAGTCATTTGTAGACAAACTATAAAACCTACAATTCAAAGTAAGATAACTATACATTTCTGATCTCTTCTTTGCCACCTCTAAAACATCAGCATCTGCACTCCAAATCTACAAGCAGGGATGGTTTAACCATTAGAAAAACTGCAAGTGCCTTGCAGTTTCCCAGGCTAGGGGAGGTGGGTGTTTGTGGCAGGGGAGAGAGTGTGGCAAAAAGCAACTCAGTCAAAGCTAAACAGTAGGTCAAGACAACCAGATAAACTCAACCATCAGCGCCTACTTTTACCTACAGGAAGGTGAACTGTTTTCATGAACTCTACCAAGATAGCTGGCTTTTGGAAATTGCTGTCATCATGCATATCAGAATCAAAGCGTAACATTAAGTATAATGTCCAATATACATTTTATGGGACTGTTCCAGGAAGGATTGCACTGGGAATTATTGTTTTTAAATTATCAATTTTTTAGGGAGAGGCCCAGGATCCTGAAAGCTAATGGGGGGGGGGGGGGCGAGAAGGGGGGAGTCTCAAAGCTCAAGCTTTGCCTAAATTCTTACACTATTCCTTGTCCTGATGGATATTCTTGGGTAAAATAAAGATTTTAAGCACTTAGGAAACCATGAAAGATCCTCTAACAGCCAGAAAATGTTCCACTGAACCTGGAATCACTTGATGCAGTGCATCAAAAGGAGACCCCCATTCTGAAAGGCTGCAGTAGTGGTCTATTTAGATGAACTGTGTGTGTATGTCTCCCTGTATTTAAAAAAATGGGGACTGTAATGTGGACTTTTGCTGATGTTGAAACATGTTATGAATATTAGAATGCAAAGCCTTTGTCCCCGTTTGTAATTATAGTTCATTAAAATTTACTATACGCAACCTATGTGGATCATAGTGGTTTACAATAACATTAAAATTATTACAGTAAAACAACTCTAATATCAAGATAAGGAGAACCTCAGTAATTTTAGAAACTCCCTCATCCAACCTCACAGAAAAATTATAAACTCAAATATAATTATTTTGCGCACAGATCAGGACTTCCCCGTCTATACAAAATCCTAAAGAATCCTGAAGGTGCAGCTTGAATATCTTCCCATGTGGTCTTATGCAATACACAGCACAATAATCTGCCACAGCTTTGAATAAACTACTCATGTATTTCTAGCCTAATGTTTTGACCTCCTTAAGGTTTTGACACAAAACTTGACTCTTAGCAGAAGCCAGAGTTCAGTGAGTTGCATATTATACTGTCTCTTACCAGTGTTACAACTAAGTAGCAATGCTTTGTTTCTTCCAAATCAAGGTGATTGAATTAATGTGGGCTTCAGTCTTAGTCTAGCAATATGGCTGACAACTCTCAGACTTGTTGCTGATTTAACAACCCCTTTTGTGCATTGGTTAACACGTGTCCAATATGAGTGTGTGTTTTTCTGGCCTGGCAGCCCAAAGAGAAAATGCTGTGGAAGGAAGTGACGTCATCGTCAATGGTGGTCGCTTAGAAAGCGAGCTCCGGTTCCCTCTATCTTTTAAGAGAAATTTTTTTCCCATCACAGAGTACGGAGGCTAGCAAAATAACTGCGATATTGTCGGGGACCGACTTACCAAGCTTGCGACCGCGAAATTGAGAGATGAATCGACAACCTGACCTCTCTCAGTTCGGTTTTTCAACTTCGGCCACGGACCGCATGGCGCAACCTATGTCTGAGGCATCACAGCAAACTCAGAGGTCGGAGTGCTCATCCCCGAAAGACTTATTTGGCACGAATGCTGAGCCTATGCCGACGGAGGTAATGCTTCTTAATGAGCTTAAAAAAGGACTTCAAGAAATTAAAACAGATTTAAAAGCGGTCCGGGCTGATTTAACCTCCCTTGGTGCCAACTTGCATGGCAAGATTCAAGAGCTGGGAGGGCGCATTGAGGAGGTCGAAAATCGGATGGAAGAACAGGCGGAAGGAATTTCTGCATTGGATACACGCTTCACGGCAACGCAAATAGAACTCCAGAATCTCACTGAAAAGCTCGAAGATCTCGAGAATCGCAGTCGACGATTAAACTTGAGATTTCGGGGACTACCTGAAGTGCCGAATTACCAGGACTGCGAGGCTACAATTCAACAGTTAGTCGCAGCGCTGCTTGATGAGGCGGGAACACAGATTGCCTCAGATGATATAAAGTTGGAATGTGCCCATCAAACACTGGGCCCCGCAAGAAATAATCTCTCAAATGATATAATTGTCTGCTTCCAGAACTTTAAGATTAAAGTACAAGTGATTAAAGCGGCACGTAAACTATCTAATTTCAAATGGGATTCTTATTCCATTGATATCTATCAAGATCTAGCCTCCGCTACTCTGAAACGTAGAGCAGCATTGAAACCTGTTACCCTGAAATTGCAAGAACTGGGGATTAAGTATCGCTGGAGATATCCATTTGCCCTAGCGTTTTACTATGAAGGCAGAATGCACCAAGTGAAATCAATAGAAGATTTTGCCAGATGGAATCGAGCGGGCATCGACATCAACTACACCTACCCCCAGAAAACTCATCTCAGCAGAGTGTCCTAGATGGCAGCGCGTGGAGAAGGGCCATAAGCGGCTCCAGAGACAGCAATCTGACGGCCGCTTAACATGATTTAATTTCTGTGTTTATTTTCATAGGTTTCTATATTAGCACTTCTACTGTTTCAATGTATTATGCTTAACTAGCTTAAATTTGAACTGTTTATGATTGGATTTATAGTTTTGTTATGATGGGATCATTTATCATACGATCACAGAGGGAGCAAGGAAAACGTTTCACTTCCTCTTCTCCGTAACCTCTCTATCATAGTTATGGAGAGAATTTTGATATCACAGGAGGGTAGGGGGGATGGGAGAGGGTGGGGGAAATGAAGGTTTGCAATCATAGGGGTTATAATGTATGTTGTCAATTTAATGTCTCGAAGCTACATAGGCTGGGGGACCATTGTGGTGCCTTGCTTCACCCGAAGAGAGGGATACTGGGGCCCTTTGATAAAAGATATTGCCATAAACATATCAGATGTCTAGTGTGAATTTAGTGAGCCTTAATGTAAGAGGTCTCAATATACACATGAAGCGGCAATTACTTTTCAAACAGCTGGGGCGACTTAATATAGATATAGCTTTTATTCAAGAGACACACTTGAAGCCTGCTCATGAACCCCTTTGTAAACACTGTAAATATCCTTATCAATATTTTGCTTCTAAGAGAGATGGTACTAAAGCTAGGGGGTTTTTAATTGCCCTAAATGACTCCCAACCGTGGAAGATAGATAAAGTTATTAGAGATGTGGTGGGGCGATACTTACTATTATGTATCTCTTTGGGGAAAGCGCAATATACGCTGCTTAATATTTATAGCCCCAATGCAGATCATGGGGCTTTTTTCCACCAACTAGACCAGGTGATATTGAGACATAAGGTAGGCTCATTGCTTTTTTGGGTGGGGATTTCAACTTAACTCTTAATCCAATCTTAGACAACTCCACCAAAAAAGTGATATATGCACAGCAGGATCGCGCGCAGTTCAGCGCATTTCTGGAGAGATCGCAGCTAGCGGATTTTTGGCATCAGGTGAATCCACATGGTAGGGAATATACTTATTTTTCTCAGGCCCATCAGTCTTTCTCGCGAATTGATTTATGGGTGGGAGAGATGGACCTGGGGCACGCAGTCCTGGAGAATCACATTGCCAGCCGCACATGGTCTGATCATAGTCCTGTGATCCTGAAGCTAAATCTTTTGATCTGGCAGAGGGACCGACCTGACTGGAGACTAGATGACTCACTTTTGTCTGAGTTATCATATATATCTCAATTTGAAACGCATATTAAAGAATATATTCAATTTAATGACACGAACGAAGTATCCCTAAGCGTCCTGTGGGATGGGTTGAAAGCAGTGTTACAAGGCCATTTTATAGCTCTGAAAGCACATATCCAGAGGGAGCATAAAAAGCTAGAAGATGCTCTAAGAAAACAATTGTTAGACACGGAGCGTAAGCTCTATGGTAAAACCCTGCCACATCCGCCTGCGTTGTTACAACAAGAGAAAATGCTGTTATGTTCTCTGACAGTTATAATCCCATTACGGTGAAACTTCAGTAAATGATAGACACAGTAAAACATAAGCACTTCACTTTTAACCAGTACAGCAAATGAACCACATCAAAGAATACCTTATTGTAATACAGCTGTACACTAAGCAGAACAGAACAGGAAACCTTTACTAATGAAACTGCTGGGTCCCAAAGCCCTATTAATTTATTCCCTATCCCATACAGGAGCCATGAAATACCCATGAAATCAGAGTAAATATACTACAAAATAAAAAGACATACAACACTGAGCTTACACACCTTCAACATGGTTGGTTCTTCCATACAAGATCACAAAAGTATATTGAAAATACAGTGCACTCCATTAAGTACACGTCGGATAAGCGCATGCTCTGTTTAACTGCATGCCGTACTTCGGTTCCATTTTTGGCGCCATCAATTTCTATGGGGACAAACTTTGGTTTAGCGCACCACTGTTAAGTGTAAGATTCGCTTATATGCATGGTTTAAGACCGCTTCTCTCCAGGAAAGACTCCGCATAAGTGCATGACAAAGGGGTGGTAAATTAGAAATCTCATTGGTTAACTGCCACAGCAGAATAAGCGAAAGAATGTTGTTAGAGTGTACACTGGAGTCGTCGTCGTCGTGCAACTGTAAGACTTTAACATTGGCTGAACGAATAGAAGTTCTTAAAAAATTAGAAAACAAACAAAGTCAAGCATCTATTGCTAAAGAATATGGTGTCAATCCCAGTCAAATTTCACATATCTTGAAGCAGAAAGACCAGCATCTGGAAGACTGGCAAAACAATACAAATCCACAACGGAAATGGGCAGGAAAAGCTGAGGAGGTAGAAGATGCTCTTCTTCGGTGGTTTTCTCAAGTCAGAAGCAGACAGTTTCCTGTCAGTGGTTGACTGCTTATGGAGAAAGCTAATCAGCTAGCTGAAAGTCTTGGACTAACTGAATTCAAAGCCACTGTTGGATGGTTGGAAAAATGGAAGGAGAGGAACATAAAATTCAAGAAACAGCATGGTGAGAAACAAAACGCTGATTACTTTGGTGCTGAAAATTGGGTTGTTTCACTTCTTCCTACCATCTTGAACGAGTTTGCACCTCGTGACATTTTCAATGCTGATGAAAACGGTCTCTACTGGTGAGCGATTCCTGACGGAACACTTGCATTCAAACAAGCCGAAACTACAGGAAGTAAAACGTTGAAGGACCGACTGACCATCCTCCTTTGCTGTAGAAGTTGGAACCACTCGTCATTGGAAAGAGCAAACAGCCCCGTTGCTTCAAGAATGTTAAGCGACTTCCTGTGTCATACGAGGCTAACGCAAATTCCTGGATGACTGGGGAAATTTGGAAGCAGTGGCTAAAGAAGTTAGATACTAGAATGCGGGCACAAAAGTATCAGATTTTGTTGCTTTGTGATAATTGTGCTGCACACAGTGATGATGTCAGGCTGTCTAACGTCAAGGTGGTCTTCCTGCCACCAAACACTACCTCTCTGATCCAACCTATGGATCAGGGCATAATAGCCAATTTCATACAACATTATCGGGCTCTTGTGCTACGTCATCTGATGAGCGTTATGGATGACCAGACTGGCAAGAATAAACGTGCTGTTGAACTGGCTCGTAATCTATCACTGTTGGATTCCCTACATATGCAGAAAGAGGCCTGGAATCATGTTACACAGGCAGCCATTGTGAACTGCTACATGTGGCCAAGCTTTGTTAGGGATGTGGGGAGGGACGAAACAGATGCAACTGTTGCAAACACATCAGATGAACAGGCTATTGACATCGCAGCAGGTGTTACTGAAGAGGAGTTTCATCACTATGTAGCTGTTGATTACGATCTACAAACAGCTGACAACAGCACTGATGTCCAGATATGCGCCTACACGCAGGCAACGGCTGATGATGAAACAGATGATGAAATGAGCAGCGAGGCACATGCTGACGAAATTCAACAACCTCCTGTCACTTTTGCAAGAGCGCTGGAGAGTCTCAACACCATGCAGGCCTATCTAGAGGCCACTGGATGTCAGTGCTATGACAGTTTTTACCGTCTGGCAGACGTAATCTATGGAACTCACAGACACAAGAGTGTACAGAGGACTATGACTGATTACTTCAAGTAAGCCTAACGTCAGTTAACAGAGACTGTATAACGTCAGTTAATTGAGACTGTATACTGTACATATAATAAACAGTACTGTACATATGTTTATCAGATGTCAAGCTTCTTTGGGTCACAACAGTTAAATGCACACTCTGGTTAACTGCATGTATTTCTTTGGTCCCAGACCCTTGCACTTAAGCGGATTGCACTGTATATCACAATAAAATGGCTTCAGTGACCTGAAGGCCTCTACCTCAAGACCATCAACATTTCCTTTACTCCCTACACCCTCACAGCAGTACGGGCCCCCACAAAGGATAATATTACTCTACAGATATAACATACACTACTTCTGTAATATTCTACTTAATGCTCAGAATGGCAAAGTATTCCAAAATAGTTTCCACTCGCTTTGTGGACATCCTCAATCTCTTCATTGATAACAACTGCAAAAGTTGACTATGCCGTCTAGGGAGCCTATTTTATAAGAGATACATAGGTGCCTTTTTGCTGCCTTTATAACATAGGCACCCTTTTAGACTTCTCACGTGTGTCCTCTTATAAAATTACCCCTCACAAAGTAAAGTTTAAGCTCTCAAGTAGTCTATTATTTTTAAGGGGGTGATTCACTGAAAACAAAAGAAGGCAGTAGATGCCTGGGATGCTTTTTTGTGGGAGGTGGTGGGGATGAAAGATGACGAAGTAATTTTAAAAAGTGTGGGCCATACACAGAGGGTCCCTTTATGGGATGGGAGGATGGAATAGAGTATTTCTAGTCAAAGAAAAACAAATGATGCACACAAATAAAGAGAGTCCATTTTGGTAATGGTAGGAAATCCTTGCTGTTCAAGAAAGGGAAAAGAAGGAAGGTAGATGACTACAATGGGAAGGGAGGGGGAGACATAGACCCACCTATGGGCCATGCCCTATCTGGCAAGACTCTCAGAAAATGCTGCCAGAGATGTCAAGTCACACCAAGGCTAAGACCCTACAGCCCCCAAAGTCTAGGGTCAGAAAGAACAGACATTTGATCAGGGGGAAGATTTACAGAAAGATCCTTGAGAACTTCCAAAAGACCTACTTGCACTCAACCTAGGTGCCACAAACCTACGTGAAAACTTGCCCAATGTCACAAGGAGCCGCAGTGGGAATTGAACCCAGATTGCCAGGATCAAAGCCCGCTGCATTAACCATTAGGCTATTCTTCCACTCCACTGGCTGTCTCATATGGCGGCATTGCTGGGGGAAGAGGGAGGAGATACTCAAGATGGGGAATGTGATAGGGTTAGTGTAAAGAATGCTGGGCCCAGGGCAGAATATGGGAGAGGACTTCCAAAGCCAATTAGTAGTTCTATCTCCTTTGGCATCAGACAGGCTTGGGATCCCCCTGCAGAATGGAAGCCCTGGGCATTTCTTTGTTTGTACCCCCCCCCCCCCCCCAATCGCTGGTCTGAGTGCCTATGTTAAATTCCCTGTAATCTTGGCACATCTTACACAGTCCCATAAGCAGCCTTTCCTGTCTGCAAAAACATCTTTTATGGAACAACTGGAACTTGCTGTCCTGTTACAGAAGAGATTGGTAGCTGGGAGCCAGTACAAAGGAAAGTTCCCGGGTTCTATAAATTTTTATTTAAAAAAAAACAGCCTTATTACTCAGTGAAATCTATTCATCCATGATAACACTCAAAGTAAGAAAAAAAATGCTGTCCTTTAAGCATTAATTCTATGGAAACATTTTGAGAAACCTGAAGTATAAAAATTATACTTCAGAACTAAATCCAATACTGCATTGTAGCATACTATCCCATACTTTGTATTATTTGAATATTTTTACTGCTGTAATTGCCTATTGTTCATGTTTGATCTATTCTTATTGTACACTGCCTTGAGTGAACTCTTTCAAAAAGGCAATAAATAAATCCTAAATCCTAATAAATACTGGAGTAGCTACATTTATAATGACAGTATTCAGCATAGGTCACCTTTACAAATAAGGGGTTCACCCACAGCCTGGTTGGAGAACAGTAATCTTATCAAACTAGAGATGATGAAAGAAACCTTGCCTTTGCTTGCGTTACCTTTATAGTTCATCAGAAACTCTGAAAGGTGAACTGGCAGAATCTTACATAAACAAATGGGGAAAACATGCAGAGCATGGCTTATAGAATTATTTTCAAGCTCTCTGCATGTGCGTGCATGTGTACGTGTATTGGGGCAATTGTGGAGGGAGGAGATTTGTAGTTATAAAGGGTGAGGGCAGTTTGTGAGGAAGTGATGCAGTTTTGTGGGTGAGGGCTATTTGTCAAGCAGTTGTAAGAAGAGTAGTTTTTCAGAATGAGGCAATGTGCAGGGTGGCTGGGTAGTTGCAGGAGGTAGTTTTTGAGGGTGAGGCAGTTTGCAGGTTAATAGAGTAGTTTTTTGGGGTGGGGCAATTGAGGGGGTAGTTCTGGCACTGGGGCAGTTTGCGAGATGGTGTAGTAGTTTTTATAAGAACATAAGTGTTACCACACTGGGGCAGACCATTGGTCTATCGAGCCCAGCATCCTGTTTCCAACAGTGGCCAATCCATTTTATCATCTTCTTTTTGAAAGTTAAATGTTAATGAATTGGATTTCCTGTGTGTATTTACTCCAGACATTATATCAAATCTGATCATGTTGTAATCACTGTTATCAAGTAGCCCCAGCACCTTTCCAACAGTGGCCAATCTAGATCACAAGTACCTGGCAAGATCCCAAAAGCACAGAGCTGTACATCGATTAAAAATTTTAATTGCATGATTACTTGATCCAAATGGGCACCATCTCCTCCCCTCCATGGGCACCATCTCATCTCATTCCGTCCCCTCCCCTTCATGGGCACCATCTCCTCCTTTGCCTTCCCTTCCCCTCCACTCTATAGGCACTACCTCCCCCCTCCCCTCCATGGGCACCATCTCATCCCCTCCCTTCCATGGACACCATCTCATCCCCTCCCTTCCCCTCCCCCTCCATGGGCACCATCTCCTCCCTTCCCTCCATTCATGATCACCATTGTTTCCCTTTTCTTTCCTCCCCTCCCATCAGCACGGAATACCATTTCTGGCACTGGTATCTACCTCACATCTTCCTCAGTGAAGCAAACAATTCATTTAGCCTCTTCGCTATGGACATTTCTTTCTTAATACCACTTTTATCCCTCAGCCATCTCGTGGTACAACCAATTCTTTTACTGGCTTCTTGCTGCCAATATACCTAAAAAAAAAGTTTGTGTGCTTTTGCCTCCAATGCAATCTTCTTTTCAAAGTCTCTCTTTGCCTTGCTTATCAGCGCTTTGCGTTTGACTTGCCGTGCTTTATGCTGTTTTCTACTATCTTCGGTTGGATCCCTCTTCCATTTTCTGAAGGATGTTCTTTTAGCTCTAATAGCTTCTTTCAACTGGCGTTTTAACCACACTGGCTGTTTCACCTTCCTTCCACCTTTTTTAATACATGGAATATATCTAGTTTGGGTTTCAAGGATGGCATTTCTGAACAACATCCAGACCTGATGTAAATTTTTGACCCTTATGAGGTTTGTTTGTTTTTTACCATTCTCATTTTATCCTCATCTCTTTTTTGAAAGTTAAATGTTAATGAATTGGATTTCCTGTGTGTATTTACTCCAGATATTATATCAAATCTGATCATGTTATGATCACTGTTATCAAGTAGCCCCAGCACCTTTACCTCCTGTACCAGATCATGTGCTCCATTAAGGGCTAGGTATAGAATTGTTCTCCCCTCTTGTTGGTTCCTGAACCAGCTGCTCCATAAAGCAATCCTTGATTTCATCAAGGAACATTACCTGCCTAGCCTACCCTGATGTTACATTTATCCAGTCAATATCAGGGTAATTAAAAGCACCCATTATTATTGTGTTACCCAGTTTGTTAGCCTCCCTAATTTCTACTAACATTTCTGATTCTGTTTATCCTGGCCAGGTGGACAGTAGTACACAGTTATCACTATCCTTTTCTCTTTCACACATAGAATTTCTATCCATAGGGATTCCAAGGTGTGCTTTGTGTCCATAATTTTTATGTGTAAATCTGTTTATTAACAATTCAGCAAACACAACAAAATCAATCAGGTACTCATTTTAGCATTTGCATATTGAATATTGATAAACACCCCTTAGCAAATTCCTTTCTCCAACCCCTCCCTCCCTCCCCAAAACTTAAATATTCAACAATCTATTGCGTGCAGATGAAGTCATTGTGTTCCAGAATGGGGCCCAAAGATTTTGAAATTTTAAACCCCTGGCTGATGCAGAATTTTTAGTCTATTTGATTCAAGGCCCTCTTTAACATATAATTAATTTATTTAAAAATTTTATAGATTACACTACTCTACAATTCTTGGTGGTTTACATAATACCTAGAGCTTTAATGAATTGATAGTTTTACTATTCGGTCAAATACGAATAACAAAAACTATTATTCAGCCAAATACGAATACAAATAATGGGCATTGGGCTTTATCATAACAAACAATAAAAGAAGCAACATAAAATCAGAAATCAAGTGTTTATTTCAGTGGATTTAGCACAGCAGAGACTGGATAATTCATATTCAAATTTAAATCACTATTCGGGCCAAATGCAAACAATGCATTTGGGGAAGAGTTGAACTGAATATTCATTACAGCCCTAATAGTAACATAGTAGATGACGGCAGAAAAAGACCTGCATGGTCCATCCAGTCTGCCCAAGATAAACTCATGTGTATACCTTACCTTGATTTGTACCTGTCTTTCTCAGGGCACCGACCGTATAAGTCTGCCCAGCAGTTTTTCCCGCCTCCCATCACCGGCTCTGGCACAGACCATATAAGTCTGCCCTCCCCTATTTTCGCCTCCGAACCACTAACCCCTCTTCCCCCCACCTGCTCCACCACCCAATTTTAGCTAAGCTTCTGAGGATCCATTCCTTCTGCACAGGATTCCTTTATGCATATCCCACGCATGTTTGAATTCTGTTACCGTTTTCATCTCCACCACCTCCCGCGGGAGGGCATTCCAAGCATCCACTACCCTCTCCGTGAAAAAATACTTCCTGACATCTTTCCTGAGTCTGCCCCCCTTCAATCTCATTTCATGTCCTCTCGTTCTACCACCTTCCCATCTCCGGAAAAGATTTGTTTGCGGATTAATTCCTTTCAAGTATTTAAACGTCTGTATCATATCACCCCTGTTCCTCCTTTCCTCCAGGGTATACATGTTCAGGTCAGCAAGTCTCTCTTCATACGTCTTGGAACGCAAATCCCATACCATTCTCGTAGCTTTTCTTTGCACCGCTTCCATTTTTTTGACATCCTTCGCAAGGTATGGCCTCCAAAACTGAACACAATACTCCAGGTGGGGCCTCACCAATGTCTTATACAGGGGCATTAAAACCTCCTTTCTTCTGCTGGTCACACCTCTCCCTATACAGCCTAGCAATCTTCTAGCTACGGCCACCGCCTTGTCGCACTGTTTCGTCGCCTTCAGGTCCTCAGATACTATCACCCCAAGATCCCTCTCCCCGTCCATGCCAATCAGACTCTCCCCGCCTAACACATACGTCTCCCTTGGATTTCTACTCCCTAAGTGCATCACTTTGCATTTCTTCGCATTGAATTTTAATTGCCAAATGTTAGACATACATATTAAAACCTTACATTAAAAGACAATATCTAAAACATTTTGCAAAGAAAAGTTACGAGAATGGTATGGGATTTTGCATTACAAGACGTATGAGGAGAGATTTGCTGAATTAAACATGTATACTCTGGAGGAAAGGAGAAACAGGGGTGATATGATACAGACATTCAAATATTTGAAAGGTATTAATCCGCAAACGAACCTTTTCCGGAGATGCGAAGGCGGTAGAACGAGAAAACATGAAATGAGATTGAAGGGGGGCAGACTCAAGAAAAATGTCAGGAAGTATTTTTTCACGGAGAGAGTAGTGGATGCTTGGAATGCCCTCCCGCGGGAGGTGGTGGAAATGAAAACGGTAACAGAATGCAAACATGCGTGGGATAAGCATAAAGGAATCCTGTGCAGAAGGAATGGATCCTCAGGAGCTTAGTTGAGATCGGGTGGCAGAGCCGGTGGAGGGAGGCAGGGCTGGTGGTTGGGAGGCGGGGATAGCGCTGGGCAAACTTATATGGTCTGTGTCAGAGCCGGTGGTGGGAGGCAGGGATAGTGCAGGGCAGAATTATACGGTCTGTGCCAGAGCCAGTGGCGGGAGGTGGGGCTGGTGATTGGGTAGCGGGAATAGTGCTGGGCAGACTTATACGGTCTGTGCCCTGAAGAGCACAGGTACAAATCAAAGTAGGGTATACACAAAAAGTAGCACATATGAGTTATCTTGTTGGGCAGACTGGATGGACCGTGCAGGTCTTTTTCTGCCGTCATCTACTATGTTACTATGTTAAAACAAGACAAAGCAACTGTCACAATAAATAAATAAATAAACCAAACTTACACTGAATATATCAGCAGTGCTAAAAGTCCAAGAGAGTCACAGCAGTCAGTTATATACCAGCAAATGCTTGTAAAAACAGGTTTTTTCTGAATTGCGGTATTGTAGTTGTTCTGCGCAAGCTCAAAGATAGAGCATTCCAAAGGGAAGCCCATTCTACACAGAAAATGGAAGCTTGATATTCTGATAGTTTTATCTAATGAAAAGAAGGAATATCCAATAAAAACTTATCAGTAGATTACAGCATCTAAGAAGGTCTGTAGATTCTCAGGGAACTCGCAATAACCAGGGAGGGCACTCTCATTCAGAACTTTGTGAATGGAAGATAAACATTTAAATTCCACTCTCCTCACTACAAAAAAACAGTATAGTTCCTTCAAAATAGGCGTAATATGAGTAGACTGAGAAACATTAGTTGAAAGTCAAGCGGCTGCATTTTGGGCAATCTGTAAAGTATGCAATTTGTAAGTTGGTAAACCTACATATAATGAATTACAATAATCTAATAATGGTATGATCAGGCACTGAACCATTGTCCTTAAATCTGAAGATACAAATTCTTTTTAATCATCTAATTGGTTTCAATTTGAAAAATACCTTCTGAATAGTATTTTTCAACTATTCAGTCAAGGTCAGTGAAGTGTCAACCCATGTACCTAAGTATTTCAGACTTTTTATAATGTGAATTTGTAATCTATCTAACAAAAAACTTTCTGGTACTTCTGAAGAAGAGACCTTAGCAGAGAGAAATAGTATGTGTGATTTAGCGACATTTAATTTAAATCTGTTTGCTGTCATCCAAGCTTTAATTGAGTGGAGGCCAATACTCAGGAATTTTAAAGCTTTTTCAACCGACCCCTTCAATGGGAAAAAAGAATTGAAGGCTGTCCGCATATAAGCAGAACTGAACAGCAAGGCAATATAGAACACGACAGATCGGACCCAATTTGGTCCACACTATCACTGGGATATAATTTGTACCCTGGTATGACAGTGTCCCATTGGTTATCTTCCTTCCACCTTGTCTCAGAGATGCCTATTATAGCCTTCTTTTCATTCAGTGTAACATAACATAAAGTATCAGAAATTAGAAGCACCTTTGGTCGCTCATAGCATAGAAACCACACACACATTTTGGGATTACAAATGTTTTATAATCGATCATATTCCAGCATCTATACGTGGAGGCGATAGGGATCGTAACTTATCCAACGGAGCAATGTTGGATAAATCGATTAAATACCACAGCTCCCAATGGTCTGAATATCAGAATTGAGTGGAAAGCTTTTTTATGACAATTCCTCTTTGATAAGAATAGTTTAATATAGACAAAAGCATAAGTGAGTTGGCCCCTTTAAACCTGAAAGGAGGTCTGATTGGATGTACCTGACGGCGTCTAGTTAAATACAGAGCGCCATTTTCTTAACAACAGTCCTGGTGAAAATCGGACAGGGCACAACATGAGGTATGAGGAGTATACAAGATAGAATAGCTGTTCCATATACTTTCATTTTTCTCCAGTTGATAAAAGTATTCTGTTATATGTTTCTATAGGGCACTCGAAGATTTAAAGTAACGTTCCTAAAGAAGCTCAAGCGAAACAGGGGCTCGCTGTAGAGCGTACCCAATAATCCACGTCAGTTTAAGATAAGTACCTTATGTTTAGAATCTAAAGTTTATGGAAAAAGACTACATTATAGATTACAGAATACAGATAATAGAAAAAGTTAAAAATTTACAAATAATTCAGAAGTTTTTTCGGCTTATGAAGAAGCTTGCCAGAAGTCCGCATTTCAGTGACTGAATTTTAATGGTGGATTCTGGACAGCTAAGCCTTCACATTGATGAAATCAAAAGTGAACGCAAAGCATCTGAAGCCTTTTCCTCTGTAATTAGGAGAATATAGCTTGCTTTTTGGTTGACAGAACTATATATAATATGTAAACCACTGACTAACCACAGAAAGGCAATATAACAAATCCCATCTTCCTTCCTTTCTCTAAAGGACTGATAAATCTCCCTCCTTTCCACCCCCAGATCCAACATAAATTCTTTTCTCAACTTTCCTCCCTCTCCTCTTCCCCCAGGTCCATTATCTCTTTCTCTCTCTTTCCCCCCTTTCAGCACCTCTCACTCCTTCCAATCCACATCCATAAGCAGCAACACAAACTCTTCTCGTGGCTTCTGGAGCTCACTGCCTTGGTCATAGCTTTCATCGCTGACCCCTCCAGTTCTGCTTGCGGGTCTGCAGCTCAGAATTCTTCCCCCACACAGGGTTCAGCATCTACCCTCCCTTCTCAATACCACTGCTGGTATACAAGATGGGGTGGGGTGGGCTTTGACAGCAGTTCTAGTGGTTGGAGCATGGGGACAGAGTTGAGTAGACTTCTGTGATCTATGTCCCCTGGACACCGGGGAAGGACCATGGTCAAGTGTATAATCTCACATTCATTGTTGATTTTGATCTTGGATTGATGGTGGATGTGGCTGCTGGGCAGACTAGATGGACTGTTCAGGTCTTTATCTGCCATCACTTACTATAATACTATGTTAAAGGTGGCCTGCTGCAGGTCCTGGGAGTGGCACCGTTGCACATATGCTACCTGTGACCAAACCATTTCTTCTGGCTCAGCTCACCTCCTCTGACATCACTTCCTGTTTCTACCTAGGCAGGACCAGAAGGATCAACAGAAGACCACCTTTAAGGTTGGTTGTCATGGGGGGGGGGGGGGGGCGTGATGGGTGATCGCGAATGGGAGGAAAGTTGTCGGATTGCCTAAGTACAGGGGTTGGGAGTGGAAGAGAACAGAAGAGATGTTTGGAGGAGACAGGAGACACTGCAATGTGGTAAATTTTTTTTAATCGCAATTAGTGATTTAATGCATTAATTGCAGAGTTAGTAACATAGAAAATGATAGCAGATAAAGACCTGAACGGTCCATCTAGTCGCTATTAAAGTGCACCAGAATATATAAATGAAACATAAAAGCATTACAATGACAGTCTCACAGGGAAAGGTAGAGGTGGGGGATGAGAAACAGGGAGAGAAGGGTGATCACAGGGTGACAGAGCAGTGTAATTTTATGGTTAATAATGTGATAGGAAACCCAGAACTTTGTTAAATCCTGTTGGGTGTCAAAATATTTCATCATTTTAACTTCAAAGGTTTTATGTTCCTAAAAGAAAAGTCCATAAGCCATTATTAAGATGGACTTGGGAAAATCTACTTCTTATTTCTAGCATAAGCAGCATAAAATGTTTACTCTTTTGGGATCTCGCCAGGTACCTGTGACCTTGATTGGCCACTGTTGGAAACATGATATTAGGCTTGATGGACCTTCAGTCTGTCACAATATGGCAACAGTTATTCCTGGATTGTTAAAAAATTTCCTTTCAGCATTCTGATCATAAAGTCACTGATGCAGTGCTCTGGTCTTGTAAAGTGTCACCCTGGTTAGCTTTATGGTGCCTGTGTAAGTTGATTCTTGCCTTAAGGATCTGGCCTGTCTCTCTAACATAGCAACCTTCACATTTTTTGCATCAAACGATATATATTACACTTGATGAAGAGCATGAGAGAGATCCCCTTAGGCTGAAAGTGATTGAAATACTTCTATGTTTCACTGATTTATATAATAATTTGTACCTCAATGTTCTATGGCTGGCTGGCTGGGTTCGTAACATCCTGACGTCAGCAAGCCTCCAGCGTTCCTTTCCCTCTCACTGTCCCGCCCTCATGTAAAGACGAAATGAGGTCAGAGGAGGGCGGAACAGTGAGAGGAAAGGGAACGCTGGAGGCTTGCTGATGTCAGGATGTTACGAACGAATGGGAGGGCAGGGCACAGCACAGGACAATCGATGGACATGGAGGGAAGGGCAGAATCGCGGGACATCGATGGGATGGGAGGAGAGGAGAGAATCACGGGACAATGATGGGAGGGCAGGGCAGAGGAGAATCGCTGGACAAGGAGTGGATGGGAGGCGAGGGGAGAATCGCGGGACATGGAGCGGATGGGAGGCGAGGGGAGAATCGCAGGACACGGAAAGGAGGGGAGGCCAGAATCGTGGGACACGGAAGGGAGGGGAGGGCAGAGGGGAACTGCTGGACATAGAGGGGAGGCCAGAATCGTGGGACATGGAGGGGAGGCCAGATTACTGGGATACAGAGGAAAGGGCAGGACAGAGGCGAATCGCTGGATATGGAGGAGATGGGAGGCGAGGGGAGAATCGCACCACACGTACTGCCTTTGAAAACTAATCAAAAAAGGTATTAAGTAGGTCCAATGAAAAAAGGGTATCATTTTATCTTTTTTTGCTTGTTTATTTTTTCTATTTATTACCTTGTAGGGACTCTAAAGTAATGAAGAACTTAACCTGAAATACTGCCAGGAATGTCCTGCTGCTCAGGCTGATTTCTAAATGTAGGATCTTTATATCACTGTGTAGTTTTGTACAAAGAAGTTCTGTCCTGCTGCAGACCTAAAGTCAAAGGTGTACAAGGAGAGGCATTGAGTGGGTTCTGGGCAGACACCCTGCGGCCACACACCCTCTCGTTAAATATGTATATGTTGTGAATATATAAATGTGCATACAAACACAAGTCGGACCTGGGGGGGGGGGGGGGGCTGTACTGTACTACTACATCATGCATGGTGTAAGAAGGTAACAAATGACTTTAGAGAAAGGACAGCAGGATCTAACACTGACCTCTTTCATGCCCCTGAATAATGAAGCAAAATTTGACTGAACCTAACATAACAAAACCTATAAAACAACCAAGAATAGAAAGGGCCTATCATTCTGACAAAGGATGACAGCAGAATTTCTGTGCCAGTTAAAGAAAACGTTAAAGAAGTGATGACAAATACAATGGCATTCACTCCCAGTCCTTGAGGGCCACAAACAGGTCAGGTTTTCAGGATGTCTCTAATGAAAATCCTTGCATTACCACTAAATGGGCTAGTTAAGACAACTTTTATATCAACAAATACTAATATAGCAATTCTTGTGTTGATTCTAATGTTTGCTACTACATAAAAATACTATTTTATGTAACAATAAACATTAGAATCAACAAAAGCAATGCTATAATGAATATGCATGAGAGAGTTTTGCATATAATGGAGGTAATAGACATGCAAATCTCTCATATACTTATTCATTAAAAGACAACCTGAAAACATGAACCACTGGTGGCCCTCAAGAACAGGGAATGAAGACCAAGGTCATAATAGGTCACTGGTCAACTCAATCTTGAACAAAGCCATTTTATGATTCTGTACCACAGTTTACACCCAAAATTCAGTTTAACATTGTTCCTCTTCTTCTAAAGAAGTCATCATTCTAGTTTAGCTGCCAAACCAGTGGTTAGGCCAAACCAGTGGTGTGCTCCTTCTAACTCTTCCTGTTTTCCAGAGTAATCAATGAAACGTTGAATAAAAAAAAATAATTACTAGCATTTTAACGTTTAAACTAGGGCTGCACATTTAACATGATAATAACGTGATTAACGTGTCAAATGGTTAACGCACTTTAAAAATTTAACACATTAAAAACAGGCCTCACTCCCTCACCCACAACAATCTAGCATTACTCCCTTTCGTGGGCTCACCTGGGCTGCAGAGACCTGCTGCTGGGTCTCAGGTCTGGGTTGGCCCTGCTGCTGTGCTCCCAAGGCTGTCAAGCAATGTAGGGAACGTGGAGCGATGCACCCGCGACCTGGAAGTAACCGTGGAGGTTTGAGTCTACAGCACTTCGGGTCCAGGGCAAGGCAGAAGAGGTGAAGTTGAAGTGAAAGGGCTGTTCTCTCTCTCGCCTTCCGACTTTGTCTTTAGCACTGCAGCATTGCAGGCATACTGCTTCTTTCAGCTGCCAGGAGTCTCTCTCTGTGGCGTCTCACCTCCTCTGACAGAGGAGGACGCTACAGAGAAAGACTCCCAACGGCTGAAAGAAGCATCCTGCCTGCAGTGATAAAGGCCAAGTCGAAGGGCCAGAGAACGGACAGGTAGAAGGAGAGAATGTGGACCCGGAGGGGGGAACAACAGTTAAGAAGTGCAGAAAGATTAGTGAAACAGAGAATGGGGACCATGGGGGGGGCCAAGTCGAAGGGCCAAAGAACGGACAGGTAGAAGGAGAGAATGTGGACCCCGGAGGGGGGAACAACAGTTAAGAAGTGCAGAAAGATTAGTGAAACAGAGAATGGGGACCATGGGGGGGGGGGGGGGGGGAGAGACGGTTGAGGGTTCAAGAGAGAGAGAGAGCTGTGTTTGAGAGGGACAGATGCTGGAAATAGAAGATAGAAAAAACAAGGGAGATGGTGATCAGGGAACGGAGGGGAAGGAGAGACAGTAATCAGGGAGGGGAGGGAAGAGACAGTGCTCATGGAGGGGAAAACAAGGGGAGATAAGCAACGGTGCCCATGGAGGGGAAAAGAAGGGGAGATAAGCGACGGTGCCCATGGAGGGGAAAAGATGGGGAGATAAGTGACGATGCCCTTGGAGGGGAAGGAAAGGGGAGAGAAGAGAGATGATAGGAAATGGTGATCGTAGAAGGGAAGGGGGAAGAAGAGAGACAGGAGGAGACAGTGCTCGTGGAGGAGAAGGGGAGAGAACAGAGACAGGAAGAGATAGTGCCCAGGAAAGGGAAGAAAGAATGGAGGAGACGGTGCCCATGAATGGGAAGGGAAGCAAAGGGAAAAGGGAGGAGATGGTGCCCATGAATGGGAAGGGAAGAGATAGAAACTAGACAGATTTGAAAAAGAGGAAGCAAAATGGATGAAAATTTGAATGTGAAAGATGGATAGGGCAGGAGGAGAAAAAAATAGTAGATAGGAATCTCTGGAAGCAGAGGGAAGCAGAGACAGAAAAAGAGATGATTGGAAAGATAAAATCACCAGACAACAAGAACAAGATAAACTAATTTTTAGTTTAGTAATTAAAATATGTCAGGTTTGAGAATTTACATTTGCTACCTATATATTGCACTGTACAGGAAGAAATGTGAAGGGGACGCTTTATGCAATTAATCACGCGATTAACATTTTTTGTCGATCTGTGGCCCTAGTTTGAACAAATCTTTTGAACTAAACCAACTGCATGTATAAAGGAGTTCAGAGAAAGCTGATGCTGAGATTCCACTGGGGAATGTATACTAGGAAAAGCATTTCATTATCATTTCATTTTTCATAGCTTAAACTGGGTAAGGGCAAGACAGGTTTTTTTTTTTTTAGTTTGGAAGTGTTTCTTCTGAGTGGTGTGACTAGCTAAGATTGAAGATTTGCTATTATCATATTCACACTATGAGCTCTCTGCATTTTCACAGCAAGTAATATTAAAGCAGTATGACTTCAGATTTGATTAGGTGTGCCACAGAAATAAAGTCAAAATTGTCTGATCTGATGTTCAGGTCTAGACCAAGCCCAGGTTTTGCTCTCAACATCTTGTAGCAACAAGAGATGAGCAATTCCTAAACTTATGTTTAATCACATATGCTTCTCTCCTTCCTAGAGACAAAATGAGCATAAGAATGTAGGAAGCACCAAGCAGCATGGAGGGCATGAACAGTTGGGTGCTGCACTACACTGCACACAGCACTTTCTTTATAACATCTGAGCTCCCTCCTGCCAGCTTCTTCTGAGGATTTTAGTGCTTACCCTGCTATGCTTTAGGGAGGCTGGTATACTGCACAAAATTTTGAAAAAACATTATGGGACGATGACATTTGTACTTACATGCTAAATTTCCTTTCCTTGAGTCCTGCTAGAGCAGTCCAGATAAGTGGATTATGTCCCCTGCCCAGCAACTGGAGGTAGAGAATACTGATAACTCAATGACATCATCACTAGTGTAAGGAGTGGTGCAACCCTGAACTCATCATCATTATACTACTGACAAAGCACATCTACAAAACCTGAATAGCATTATAATTCAATTTTCCTGAATGAGATTATTGTATATCACCATAAAGCCTCCAACGAGCACCGAAATAACAGAGTATTAGCATATAACACTGCAAAGCAATATTACAAAATAACAAGATAGCATAATATTTACCATAATAACCAGAACAGTAACAATGCAGCAAATCAAAAATATATAAAATAAAGAACATTATAAATTATACAGGCATTTTCACGAAGGCTGCAAAAATATCATCAACAATCAATTATGTATATATAGGAACCCACAGTAACAAAGACAGAAAAAGAAGATCAAATAGAACAGTTATACTCTAAATAAGAGAGCCAGGGGGTCAGGAAGGGAAGCATAATTCACAATATATAATGTGTAGCAAAAGGAAAAGTTAGTATACAAACCAGACCAATTGAATCTGTCAATAGGCCAAGTTAAGGGAGTGTAGGGGCCTGAAAAAGGAGGGGCTCAAAAAAGACAGTACCAGTGCTTGCATTTCTTTAGCCACACTAACATATCCAATCCAGCAATTCTCCAAACTTTATCTAATCAAAAACATTTGGAAGGTAATACCGGATCTTTCCATTTCTGTATAATGCAAACTTGGCTATAAGCAGCAACTGTCTGATCAGATCCAAATGCTTATGAAAAGCTAAATGTTGTGGAGGCATTCCAAGGAGGATGAAAGTCGGATCTAGTGGAATGTCACTCTGAAGTAAATTGGTAATGTAAGAAGAGTCACTTTCCAAAAAGAATGAACATGTGGACATGTCCACCACATATGTGCCGTATCTCCCTGAGTGGAGCATCCCCGCCAACATAAGGGAGAGGACTGCGCAGACCACTTATGTATTCGGTAGGGAGTGAGATAAGTAGAATAGAGAACTTTCAACTGGGTATTAGGAAGTGTCAGTGAGCTACAGGAGTGGAAAGAATAGGACCATAACGAAGTTCAGAAGTTCTCGACAGACTGCTTTCCTACAACAAGCTTTTCCCAAAGGTCCATGTAGCAAGAATGGCAGGGTTGAAGAGTCAGAAAGGTGCTTTTAAAAAAACGCAATATAATTTTTTAAGGGAAAGACGCTGCAAGAGAACCTCTTCAAAGAATGACAGCGAACAAGTAATGCACTCAAGAGGAACAGTAGAGGAAATGACATGGCGAATTTGGAAGTATTGAAAGAGCAAGAGTTTCACTTGGAATGTATGGAAAATATCAGATATAGTCTGTACATTGACATTTAGGAATAGCTTAGCCAAAGGAAAATTAGCTAAATCAGCAGGCAAGCACAGAGTACTTATATGAGAGTTAGCCAAGACAGGAGTGAGTGGAGTCAAGACAGATGACAGATTTCAGACAGCAAACGTTTCTCCAGCTAATAAGAACAGGAGAAATAAAGGGTTGATGGAATAACAATGGAGACCAGTTATGTGTGTTGGCAAAAATATAAGCTAAATGGGTATAAAGGGTGGTTAGGGACTCCTCCAATCGGACCTAAAGCAATAGAGCAAAGTGATTTATCCAGCAATGGAGCGCTTTTAAACAGGAAGACCAATAATACCTTTGCAAATTTGGTATGCCAGACCACCAAGCTACTTGGGTGTAAAAAGTAAATGAGATTCGACAAGGAGCCTTTTCTTATACCAAATATAACATATGATGCTTGATCTTAATATCACAATCAAATTTCTGAGGATAGAAACTGGCAAGCTCATAAATAAATAAAAGAATTTTGGGAAATATGAAGATTCTAAAAATATTAATTCTACCCAAGCAAGAAAAGTAGTAGTCAGGGTTCTGGGTAGAAACATCTTTTAGTTGTAAGGAACACATAAGCGACAAATAATTAAAATCATATAAACGATCTAGGCAATTTGAAATAGTGATGCCTAGGTATCAAAAGTTGGAGGTCCATTGCAAACCATAAGGTAAAGGAAAGGTATGATGCAATCTGGAGTACAGGTACAAGACATAATGACAGATTTATTGATGTTGATGCAAAACCAGACATAGATCCAAATTCAGCTATAATAGAAAAAAAATTAGGGATAGAGTTTGAAAGGTCACTCAGGTAAAGTAGTGTGTCATCAGCATATTAAAAAAAATTGTGGGTCTTGCCATTAATAATGATACCATCTGAGCCAATTATATGAGGATAGCAAAAGGTTCCAGCGCTAAAGCAAACAGGAGCAGCAAAAGAGGGCATCCTTGACGAGTCCCCCTGTGTAAATAAAAAGATTGGAAAAGAGTGCTATTAACTGTAACAGATGCAGAGGATATCGCCTGTATCCAGGACAAAAGGTGTGCACCAAAACCAAAGCTCTGGAGGACACAAAATAGATAAGGCCATTCTACATTATCAAATGCCTTTTTGGCATCTAAAAAGAGGATCACCAGGTCTTCAGTGTTCTTAGAGGTGTGATAAATTATATTAATGAGGCACCTAATATTATTTGAGCTGTACTGATTTTGGATACATCCTGTTTGATCAGGGTGAATACACTCAGAGATGGCACAGTGGCGTAGCCAGAAGTCAATTTTTGGGTGGGCCAACAGGTTGGATGGGTGGGCACTAGACAGTGGTGTGCTGGTAAATGTTTAACAACATGCTCTCTCCCCGGTCCACCTCTGCGCTCCCCACCCCCCCCCCCCCCCCCCACCCACCCCCGTCCACCTGTGCACCTCCCCTCAAAATTGCAGAGCTGGCTGTAGCCGGGGAGAGAGCCTGGGGGGAGGGGGAGGCAATGCATTACTCTCTCCAGGAAAAAAAACACTAAATGATCTCAGGTTCCAATCTAATTCATGTTTAATGTGGGATAAAATGCCATAAATAAGTAAATAAATATAAACTTTTAATGTTGAGCACCTGATTCTCAAAGTGGACATGTTCCAATCATTATAATGAAAATAAAATGATTTTTTCTACCTTTGCTGTCTGGCGACTTTGTTTTTCTGATCATACTGGCCCAGTATCTGATTCTGCTGCTATCTGTCCTCTTTACTCCGTTTCCAGGGCTTCCTTTCCGTCTTTCTTCTTCATTTCTTGCTCTGGATCCTCCGTAGACTTGACTGTCCAGTGGATCCAGCTTCTGCCTATTTTCTTAATCCATTTGCAATTTTCTCCTCTCTTCCTTTCCCCTCATCTCATCTCCTTCCTCACTCTTCCTTCCCCTCCATCCATGTCCAGCATTTCTTCTCTCTCCCTTCCCTCTCCTCCATCCATATCCAGCAGCCTCCTCTCTCCTGCCCTTCCCCCCATCCATCCATGTCCAGCAATCCTCCTCTGCCTCCTGCCCTCCCCTCCATCCACCCATGTCCAGCAACCTTCCTCTCTCCTCTTCCCTCCCCTCCATCCACCCATGTCCAGCAACTCTCCTCTCCCCTCCATCCATCCATACCCAGCAATTCTCTTCTCTCCCCTGCCCCTATCCATCCATCCCCAGCAATTCTGTTCTTGCCCCTTATCCCCTCCCTCCATCCATCCATTCCCAGCAATTCTCCTCTCTCCCCGGCCCCCCACCTCCATCCATCCCCAGAAATTCTCCTCTCTCCCCTACCCCCCCCCCCCCACCTCCATCCATCCATCATCCCCAGCAATTCTCCTCTCTCTCCTGCCCCCCACCTCCATCCATCCATCATCCCCAGCAATTCTCCTCTTCTCCTGCCCCCCACCTCCATCCATCATCCCCAGCAATTCTCCTCTCTCTCCTGCCCCCCACCTCCATCCATCCATCCATCATCCCCAGCAATTCTCCTCTTCTCCTGCCCCCCACCTCCATCCATCCATCCCCAGCAATTCTCCTCTCTCCCCTGACCCCCACCTCCATCCAGCCATCCCATGACTCTCCTCTCTCCCCTCCCACTCCCATCCATGTGTCCAGCGATTATCCTTCACCCCATGCATCCTTCCCTCCCATTCCACCTGCCCGCCCTCTCTCTGACGGCAGCGCTTCCCAGACGCTGCCTACTGCCGCCACGATCTACCTCCTCTCTCTTCCGGGTTAGAAGCAGGAGGCAGCGTGTTTGAATCGCGACGCTACCGCTGCTGTTGAGAGTGAGACAGAGGAAAGTCAGGAGGTGGTAGATCGTGGCGGCGGTAGGCAGCGTCTGGGAAGCGCTGCCGCCAGAGAGAAGGAGGTAGATGCAGGATCAGCGCTGCCTGCTCCCTCCGCTCCGCTGCTGGGTGGGCCTGAACCCAAACTGGGTGGGCCTAGGCCCATCCAGGCCCACCCGTGGCTACGCCCCTGAGATGGCATACTCCAGTTTTTGGTTGAGGATTTTAGCAAATATTTTGTAGTCTGTATACAACATGGAAATGGGTCCACAATTAGAGCAAAGAGTGGTACCTTTCTTATCTTTAGGGATAACTGTTATAATCACAGAGTAGAACAACTCGGGTAAGCGATGGGCCTCCATTATCTTGTTAAAAACTTCTGTTAAAGTCACGTGATGCTGTGAGCGGCAGCAGATGTGCTTGAAGCGAGCTGCTCCGGAAACCCCTTCCTTTCACCAATTTACTTTACTCTAAAAACGGCAATTTAAGAAAATATCGATTCTTCTACTAGACCGGAGTATATGGACAATGTTTTGACTAGAACAGAGCAACAAATGTCTGTTAAACCACCAAGACGGGGTCAGGATCGATCACACCCAGAAGACAAAATGGTCGCCTCCCTCAGACTTCATCTCCAAGCTTACAGAAGCGGTGGTGAGGGCGCTAGACTCCAGATTTGTACAACTTTCCGAGCAAATTGCAGGGATGGTTCAGGTCACATCGGAACTGACCCGCAGGACAGGAGAACTCGAAAGTAGAGTCTCCCGATGCAGAAGATACATTACAGGCCCATACCAAAAGCATAGAGTGCTTGGAGGCCTTGACCCACACCCAACAGTTGAAGACTGAAGAGCTGGAAAATAGAGCAAGGTGGGAGAACCTGCGTTTTGTAGGATTCCCAGAGTCAATCCAGGAATCTACATTATTATCATGGTTAGAAGCCTGGCTGCTGGTGAAATTTCCATCTGCGGTGGAACAGGGAGCAATCCACCTGGACAGAGCACACCGCGTGGGTCCAGTTTGCACGACTGAGGACAGGCCAAGAGTAGTGATAGCAAAATTCCATCGCTACTCCCAGAAAGCCCAGAACTTGCACCAAAATAAAAGTAAATCAGAGAAGATACAATTCGAGGGCCACCCAGTCCGGATATTTCAAGACTATTCAGCAGCTCTCTCAATTAAACGAAGAGCTTTTTCTACAGTTTGTTCTCAATTGGTAACTAAGCACATGAGATTTGCCCTACAATATCCAGTTACACTAAGGATTCAACACAACAATCGTTGGCATTGTTTTAACACTCCCGATGTGTAAAATCTTTGGAGGGGCCAGGGGAGCTGACATGAACGCTACAGACTTATGAAGTACCTGAGGCCGCTACTATCTTAATTGGAAGACAGTTAAGCTCAAGAATCTGGTTATTATAGGATTAAGAGTGAAATGTTTAAACTTGTTCTTTAAAGTGAAGGGAGGAGGTTTCCCCTTATGGCACTGTGTATGACCTGTGGTCCGTTCTCTGGTTGGGATCGTGACACTGTCTTTGTTCAAAGAGGTGGAGTTGGGGTGAGAGGGAAGGGGAGGGAACGGGAGGGGTGGGTTTTGGGAAGATTTGGTTGGTATGGAGTGAACGAGAGTATGATTGTGCAAATTTAAGTTTGTGGCACACTGGAGAGCATGGGGTGGTTCCTCGCTTTGACAGATATGGGCACATCCCTAGGGCAGGCTGGGCTTCGGGGACTTTTTTGATTTGGTTGGGACAGCTTTGTGGTTTCCTTACCCAGAGAGATGATAGGTAATTCCAAACTTCATATAATATCTTGGAATGTATCTGGAATTACATCTCCTGTAAAGCGTTACAAGATATTATCTCAACTTAAACATCATGGCACTGCCATTGCCTGTCTTCAGGAAACCAAGCTGTCAGATATTGAGCATATGAAACTGTGCCAAGAGTGGGTTGGGAATTGTTATTTTTCTTCCTCTGGGAATCAACGGAGTGGAGTGGCTATTTTATTGAAGAAGGGTTTACCATGTCAATCAAGACTAGTGTATAATGATTCAGGGGGACGTGTAGTGTTGATTCAACTTAATTATCAAGGGCAAAAGTTTTATCTGTGCATGGCCTATGGCCCTAATACGTATTGTCCTAGGTTTTTCTTCAGTCGCTCGCAGCACTGGGACTTCAGTATGCAGATGCCCCTTGTGTGCGGGCGGCTGATGGACCCTACCCTGGATAGATCGTCCCCCCGGGTTTTCCTGGTGGTGGGAGAGGGGTAGGGGTTCCCAGCACTGTGTAAAACCCTGCTATTAGTGGACCCTTCGTGTCTGCTTCACCCCACTACACGAGACTACACTCAACTATCAAAAGCCCACCAATCTTGGTCGCGTATAGACTACATTCTTCTCTCACAGGAAAAGACGTTTACAATAAAGTCCAATGGGATTACTTATTCCATGTTCTTAAATATGTCGGGTTAGGGGGATGGTTTATGGAGACGATAACAGCATTATATCGAAGTTCAGATGGGCACTCGGCAGGGATGTCCCCTTTCGCCACTATTATTTCTGTTATATTTAGAGCCGTTATTAAGAACAATTTTGGCAGACCCAGATATTATTGATGTAACAGTGCCAGCAAAACCAGTAAAAGTCTTGGCCTTTGCTGACGACGTTATTCACTCTTACCCAGCCGAATACATCCATTACTCAGCTGTTAATGGTGTTAGACGAATTTGGGTTTTTTACTGGATTTTCCTTGAATTTACAAAAATCAGTGGCTTTACCAATACAAACTGAGATAAGAGAACAATGGGAAGGTTTTTTCCTCTTCCAATGGGCACAAGATGCAATTAAGTACCTTGGCGTTCATATCCCTGCTGACCTATCTTGGCTTTATACTGATAATTTGGGACCTCTAAAGCAGTGAGCGACTGAAATCCTACAGGGGTGGCAAGCGCTGCCAATAACTTTACTAGGACGGATAGCGTTATACAATATGATTCTCTTTCCGAAATGGATTTATGTATTTCAACTGCTACCTTTCATGTTACACTTTAGGGATGAAAAGTGGCTTCGTAAGAAGCTAAATATTTTTCTGTGGCAGGTGAAGCGAGCACGTATGATGCTATCCAGGGCAATGCTTCCGCGCACTAAAGGAGGGCTGGGTCTCTTGGATCTTCATTTGTTTTCCAGTTGTAGCCAGCTGTATGCGACACCTTTCTGATTGGTTTCGCTCCACTCAATTTTTTTCTTGTACACCCACAGAAACCCCTCTGTTTGGTTCCTTAAATTTTGCATATTGGCTACATGCTCCTGCAGACAAACTAAACCCATTATGACCCTATAATGTTATTTTCCGACCGTTACGCCAGACGTTGACGGTGGTTATGTAAATTCCATAACTTGAACAGAGAGGTTTCTCCCTTGCTTCCTATACAGGGCAACTTGGCATTCTCAGTAGGTAGCTCCTCCACTTCTTTTCGTAAGTGGGCCTCCTGTGGGATCCATTACTTATATCATGTAGTGTTGGAGCGAGGAGCTATCAAGTCTTTTGAAGCGTTATGTGAAGAATTTGACTTGGACCATTGAGATATGTTTGCTTATTTTCAAATTTGTCATTATGTTAACTCCTTGCCTTCTGCCTCACTGACCGTGGAATCTTGGGAAAGCCTTAATGAAATACTGGGACTAGATGCTCAATTGAGGGTACCTCTGAAATACTTCCATAGACACTTACTCAACTAAGTCATATGATTATACTATAGTGACCCAACACTGGAACCAAGAGTTGAGATTGAACCTGCAACCGGAGCAAGTCAAGGCTTGTTTAATGTCTATGTATAATATGACAGAGAATGCTAATTGGTGGGAACTACAATAGAAATTTATATTTCGGCTACACATTTCCCTACACAGAGCCTTTCGGGCCACTCTGCGAGATACTAATGATTGTCCAAAGTGTAGTCGCAGAGATGCGAACTTGGGTCACATGTATTGGAACTGCCCTTTGGTGCACCCCTTCTGGGTCTAATTGAGTAAGAATGTCTCGCATATTTGGAATATTGCTTGGCAGCCAACCCCTGGACAATTGTTTGATAATTTTAAGATTCAGAAGAAAGGCATTGTGCATTAATAAAACAAAATCCGGGGAAAAAGGAACTGAAAGGGACTCCCTTGCTCCCTCTAAATTGCTTTCCTCCATCGGAGCCTTTGCCACAGAAGCGCGCTGTGCCTCCTGTCTGTCAACCACCACGTGCGGAGCTGGTCGCGCCTGAGAGGAAAAAATGGCGGCCGCCGACGCATGCTGCACTAACTGCCCCGAGGAAACCGCCAAAACTATCCCCTGCGCTTCCGACTCACCGGATGCCTGAGGGGAACCCCCGTCGCACTGAACACCCACTGTGGGCTGACGGCGGCACAACTCACACTCCCCCGACGCTGCTCTCTGGCCCTACACCGGGAGCAGTGCTCAGACGCATCAGAAGGTACTGACATGCTCCACAAACGCCTGCCCCTCAAACAGACTTGGCAACCTGTCTAGCTCCTCCGTATGATTAAACAAAAACAAAGTCTCTTAAAGAGATGCTTACCTTTTTTTTCACTCAGGAGAGAAAGGCAACACCCAATCAGGCCCACAGCCCCGGGCGACAGAGGAAAGGTAGGGGGAGACCGGGAGGGCCCTGGCACCACCAGGGGTATGCCAGAGCCTACAAACAGCCACTCAACTCCTGACTGTGCTAAACTAGGCCCAAAGGACACCAGTGGCCAGATCAAACCAGAGCTGTACAGAGATGTCCCTCCACCTGCTAGATAGAGAGAATACTGAGGTTTACTTGGCTGCACAGGTCCACATATAGCAAACCTCGGAGGTTCTCTCTATCTCCACCTGCTGGTAGAGGGACACAACCCACAAGTGTCTGGCTTGATCTGTGGGACGCTATGGAATATTGTTTGAACTGTTGCAATCTGCCCTGAATGCTGATCAGGTAAAGTGAAATAGAACTCTTGAAATTAAATTAAAAGCACAAATTTTATTTATTGGAGAAAATGTATTCTTGTTTAGTTTTTTCAAAAAAAGAGCACCCAACCCAAAATGTTTCACAAAGAACTACACATATAGGGATAATTTTATAAAGCTTTTCCCACATATAAAGCATGTTTTATGTACAGGAAATGGTTCAAACTGCGCACAAAATACACACACAAAAAGCAGGAGCCCCACAAGACTGTGCCTATTTTTATACAACACATATTTGTAATGCACACATGTACAAGTAGAATACATGCATATATTTACACCTTTGGAGCTTAAGCTATAAAGGCACACAGGTGTCTATGTTGCCATTATAAGATAAGATAAATGCCTTTCTGATATTTCACATAGGCTCCTTATTATGAAATTACCCCCACAAGGTTCAACTCAGAAAAAGCAGTGATCTTTGAGAAGGCTTTCCTTAACCTGGCAAGATATATTAAAAACTACAATTGGCCAAGTCAGAGCCTCAGGAACCCTTCTGGCTTCCAGACCAGAATCCTGAATGATTGAAAAAGACACTATATTTATGCAAAGTGTGTTTTGAAGCAGCATACCATGATCAAGTTGATGGTTAGTTACTGTGCTAGCAATGGAAGCAACCCAGCAGTGAATTACTACAAGATGCCTGCCCAGACATATGTGCATGCAAATTACAGACAGCCCAGGAAGATTTTTTTTTTTTTTTAAGAGTCTTCTGAGCAAACTAGACAAAGTACAGCACAGTGAAAAAAAAATGCTTTCTAGCCAAAAAAAAAAAAAAAATCTTCTTCCATATATTGATTTAATCTAATGTAGTCATTCTGCATTTAATTTTTATCCAGATTAAGGATATAATTCAAGAAAACCACTAAAATCTAGGCTGAATAGTTCAGGACCAGAGAAGGAAGCTACTGTATACAAAGTATGCCAAGATGGGAATAAATCACAGCTGTGAAATCAAGAAAACTGTAAGATTCAAGTACAGAGAATGTTCCTGGTCTCAGATGGGGCAGAAATATGTTATTCACTGCAATAAAGGGCAGAGAGAGAAGGCAGGGAATAGTTCATCACCTGCCAACAACTCCTTACTATACTCTAGATCAGTGATGGGCAACCTTTTGAGCTTGGTGTGTCAAAATTCGCCAAAAAACCAAGCATAACTCGGGTGGTGTGTCACTTCGAGAAAAAAAAAACCATAATTTCGCGATATTTATAGTTTAAATAACAAAAATGTATAATTGTAATATATAACTGTATTTAATAAACCAAAAACTAATTATTTAACTTCCCTGCTTAGTGACTTCTTTGTTCATCTGTCAGTCGGTTTCTTTTGTTGGTCTTGATATTATTTAACTTGTGTGGGGTGCCGTGAACTAAGATAAGTGAGAGGGAGGGGGAATTCTTTAACTAACAGCGAATGCTACATACCTGTAGAAGGTATTCTCCGAGGACAGCAGGCTGATTGTTCTCACTGATGGGTGACGTCCACGGCAGCCCCTCCAATCGGAAACTTCACTAGCAAAGGCCTTTGCTAGTCCTCGCGCGCCCATGCGCACCGCGCATGCGCGGCCGTCATCCCGCTCGAACCGGCTCGTGTTCGTCAGTCCCGTATGTAGCAAGACAAAGACAAGGGAAGACACAACTCCAAAGGGGAGGCGGGCGGGTTTGTGAGAACAATCAGCCTGCTGTCCTCGGAGAATACTTTCTACAGGTATGTAGCAATCGCTTTCTCCGAGGACAAGCAGGCTGCTTGTTCTCACTGATGGGGTATCCCTAGCCCCCAGGCTCATTCAAAACAACAAACATGGTCAATTGGGCCTCGCAACGGCGAGGACATAACTGAGATTGACCTAACAACTTATCCAACTAACTGAGAGTGTAGCCTGGAACAGAATAAAACATGGGCCTAGGGGGGTGGAGTTGGATTCTAAACCCCGAACAGATTCTGAAGCACTGACTGCCCAAACCGACTGTCGCGTCGGGTATCCTGCTGCAGGCAGTAATGAGATGTGAATGTGTGGACAGATGACCACGTCGCAGCTTTGCAGATCTCTTCAATAGTGGCTGACTTCAAATGGGCCACTGACGCAGCCATGGCTCTGACATTGTGAGCCGTGACATGACCCTCAAGAGCCAGCCCAGCCTGGGCGTAAGTGAAGGAAATGCAATCTGCTAGCCAATTGGATATGGTGCGTTTCCCCACAGCCACTCCCCTCCTGTTGGGATCAAAAGAAACAATTGGGCGGACTGTCTGTTGGGCTGTGTCCGCTCCAGATAGAAGGCCAATGCTCTTTTGCAGTCCAATGTGTGCAGCTGACGTTCAGCAGGGCAGGAATGAGAACGGGGAAAAAATGTTGGCAAGACAATTGACTGGTTCAGATGGAACTCTGACACTACCTTCGGCAAGAACTTAGGGTGAGTGCAGAGGACTACTCTGTTATGATGAAATTTGGTGTAAGGGGCCTGGGCTACCAGGGCCTGAAGCTCACTGACTCTACGAGCTGAAGTAACTGCCACCAAGAAAATTACCTTCCAGGTCAAGTACTTCAGATGGCAGGAGTTCAGTGGCTCAAAAGGAGGTTTCATCAGCTGGGTGAGGACGACATTGAGATCCCATGACACTGTAGGAGGTTTGACAGGGGGCTTTGAGAAAAGCAAACCTCTCATGAAGCGAACAACTAAAGGCTGTCCTGAGATCGGCTTACCTTCCACACGGTAATGGTATGCACTGATTGCGCTCAGGTGAACCCTTACAGAGTTGGTCTTGAGACCAGACTCAGACAAGTGCAGAAGGTAGTCAAGAAGGGTCTGTGTAGGACAAGAGCGAGGATCTAAGGCCTTGCTGTCACACCAGACGGCAAACCTCCTCCATAAAAAGAAGTAACTCCTCTTAGTGGAATCTTTCCTGGAAGCAAACAAGATACGGGAGACACCCTCTGACAGACCCAAAGAGGCAAAGTCTACGCTCTCAACATCCAGGCCGTGAGAGCCAGAGACCGGAGGTTGGGATGCAGAAGCGCCCCTTCGTCCTGTGTGATGAGGGTCGGAAAACACTCCAATCTCCACGATTCTTCGGAGGACAACTCCAGAAGAAGAGGGAACCAGATCTGACGCGGCCAAAAAGGAGCTATCAGAATCCTGGTGCCCCGGTCTTGTTTGAGTTTCAACAAAGTCTTCCCCACCAGAGGTATGGGAGGATAAGCATACAGCAGGCCTTCCCCCCAATCCAGTAGGAAGGCATCCGATGCCAGTCTGCCGTGGGCCTGAAGTATGGAACAGAACTGAGGGACCTTGTGGTTGGCTCGAGATGCAAAGAGATCTACCAAGGGGGTGCCCCACACCTGGAAGATCTGGCGCACTACTCTGGAGTTGAGCGACCACTTGTGAGGTTGCATAATCCTGCTCAACCTGTCGGCCAGACTGTTGTTTACGCCTGCCAGATATGTGGCTTGGAGCACCATGCCGTAACGGCGAGCCCAGAGCCACATGCTGACGGCTTCCTGACACAAGGGGTGAGATCCGGTGCCCCCCAGCTTGTTGATGTAATACATGGCAACCTGGTTGTCTGTCTGAATTTGGATAATTTGATGGGACAGCTGATCTCTGAAAGCCTTCAGAGCGTTCCAGACCGCTCGTAACTCCATGAGATTGATCTGCAGATCGCGTTCCTGGAGGGACCAGCTTCCCTGGGTATGAAGCCCATCGACATGAGCTCCCCACCCCAGGAGAGACGCATCCGTAGTCAGCACTTTTTGTGGCTGAGGAATTTGGAAAGGGCGTCCCAGAGTCAAATTGGACCAAATCGTCCACCAATACAGGGATTTGAGAAAACTCGTGGACAGGTGGATCACGTCTTCTAGATCCCCAGCAGCTTGAAACCACTGGCAAGCTAGGGTCCATTGAGCAGATCGCATTGTGAAGGCGGGCCATGGGAGTCACATGAACTGTGGAGGCCATGTGGCCCAGCAATCTCAACATCTGCCGAGCTGTGATCTGCTGGGACGCTCGCACCTGAGAGACGAGGAGCAACAAGTTAGTACATAAGTACATAAGTACATAAGTAGTGCCATACTGGGAAAGACCAAAGGACCATCTAGCCCAGCATCCTGTCACCGACAGTGGCCAATCCAGGTCAAGGGCACCTGGCACGCTCCCCAAACGTAAAAACATTCCAGACAAGTTATACCTAAAAATGAGGAATTTTTCCAGTCCATTTAATAGCGGTCTATGGACTTGTCCTTTAGGAATCTATCTAACCCCTTTTTAAACTCCGTCAAGCTAACCGCCCGTACCACGTTCTCCGGCAATGAATTCCAGAGTCTAATTACACGTTGGGTGAAGAAAAATTTTCTCCGATTCGTTTTAAATTTACCACACTGTAGCTTCAACTCATGCCCTCTAGTCCTAGTATTTTTGGATAGCGTGAACAGTCGCTTCACATCCACCCGATCCATTCCACTCATTATTTTATACACTTCTATCATATCTCCCCTCAGCCGTCTCTTCTCCAAGCTGAAAAGCCCTAGCCTTCTCAGTTGTTGGCTCTCGTCTCTGGGAGATAGGCACGAGCCGTCCGAGAATCCAGCAGAGCTCCTATGAATTTGAGTCTTTGCACTGGGAGAAGGTGGGACTTTGGATAATTTATCACAAACCCCAATAGCTCCAGGAGGCGAATAGTCATCTGCATGGACTGTAGAGCTCCTGCCTCGGATGTGTTCTTCACCAGCCAATCGTCGAGATAGGGGAACATGTGCACTCCCAGCCTGCGAAGCGCCGCTGCTACTACAGCTAGGCACTTCGTGAACACTCTGGGCGCAGAGGCGAGCCCAAAGGGTAGCACACAGTACTGGAAGTGACGTGTGCCCAGCTGAAATCGCAGATACTGCCTATGAGCTGGCAGTATCGGGATGTGCGTGTAGGCGTCCTTCAAGTCCAGAGAGCATAGCCAATCATTTTCCTGAATCATGGGAAGAAGGGTGCCCAGGGAAAGCATCCTGAACTTTTCCTTGACCAGATATTTGTTCAGGGCCCTTAGGTCTAGGATGGGACGCATCCCCCCTGTTTTCTTTTCCACAAGGAAGTACCTGGAATAGAATCCCAGCCCTTCTTGCCCAGATGGCACGGGCTCGACCGCATTGGCGCTGAGAAGGGCAGATAGTTCCTCTGCAAGTACCTGCTTGTGCTGGAAGCTGTAGGATTGAGCTCCCGGTGGGCAATTTGGAGGTTTCAAGGCCAAATTGAGGGTGTATCCTTGCCGGACTATTTGAAGAACCCAACGGTCGGAGGTTACAAGAGGCCACATTTGGTGAAAAGCTTTCAACCTCCCCTCGACCGGCAGATCGCCCGGCACTGATACGTTGATGTCGGCTATGCTCTGCTGGAGCCAGTCAAAAGCTTGCCCCCTGCTTTTGCTGGGGAGCCGTGGGGCCTTGCTGAGGCGCACGCTGCTGACGAGAGCGAGCGCGCTGGGGCTTAGCCTGGGCCGCAGGCTGTCGAGAAGGAGGATTGTACCTACGCTTACTAGAAGAGTAGGGAACAGTCTTCCTTCCCCCATAAAAACGTCTACCTGAGGAGGTAGATGCTGAAGGCTGCCGGCGGGAGAACTTGTCGAAAGCGGTATCCCACTGGTGGAGTTGCTCTACCACCTGTTCGACTTTCACTCCAAAAATGTTGTCCGCTCAGCAAGGGGAGTCCGCAATCCGCTGCTGGATCCTATTCTCCAGGTCAGAGGCACGCAGCCATGAGAGTCTGCGCATCACCACACCTTGAGCAGCGGCCCTGGACGCAACATCAAAGGTATCATATACCCCTATGGCCAGGAATTTTCTGCACGCCTTCAGCTGCCTGACCACCTCCTGAAATGCCTTGGCTTGCTCAGGAGGGAGCTTGTCCACCAAGCCCATCAACTGCCGCACATTGTTCCGCATATGGATGCTCATGTAGAGCTGGTAGGACTGAATCTTGGCCACGAGCATAGAAGAATAGTAGGCCTTCCTCCCAAAGGAGTCTAAGGTTCTAGAGTCCTTGCCCGGGGGCGCCGAAGCATGCTCCCTAGAACTCTTAGCCTTCTTTAGGGCCAGATCCACAACTCCAGAGTCGTGAGGCAACTGAGTGCGCATCAGCTCTGGGTCCCCATGGATCCGGTACTGGGACTCGATCTTCTTGGGAATGTGGGGATTAGTTAAAGGCTTTGTCCAGTTCGCCAGCAATGTCTTTTTTAGGACATGATGCATGGGTACTGTGGACGCTTCCTTAGGTGGAGAAGGATAGTCCAAGAGCTCAAACATTTCAGCTCTGGGCTCATCCTCCACAACCACCGGGAAGGGGATGGCCGTAGACATCTCCCGGACAAAGGCCGCAAAAGACAGACTCTCGGGAGGAGAAAGCTGCCTTTCAGGGGAGGGAGTGGGATCAGAAGGAAGGCCATCAGACTCCTCGTCAGAGAAATATCTGATGTCCTCCTCCTCCTCCCACGAGGCCTCACCATCGGTATCAGACACAAGTTCATGAACCTGTGTCTGAAGCCGTGCCCGACTCAACTCCGTGGAAACACGGCCATGGTGGGAGCGTCGAGAGGTAGACTCCCTCGCCAGCACCGGCGAAGCTCCCTCCGCCGACGTTGTCGGGGAGCCTTCCTGTCGGAGACCTCACCCCGGGCAAGGGGCCAGCCGGCGCCTCACTCGACGGTACCAGTGGCGCAAGCACCCCCGGTACCGGAGGGGAAGGGTGCAACAGCTCTCCCAGGATCTCCAGGAGAACAGCCCAGAGACACTCGTGCAGAGTGGCTGTGGAGAAAGACATGGAAGCCGATGCAGGCGTCGAGGTCAGAGTCTGTTCCGGGCGTGGAGGCTGTTCCGGGCTGTCCAAGGTGGAGCGCATCGACACCTCCTGAACAGAGGGTGAGCGGTCCTCCCGGTGCCGATGCCTACTGGGTGCCGAATCCCTCGGCGACCCAGAGCTCTCGGTACCGATGCGGGAAGGTGACCAGTGTCGATGCTTCTTTGATTTTTTCAAACGAAGCATGTCACCGGAGCTTCCCGGTACCGACGAGGAGGACATAGAATCCAACCGTCTCTTCCTCGGGGCCGAGGCCGAAGAAGGTCGGTCTCGGGGGGGGCTGTACCGCAGGAGCCCTCAGGGTAGGAGGAGACCCACCCGAAGGCTCACCGCCACCAGCAGGGGAATGGACAGCCCTCACCTGCACTCCAGTCGAAGCACCACCGGCCGATGACATCAGCAACAGCGGAGGTCCCGGTACCACCGACGCAGCCTTCCGATGTCTCGGTACCGACGATGCAGAGGGTCGGTACCTCGATGCCGTCGATGCCGAGGTCGAAGGTCTTGATGCTGTCGACGTCGATGCACTCGATGCCTCCGGTGCTGTTGTCGACGAAGAGCCCGAGAACAACACGTTCCACTGGGCCAATCTCGCTACCTGAGTACTCTTCTGTAAAAGAGCACAAAGACTGCAGGCCTGCGGGCGGTGCCCAGCCCCCAGACACTGAAGACACGATGCGTGCCTATCAGTGAGCGAGATTACCCGGGCGCACTGGGTGCACTTCTTGAAGCCGCTGGGAGACTTCGATGACATGGGCGGAAAAATCACGCCAGCGAAATCAAAATTCGCGATGGTGACGAAGGGCACCAAAAATAAGGGAGAGAGAAAAAACCCGTACCGAGGCCACAAAAAAGGCCTACCCCGAAAGCGAAAGGAAACTTACGTCGGGGAAACAAACTGGACACACGGGAAGGGTCAAAGACCGAGGTCCTTCTTTTTTCTTTTTTTTTTAGCGAAATCGCGAAGACGCGCGAAGGTCAAATTGAGGGGCGCAAAACGGCGGCAAAACACGACCGTCCCGAGCGCGGACAAAAGAAGACTGACGAACACAAGCCAGTTCAGGCGGGAAGACGGCCGCGCATGCGCGGTGCGCATGGGCGCGCGAGGACTAAAAAAGACCTTTGCTAATGAAGTTTCCAATTGGAGGGGCTGCCGTGGACGTCACCCATCAGTGAGAACAAGCAGCCTGCTTGTCCTCGGAGAACTGCCTATTAGTGACTTTTTTGTTGCTGAATTTCATTGGCTAAATCTTCAATTGAAGGTTGGTATTTTGTACACTTCAAGCCCAAGCAAGCGCTACTAACTTCATCTGTCAATCTGTTTTCTTTTGTTGGTTTTGATATTATTTAACGCTGAGAATAAGGTTTCACAAAAGTACATAGAGGGAAAAATTGTGAGTAAAGCCATTGCTATATTTTTCAGGGTGCTAAAAGTGTCTGGTAATCGGTTCCAGGCACTCCAAATTTCCTGATTGTAGTGGCACTCCTCTTGATTCTCCAAGCAGCACCTTTCCAGATTCTCAAGCTTTGACCTCAAGTCGACAAACACCTGAGCCCAGATGCTGTCTTGAAATTCTACAAGTTGCATCTCCAAATCATCAATTTGCATCCATTGGAAACCATTTAATTCCAAACTACTGTAGACTACTACATCAGGATACTTAATTATTTTCATGGTCTGTTCCAGGTTTCTAAA
This sequence comes from Microcaecilia unicolor, assembly GCF_901765095.1. Classification (NCBI taxonomy): domain Eukaryota; kingdom Metazoa; phylum Chordata; class Amphibia; order Gymnophiona; family Siphonopidae; genus Microcaecilia; species Microcaecilia unicolor. Next base: position 47,986,519 of record NC_044042.1, read on the forward strand.
TTGATTAAATCTATCACTGAACTGGTCAAGTAACGAGTCTAAAACATGCTGGTACTTTATATGCAAGGGTTCCATTTCATTTTGTATAGCTGCACTGGCCTTCTCAAAATACTTTGTTACTCAAGGAAAATACTTATAAGTTTTAGTTTCTACATCTCGCTTGAAAATTTTAAGTTTACTTTCAAAAGCTTTTATGTATCCAAACATAACGTCAATACTTTTGCCAAAACCTTGTAACTTTAAGTTCAGTTCATTCATATGAACAGAGAGATCTGTAAAAAACATCAGGGTGTTGACCCACTTATCATCAATGAGCTGAGGAAATTTTCCCAGATCCTTATCCTCAAGAAATACCTTAATTTCTTCAAAGCACTCCACAAAGCGCTCAAGAACTTTGCCTCGGCTCAGCCATCTTACATTATTGTACATCAGCAGTCCACTGTAGGTGGAATCAACCTCCAGTAAAAGTGTAGAAAATTCTCGCTTGTGAAGGGGGCGAGCAGCTATTAAATTAACTATTTTTGTAACAACTGACATTAAGTCGTTTAAGTCGGTGAATTTCTACTGAGTGGTAACTCAGATATTCTCTTAATAATTGCATCTTTATTCTGCATATCGTGAAATAGAACTGGTGCACATCTTAGGAGAGTTTCTTTAATAAATTCTCCCTCACTGAGTGCTTTTTCCATGCTGAGCTATGGAGTGAGCAATGCTCAAATTTGCAGATGTTAAATTTGTAGAAACTTTTACAAATTTAAGGATGGAATTAGATTGGCTCTTATAAAAGTGTAGCTGCCTGGAAATGTATTCCTTCCTTTCATCCTCACTTTTTTTCAAGAGCTGGGAATGATTAGTTTCAAAATGTCTATTTATATTCCACGTTCTGCTTACTACCGTTTCAGTACATAGAACGCAAAATGATCTGCCATTTTTTTCTATAATGCCATACATCTCGGTCCATGTCTCTTGAAAGGGTCGGCTACTACTACTACCACTTCCTTTACTTAACCTTGGTTTTTTATTTTTTGGGTTCTCCATCAGGGGGGCAGTGACAGAAGATAGAATTATAGATAGCCTGTTAGCCCTGCAGGCAATTAGGGGTTAACTAGCCTAACTGACCACCTTATGTAAATTAAGATGGCTGCCGCTATTTCTAATGGCAGCAAACGGCACCCATAGCATATGCCCTCGCCTCTCCCAGCTTCCCCCTCACCTATCTCAGTAATGATGGTCAATTAGAAATCCACGACACCCCAGAACAGTAGATTGGATGATGGTTGCTGTGGTTATGTGGTTGCTGGTAATGGCGATCACAGGGCCCCCAGAGATGCGTCCCCCACAGCATTCCGCTGCTCTCTGCTCCGCCGGCCAGGTGAGGTCAAAGATCCCCTAACGGCTGTGCAGGAGCCGGGGCAAGGGAGCAGCAGGGAGGGAACGAGCGGAGGACTCGGAGGGAGCCAATAGGAGCGCGCACGGCACCCCACCCCACCCCACCCCCCCAGCAGGTAAACATGCACCCGGGGGTGTGATTTTGCCGGGGGGGGGGGAGGTCGCGCTGCACCCGGGGGGGGCGCATTGGCGATCCGCCCCAGGTGTCAGCAAGCCTGGGAACGCCGCGTGTCAGTGCTGACATGCGTGTCATAGGTTCGCCATCAAGGCTCTAGATATTAATCTCAAAAAAGAAGCATGGAAGTGAGGGAAGGAGGAGGTAAACGAATATGAATCAGTATAACGCAAGGGTTCTAAACCCAGTCCTTGAGACCCACCAGTCAGGCAGGTTTTCTGGCTATCCCCAGTGCATATGCATGAGCTAGATTTGCATATAATAAAGGCAGCAAATGCAAATCTAGCTCATGCATATGTGTACCACCAAATTCTATAAAGGACACCTTAAGTTGTGCACACTAATTTGGTTGCAAGGCCAAATTGGCGCACAACAATTGACTAACAATCCAATCAGCACTGATAATTAATACTTAACCAATTAGCATCACTAATTGGCTTTGATTAGAATTTACTTGCACAACTTTCTAGGTGTATTCTATAATAGTGGGTCCCAAAACTGGTCCTGGAGGCACCCCAGCCAGTCAGATTTTTGGGATATCCATAATAAATATTCAAGAGAGATATTTGCATGCACTGCTTCCACTGCATGCAAATCTCTCTGATGAATATTCATTATGGATATCCCAAAAACCTGACTGGCTGGGGTGCCTCCAGGGTCAGGTTTGGGAACCATTGTTCTATAACATGGTCACTTAAATTCTAATGTGTGCATCCAAAAATGGGGAGTGGCAGCTCTCCCTCTTCCAATTCCTCAGGCATGGCCTGAGGGGAGTCCCCAGACCCCTAGCCACCCTCAATATCAGAAGGGTCACAAAACTCCTCCTCCATACGTGGAGGATCCAAACGTGGCCTCTTAGGAAGACTTTGGGTCATCAGCGGCCTGGAGCTCTGGGGGCTAGATAACATAGCCTCTGGAGGGGAACCACCTGCAGATCTCATCAAAAATGCCTTGTGCATAAGTAGCACAAACTGTGGGGAAAACGGAGTTCCCACTGTGACACTCTCTACTGCAGGGTAATCACAGCCGCTCCCCTCTTCACCCCTCAAAGTGAGTGCTAACTGAGAGCTATGTCCCCTGCTCCCGCCGACGCGGACCTGACCGCGTGGGGAACAAAAATGGTGCCAGCATCAGAGCGTGTTGGGCCCGACAGTGGCGTTCCCGCCAACACCGTCCGAGCGGAATCTGAGCCTTCTCCAACCAGCGCACACACTGCAGGCTCCCCACTCTGCTTCCTACCAGTGGCCCCAACTTTCGCTCACTCCTCGCAGCTGCCCGACGCCACGCATCTGCTCCCGCAGTGCAAACAGCACTTCACCGATTCGGACGGCGCCGACATCCCCCCCACAGCGGCCCCAACTCATCGTGTGTCACCTTCCCCCACGAAGGGGATTCGCTTCTGGTCCAGCGCTCCTCTAATAGTTTAAAGGGGAAGCCTGATGCACTGCAAACACTTGCCTTACATAAGTACATAAGTACATAAGTAGTGCCATACTGGGAAAGACCAAAGGTCCATCTAGCCCAGCATCCTGTCTCCGACAGTGGCCAATCCAGGTCAAGGGCACCTGGCACGCTCCCCAAACATAAAAACATTCCAGACAAGTTATACCTAAAAATGCGGAATTTTTCCAAGTCCATTTAATAGCGGTCTATGGACTTGTCCTTTAGGAATCTATCTAACCCCTTTTTAAACTCCGTCAAGCTAACCGCCCGTACCACGTTCTCCGGCAACGAATTCCAGAGTCTAATTACACGTTGGGTGAAGAAAAATTTTCTCCGATTCGTTTTAAATTTACCACACTGGAGCTTCAACTCATGCCCTCTAGTCCTAGTATTTTTGGATAGCGTGAACAGTCGCTTCACATCCACCCGATCCATTCCACTCATTATTTTATACACTTCTATCATATCTCCCCTCAGCCGTCTCTTCTCCAAGCTGAAAAGCCCTAGCCTTCTCAGCCTCTCTTCATAGGAAAGTCGTCCCATCCCCACTATCATTTTCGTCGCCCTTCGCTGTACCTTTTCCAATTCTACTATATCTTTTTTGAGATACGGAGACCAGTACTGAACACAATACTCCAGGTGCGGTCGCACCATGGAGCGATACAACGGCATTATAACATCCGCACACCTGGACTCTATACCCTTCCTAATAACACCCAACATTCTATTCGCTTTCCTAGCCGCAGCAGCACACTGAGCAGAAGGTTTCAGCGTATCATCGACGACGACACCCAGATCCCTTTCTTGATCCGTAACTCCTAACGCGGAACCTTGCAAGACGTAGCTATAATTCGGGTTCCTCTTACCCACATGCATCACTTTGCACTTGTCAACATTGAACTTCATCTGCCACTTGCACGCCCATTCTCCCAGTCTCGCAAGGTCCTCCTGTAATCGTTCACATTCCTCCTGCGACTTGACGACCCTGAATAATTTTGTGTCATCGGCGAATTTAATTACCTCACTAGTTATTCCCATCTCTAGGTCATTTATAAATACATTAAAAAGCAACGGACCCAGCACAGACCCCTGCGGGACCCCACTAACTACCCTCCTCCACTGAGAATACTGGCCACGCAATCCTACTCTCTGCTTCCTATCTTTCAACCAGTTCTTAATCCATAATAATACCCTACCTCCGATTCCATGACTCTGCAATTTCTTCAGGAGTCTTTCGTGCGGCACTTTGTCAAACGCCTTCTGAAAATCCAGATATACAATATCAACCGGCTCCCCATTGTCCACATGTTTGCTTACCCCCTCAAAAAAATGCATTAGATTGGTGAGGCAAGACTTCCCTTCACTAAATCCGTGCTGACTTTGTCTCATCAGTCCATGTTTTTGTATATGCTCTGCAATTTTATTCTTAATAATAGCCTCCACCATCTTGCCCGGCACCGACGTCAGACTCACCGGTCTATAATTTCCCGGATCTCCTCCTTTTTTTTTTTTTTTTTTTTTTTAGTTCTTCAGAGAGGCAGGAGTGAAACAGGCAGACCCAGACCAAGTGCCAAAATGCCCAACCGGACTGGCTAGTGAGGCTGGTTGGGGGAGGGAGGGACCTTGCCCCACCAGGTATACCTACTACCACCACACAGTACCTCAACCCCACACTCGGACTCGACAGCCCCCGAGGGAACGGGTTAGGAGTCAGATCAATCACAGCTGCACAGGTATGTCCTCCACCTGCTAGATAGAGAGAATACTGAGATTGAGCTGGCTCCACAGGTCCACATATAGCAATCTCGGAGTTCTCTCTATCTCCATCTGCTGGTTGAGGGACATAACCCACAAGTCTCTGGATTGATCTGGGGACGCAATGGAATTTATGGTTAATCCCTATCTTACATGCAGAATCTTACAGAGCTAACAACACACAATGCTAAAAATTCATCCACAGACTTTCTTGTATTACACTTCCCTCAATGTAATAAAATCAAATACAAAACTCTTTGCCCAAACAACTCCATCAAACTGAACACTATATCTTATTTCATAAACTACTGAAAACTCAATTGACAAGATCAACCTCTAACAATAGAAATAACTAACACTCTAACTAAACTTGCAACAACAACTCTGTCCATATTCACATTCTATCCTATGTATTATAAACATATTATATGATCAGGATTTTATGTTATGCTGTTATTAGTAATTTTGTATGTACATATATCACACACTTTATTATTTATAGATAGATAGATAGATAGATAGATAGATAGATAGATAGATAGATAGATAGATAGATAGATAGATAGATAGATACACACACATATTTATATATATATATATATATATACACACACACACACACACACACACACACACTTTGTTCTATGTAATCAGAACATCTTGTCAGTTCTACTTTTGTTATATTGTGAGTCACATTGAACTTGAATCCTATTTGAGATGTGGGATATAAATGTCATAAATAAATAAAACAAACAAACATACATACATATTCAAATAGCAGTAGTAAAAAATCCACTAAAGAATTTACAAAATAACCAAGTTTTCATTAAACATCAGAATTACACATAATCAGATGCAAATCTGATATCCAGAGGTAAAGAATTCCAAAGTTCTGAGCCCTTCCCTAATATAGTCCTATTAAATGTTCTGTTCAATCAACACACAGTCTTTGTAGTAATTGTCAACATAACATCTTGAATAGATCTTAAAACTCTATTAGGCAAGTAAACCCTCTCATACTCCTGTAAATAAGCAGGACTCAGCCCACATACAGCTTTAAATACCAACATCAATAATCTGAACTAAATTCTTGCTTTACAAGGAAGCCAAATGCAGCTTCACTACAAAAGGAGTCTGCTCAAACCAGGCACCCAGTTTAGCGGCTGCATTTCGGATAATCTGCAATCTTTTCAATTATGTACCTGGAAGACCCAGATAGACAATATTACTATAGTCAACTATTGATAAAAACATAGCTTGAAAACAAATTTGAAAGACAGAAAGGTCTAAAAAGAACTTAAAATTATATTATTCTGCTAAGGCTTCCTACCCCTCAGGCTACAAATATCTCCTGTAGTTCACATCTTCATTTTCCCTAATGGAGGAGTAGCCTAGTGGTTAGTGCAGTGGACTTTGATCCTGGGGAACTGAGCTGGATACCCACTGCAGCTCCTTGTGACTCTGGGCAAGTCACTTAACCATCCATTGCCTCGGTACAAAATAAGTACCTGAATATATGTAAACCGCTTTGAATGTAGTTACAAAAACCTCAGAAAGGCGGTATATCAAGTCCCATTTCCCTTCCATCCCCTTTCCCCTAATTTACCGCTGGGCACTTTTTCAAAAGAGAAAAACATCCAAAAAGCATCATAAAGCACTATTTGGATGAATTTCTTCCCAAAACATCCAAATCGGTATTTTCAAAACCTATTTTGCAGACGTTTATCTATGCAATTCATCTGCAGTGCATCCAAATCACAAGGGGGTGTGTTGGAGGCATTTTAAATGCAGAATTAAGACATGCCTAACACTTGGACGTTTTACAACCATAATGGAACAAAACCAAAACATCTAGGGAGAAAATTTCAATGTTTTGGTCTAGACCTGTTTTTCCAATGAATAAGACACAAAACAGATGTCTAAATGACCAGATAACCACTGGAGGGAATCAGGGATGACCCTCCTTACTATTCTTCCCAGTGGTCACCGACACCCTCCCACCCCCCAAAAAATGTGAATAAAAGTAGTACTCACCAGCCTCTATGACAGCCTCAGATGTTATAGCCAGGTCCATTAGAGCAGCATGCAAGCCCCTGGAGTAGTCTAATGGTGGGTGCAGTGCACAGGTGGACACAGGCCCATACCTCCCTCTCCCTGTTACACTTATGGTGGAAACTGTGAGCCCTCCAAAACTCACTAAAAACCCACTGTATTCATATATAGATGCCCCCTTCATCCATAAGGGCTACTGTAGTGGTGTATAGTTGGGGGTAGTGGGTTTTGAAGGGCTCAGCAGACAAGATAAGGGAGAAACAGTGAGATGTGTACATAGGAGCATTCATATGAAGTCCACAGCAGTGCCCACTAGGGGGCCCCACTGCTCTCTTGGGATGTCTGGGGTCTAGTCTGCTAAAAATGCTGGCCACTCCTACATCCCAATGGCTTGATTTTGTGTGTTTTTAACTTGTGCATTTTTTAATGGCCTAAAAAGATAAACACACAAAGCACAAAACTTTGTTCAAAATGGTACTTTCGAAAAAATATATAATTTTATTTTCAAAAATGGTTACATTTGTCATTTAGATTTAGAACGTTTAGCGCAAAACGTCCAAAGTCGGACTTAGACGTCATATCAAAAATGCCCCTCATAGTCTACCTTGAAGACCAGTCGCTGATAAATGCACAGAATATCACTAGCTGTATTTTTAGTAACTTAGATTTTACCCACACTTTTTTTCAATATATTTATAAATGATTTAGAGATGGGAGTAACTAGCGAGGTAATTAAATTTGCTGATGACACAAAGTTATTCAAAGTCATTAAATCGCGACAGGATTGTGATAAATTACAAGAGGACCTTACGAGACTGGGAGACTGGGCGGCTAAATGGCAGATGATGTTTAATGTGAGCAAGTGCAAGGTGATGCATGTGGGAAAAAAGAACCCGAATTATAGCTACGTCATGCAAGGTTCCACGTTAGGAGTTACGGACCAAGAAAGGGATCTGGGTGTCGTCGTCGATAACACACTGACACCTTCTGCTCAGTGTGCTGCTGCGGCTAAGAAAGCGAATAGAATGTTGGGTATTATCAGGAAAGGTATGGAAAACAGGTGTGAGGATGTTATAATGCCGTTGTATCGCTCCATGGTGCGACCGCACCTTGAGTATTGTGTTCAATTCTGGTCACCGCATCTCAAGAAAGATATAGTAGAATTGGAAAAGGTGCAGCGAAGGGCGACTAAAATGATAGCGGGGATGGGACGACTTCCCTATGAAGAAAGACTAAGGAGGCTAGGGCTATACAGCTTGGAGAAGAGACGGCTGAGGGGAGACATGATAGAGGTATATAAAATAATGAGTGGAGTGGAACAGGTGGATGTGAAGCGTCTGTTTACGCTTTCCAAAAATACTAGGACTAGGGGGCATGCGATGAAACTACAGTGTAGTAAATTTAAAACAAATCGGAGAAAATTTTTCTTCACCCAACGTGTAATTAAACTCTGGAATTCGTTGCCGGAGAAAGTGGTGAAGGCGGTTAGCTTAGCAGAGTTTAAAAAGGGGTTGGACGGTTTCCTAAAGGACAAGTCCATAAACCGCTACTAAACGGACTTGGAAAAATCCAAAATTCCAGGAATAACATGTATAGAATGTTTGTACGTTTGGGAAGCTTGCCAGGTGCCCTTGGCCTGGATTGGCCGCTGTCGTGGACAGGATGCTGGGCTCGATGGACCCTTGGTCTTTTCCCAGTATGGCATTACTTATGTACTTATAAGCACAAGGTGAGTTACATTCAGGTACATAACGGGGCCAGCTGTCCTTCTTCCCTCTGCTCTCCCCCCCCCCCCCCCCCCCCCCCCCCCACACACACACAATTTTCCTAATTATCGTCTCAATGTTATTCCTCCTTGCAATCCTAGTAAATAGAACATTCTTGTTGCAGGCACAGGGGGGAAAAAAACAGGAACCATGGTACTCTTACCGCTCCGCTTCTAAGAGAGTGTGGTCTGAAGAATTAATACTGTATTCAAACTGTACATCATTGGTATTGCATCATTATTGCTTTCTGGTGAACTAGAAGCCATCCTTTAAAGTATTTATTGGATTTACAGTTATTCACTTAAAGGAATAAATCACATTCCTGGGTTTTTTTGTTTATTGCATGGAGTGTTTGAACCATAATCCTCAACTGGGCCAGGAAGCACATAGGATATTTAATTCTTTCTGGAACTAAGAACAGACAGCAGGATTTAGTGCTACTTGTAGTTTAATGTTATGCCTTTGAAGTGCCTGCCTGCTTCATTCAGCCTTTTATTCTTATGGCTTTTTCCTCCTAGTTCACCTAGCCCTGTTTTTATTGGAGTTAGCTTGTTCTGTATTTGTCTTCTGGTATTGTACAATACCATTAATTTGTATTTGTTCTTCCATTAATTTCTGTACTATTCGAATCAGAATTTGTAGAGAGCTTAAACTACAGTCTTCTTTGGCATCTTATCCTGATAAAGGCAGTCTGACAGTTTTGTTACTCCAGCTGGGTTTGTCTTCTGTCAGACTTTGCTTTTCAGGACCAGATCTGGAGACAGGAAGCACAGGCAACAGCACATTTCAGCTTCTCCACAGAGTTCTGCCTTTTCTTGGGCAAGAGATCCCCCGTTTCATTTAGTTTCATTTTAGTTTTTATCTAGCTCTCTACCAGGGGTACAACAAAATATATACTTTCTGTGATAAGTACTATTAGGTTAACTCTGGCACAAAAGAAAAGTTCAAGTTCATTTGTATTTGATATACCGCCTATCAAAAAAAAACCCATCTAAGCAGTTTTCAAAACCATAAGAGAAGGAGAGAGGGAAATAGAAGAAAATTCCTGCAGATTCTTATGTATTTTTGGAACAATGTAAAATTCTGGTATGATCAGATATTAAATATTAAGAAATTGGAATTCAGTTTTTGTCAAAAAGCCTTCATTCTATGCTGTATTAGTAATTTCCTTAATCAAATTTTTTAACTGTTGAGTAGATCTTCTTGTATCAGTTCATATGTTTCTGCATCATTCAGCTGGTGATATGATCTAGATATGGGAATAACTAGTGAGGACCTTCAAGACTGGGCATCCAAATGGCAAATGGCGTTTAATAAGAGGAAGTGCAAAGTGATGCATGTGGGAAAAAAGAATCCGAACTATGTGATGCAAGGTTCCACATTAAAGTCACCGAACAGGAAATGGATCTAGGTGTCATCATTGATGATACATTGAAACCCTCTGCTCAGTGTGCGGTGGCGGTGAAGAAAGCAAATAGAATGTTAGGTATAATTAGGAAAAGAATCAAAAACAAAAATGAGGATGTTATAATACCTTTGTATTGCTCCATAGTACGACCGCACCTTGAATACTGTGTGCAATTCTGGTCACCGCATCTCAAAAAATATATAGTGGAAACAGAAAAGGTACAGAGAAACGTGACAAAAATGATAAAGGAGATGGGACGACTTCCCTATGAGAAAAGGCTGAAGCAGCTAGGGCTCTTCAGCTTGAAAAACAGATGGCTGAGGGGAGATATGATAGAGGCATATAAAATGATGAGTGGAGTGGAACAGGTAGATGTGACTTGCTTGTTTACTCTTTCTAAAAATACTAAGACTAGGGGGTATGCAATGAAGCCAAAGAAGTATTGAGGGAGCATGACATGACTCGGACTGCTTCAGGTCCAGACTACTAATCCAGACCTCCAGGAGTTTTCTATGAACAACTTCAAAAGCTATAAACCTAGTTCCAGGAAAAATGATACAAGCTCATTTTAAATTCAGAAAAACATTCAACAGCAGAAAAAATCCTTCCTATAACTCAGAGCAAATATTTGTATTATCACCAGTAAAGAGTATGCTTGAGGAAATTCTGTACACAAACTTTGAAAATTGTGTGTGCAATACTTGAAAGTTCTGCAAAGCTACACAACATTTATTCAAATAACAGGACCTCTTTAACATTGCTTTTGACTCGTAACCACTTGTATCCACTCGCCTCCACCTACCCTACTCTCCTCTTTCCTCTACACATTAATTGATTTGTTTGCTTTATATTTTGTCTACTAGATTGTAAGCTCTTTGAACAGGGACTGTCTTCTATGTTTGTGCAGCGCAACGTACACTTTGTAGCACTATAGAAATGCTAAATAGTAGTAGTAGTAGATATAATCACCAACTTTGATTAATCATTTATATAATGCGATATAAAAAAGCTGCTATTGCTCAAAGGTTCAGAATTTTTAAAGTACTTTGCTCAGAATTCCCTCCATCATAAGTCCTGGTCCCACCCCTAGACTTGACTCTCCACAACTCTCTACCCGCTATGATTTTAAATCACTACCAAGGCTTGAGCTCTCCCTCTCTCTTGTCTTAGGATCAATCCCTTAACTTGCTCTCTACCTCTTTTACCCAAGGTCAACCCCCTCCCCTATTTCCCTTCTCCAAATCCCCCACCCTTTCTCTTTGTCCCTCTGTTCAACCCCCAAGCTTTTTCTGCTCTACCCCTCAGCTCAGATCCTTTCTTTTTCTAGTGGTTTTGTTCACCTCAAGGTCTCTTCCCTCAACTTTCTATTCCTCTGCTGGTTTTCATTCAAGCTCCACCCACACTACTCCCTTCTCCATTCCAGCTGCATGACCTGATGGTATCACCTCACAGGCCAGTACACAGCTTTCTTTCCTCAGGCCAAGCATGCTCATACCTACAACTGCAGATTTCTCTGACCTGAGCAAGCCAATATCACTGCCTCCTGGTCCCCACACAGATGTCTTCAAATCAAATGCAGAATTCTGTGCAAACTGCAATTGCTGATGCAGTATGCACAGCCAACCCCGCCACACTTAGGAGCAGCTTATGGGATGGCATCCTTCCACAACCGCAGTATCGCGTGCCACAGCCCGATTATCATAGGGTTAGCGGTGGGACAAAGGAGGGGTGTGACGGAGTGATGTCATGGGTCTGGGCGCCCTTAGGCAAGCCCAACCCCACTCCACCCCACCTAGAGTGCCTTCGCAACTGGTTCCTGCTTGCTAAGTCCGCTTGTCGCCTGGTCCCTGCCTTTTTTTTATTTTTTATTCTAGCTCAGGTATCTGAACCCTGGAAGAAGTCAATCTCTGGTAGACAGCCCAGAAGATACAACTCTGATGTAGATTTTCTTTCAGCTAACTGTAGTACCATCTGCATGCATTGGGTGCTTTTCAGGCTGCTGCTAAGGGGGTCTTTTACTAAGCTGCAGGCGTCTCATCGTTTACCACCAGCAGATTTCTACCGTGGCTTAGTAAAAGACCGCCTAGATACTCTGTCCATGGAAACCATTTAAGTAATAGCTTCCCTGGTTCTTCTAGATCTGCCTACCCATGCCATCTACTCCCTTAGAGATCCTACGTACTTGTTCCAAGCTTTCTTTAATTCAGAGAGTTTTCGTCTCCACCACTTCCACCGGGAGGCCGTTTCATGAATTCATCACCCTTTCCGTGAAGAAGTATTTCCTCAAGTTAAGTTACTTGAGTCTATCCTCCTTCACCTTCATCCTAAGCCTCCTCATTCCATAGCTTCCTTTGAATTGAAAGAGACTTGCTTCCTGTGCATTTATGTCACGTTGGTATTTAAATTTCTGTATCATATCTCCCCTGTCTCGATTTTCTTCCAAAGACTAACCTGACTGAAAAAACTGTATTTGTCTTCCATTCTAGAATTTCTCACATGAAATGACTACATGTAATGCAAATTCTTATATCACAGAGGGGCTGATGAGGAAGCCATGTGCTAGAGCCATGCACTGATGGCTGAGAATGCGGCTTCTACCGCAAAATTAAAACCACGTGATGCAGTAAGCTAATGAGATGCTAATTTCAAACACGCAGAACTTGTGCACTAATTGGGGGAAGCCTGCTAGGCACATGTGCACAAAGGTTCTGCAGTGCGGGCAGCTCAATGAAAGCATTGTCCTAACAAAACAAAAGTGCCAGCTTACATATGCACCCCTTGTTCTGCGCATAAATATTGGCTTTGTAAAACTTTCTCGTACATACAATTTTTGCAAGGCTGATAGTTATGCGCAAAACAACAGCAGAGCTCTTCAGCGCATGCCCAGAACGCCGGGGTGGAGGAGAGGAGAAGGAGGAGGAGGCAGTGCCAATTAGATGGGAAACATGCCCAACAGAAACGAGTGGACAGAATCTGCGGTACCACACCCTGGGAGAAGCCAGAGCGCCCCAACTCTGCGGCAGAGCCAGCGGGTATCCCAGTCCCGGTTCTGGCATGGCCATCCCTCAATATAACAGACTCTTCAGCAGCAAGAGGAACTGACAGAGTCAATCCAGGACTGGTACTGGGGCGAAGAGGCAGGATGCAGAGGGGGGGGTGTTTGGAGAAGTGAAGGGCACAGCCGCCAAAAACACCGATCTCCCCATTCCTCTCCACGGCTCGGCACAACACTAACGCCAGCTCCGAGCTAGTATAGGATTTGTTGCAGGATGAGCGCCCTTGTTTGGCACCCTGCCCGCTGAGCATTGAGGAAGAATACAGGATGACCTCTTTAGCATGCATTTGTATGCTCATTGTTTCATGCACTCGTTGGCTCTGAGCATTCAGGACTAGCAAATGAAGGCGCTAGTCCGGCGTTAATGGCCTCTAGCGCCCGCATTTGCTTCTGAGCTTCAGGGTCTAAGTGAAGTGAATACATTAAGTCGGCATACAGCTCTACAGCAAAACACCATCAGAGCAATTATCCATTCCAGAAATGTACTCTCACTTTTTTCAGCTGCTCTGCATGCTTTGTTTGCTATCAACCACAAGAATTTGGCATAAGCTTCAGGAAGAGAAACATTCAGTAACAGAGAAATATAAGTTTACATGAGGCTTACACTGAAGACTGTGTCTCATTCTAGACATTATGCGTTTGGGATCATTACTATTATATTTCATCAACTGGATGGGATTCTTAACAGAGCTAATAAAAAAAAAATACCTTTCCTTACTTAAACCCCGTACTCTAGAGAAGAAAAAGAAACATCCAAAAAAAAAAATGATCAGGAAATTAGTAGTCATTTCTGCAAGGAACTCAGGGCCCAATGCATAAAGCTTTCCATGCTGTCAATGTTTGATTTACACTGGTTGTAGCCAGTCGAAAGAAAATGTTATTTAGCGAGTAATGCACAAGTAATGCACAAAGTAATGCACAAAAATTAGGCTTGGAGGCCTAGCCAGAGCTGCTGCTGTGTGTGACCACCACCTGCTGAGATAGAGAACATACTGGGGAGTTTCCGGCAGCACATGACCACATATAGGGAGGCAAAAGTTTGCTCTCTATCTCCACCTGCTGGTAGATGGACACAACCCACCAGTCTATGGATTGATCAGCATGATGATATGGAATGAGTATTCTGTGTCATGCACAGCTCCAGAGCTCCTAGCTTTAACGGGCTTGATTTTACGGCTGTTCTGGAGCTATCGGAGAGGAGGAAAACAGGCAGCTGCAAAGGCTGCCTGCTTGTGCTCCCTAAATCTCCCCTCCCAATCCCACCACCTGGCACCATCCCTGAACCAAAATCCATGGTGGTCTAGTGGACCACCTCCTCACCCCTCCACCCCTCACTGTAAACATCACTCCCTAGTCTTCTAGTGACCTGCCCACCCAAACCAAAAATCCCTGGTGGTCCAGTGTACTGCCTCCTGACCCTCCCCCCACAAGATCTTTTAAAAATTCCCTGGTGTTCCAGGGGACCCCCACCTCCTCCTGGATCCCCCCCCCCCCCGAAACAAACTAACCCTGGTGGTCCAGTGGACTACCTCCTGACCCTCCCCCCGCCTCACTGTAACCATCACTCCCTGGTGGTCTAGTGACCCCCTCACACCCACACATACCTCAAACTGTGCAGAAGAGGGCAGGAACAATGCAGCGGCGTTCCTAGAGGGGCTGACACCCGGGGCAGATCGCCGATGCGCCCCGCCCCCTGGGTGCAGTGACCCCCCCCCCCCAGGCGAAGGGACACCCCCCACCCCAGCAAAAGAACCCCCCTCCAGGGTGCACGCCACTGGGGGGGGGGGGGTGCCGCGCGCCGGTCAGCGTCGTTCATTTCCATGCTCCCTCTGCCCCAGAACAGGTTACTTCCTGTTCCGGGGCAGAGGGAGCATGGAAACGAACGACGCTGACCGGCGCGCGGCACCCCCCACCCCCAGCGGCATGCACCCGGGGCGGACCGCCCCCACCCTTGGTACGGCACTGGAACAATGCCTCATCTCTTTGGGTTTGGCACTCTCAAAATGGTGGCACCCAGCCCCTGCCTGGTATTTAACTCTTCCCTGCATATCCCAGGATGCACCAGACAACTTTTTGAGAGGTCCGGTCCCAGACGCAGGAGGGAAGAGGAGCTGCTCCTGCCCTCCTGTGTTTATGAAGCATATGAGGATGTAGTGGGTCATTAGAACACCAGGGAGTGATGGTTACAGTGATGGGGGTTTGGGAGACGATCCACAGGACCACCAGGGTTCTTTTGCTTGAGAGAGGAAGTCTGGGGGGTAGGGGGCATTGGGATCCACTGGACCACCAGAGAATTTTTAAAAGATCTTTGGGGAAGTCGGCTCAGGTCGGGTAGCAGTCACTAGACCACCAGGGAGTTTTTCAGTTGAACAGGGAAGGGGCTCGAGAGGGGACTGCACAACTCAAAAAACTAGTGGGCAAGCTGTCAAGTGCATTTGATAGCTTCGAGTCGCAAACTGTTCTGAACCAGCAGGTGTTATCCTTTCCCACCAGCAGATGAAGGTAGAGAAAACTGTATTCAACCAGTGACATCACTAGTCATCTGTGGTGTTGTATGGAACAATCCAGCATTTTTCTCCACCTTCCAGCAGGCGGTAGGTTGTGCTATGTGCTCTGTCCCTGGCCTAGCTCCCTGCTCTGCTGGCTGCGGCCAAACAGCATGGTCGAGCCTAATAGCCACAGCCAGGTCACAGTCTCAGGACCGTACCTTATTGAGATCAGAGCCTTGATCCACAGCCCCCTGTCAGAGTGCTTAGTGTCTCTGGGTGAAGCTATGGCAAGTTGTGGGTCCCAAAACCCCCAACCTTCTTGCCTGTTCACCCTGTTTGGGTGTCTCCCCCATGGGCTTCCTCTACAGCTCTCAATGCTTAAATTCTCCCCGCACTGCCCTGGGCAGCCTTTTTCCTTGTTTTAGGGGGTAAGGCTTTTTGCTGCTCCTGTCACTAAGAAAGAAAGAAAGAAAAAAAAAAAAGCAGCAGAGCAGCCCTGAACAGGGAATCCCCTACTTAGCAGTTGAGAGATTTCCCTGTAATTAAGGGGAATTCCCTTAATTTGCTCCCCCCCCCCCCCTCCCCGAGATATCAGGAAAGAGAGCATCTTGTTTCCCAGGTCGAGGCAGGTTCAGGCAGCGTGCCAGACCTAGGCCTGCCTGACATGACGAAGGGGATGCTCTCAGGGAAGTGCTGTTCTGGGGGCAGAAACCAGCAGCTCAGCACAGCTGCTGGTTCTGTCTGCACACAGTACAATGGGCTGTTTCTGACTTCAGAAACGGCCCAAGGGGGTGGGGGCTGGGGAGCCTCCAAAGTTGATGGGTCCCCCCTCCCCCACCCACCAAAGCATCAGGACCCATGGTCCTGATTTCGGTGGGAACGGCAGCCATTTTGTCTGTCTTGGGGATTTCATCTCCTACTGCTTCTGAGCAGCAGGAATCTGTCCCTTCCACTTCGGGGCTTTGGGAGTGGGGGGCCTACCTCCCTTACACCCAGGTCCACTGGAGGGGGGTCCCAATGGGGCCCCCTGGAGCTTTTTGGCTCCAGAGTTTGGCACAGTTGATCCAACAGCAGTTACAGTTGGTCAGGGGTCCCCCCTCTGGTGGGCCCAGGTATGGGTTCTAAGCAGTGTAGGACAGAGGGAAGGGTGCCTGAGGCGCTAATTCCTTGAGGAGTGGTCCTATGTGATCTGTCTCTTTCTGCGAAAGGAGCTGTCTCATCTTACTGATGAGGTTACTAAGGCCCTTTCTATGCTGCAAACTTCTGCTGTGGATCCCCACTGAGGGGAATCAGTTGCTGGAGGGGCACGCTGGGCCCACTAAGCATTTTCCCCTGCACAAGGCTCTTATCTGTATGATGATAATGGGAAAATCCAGATTGTCCCCTTTGAGGCGCCAGGACTCTGGCTCACCTTTATACTGAAAGGTATTGGTCTTATCCTAAGGTGGACTCTCTCTAGTCATGGCGGTCACCAAGGTGACTACTGTGCTCGTCCAGGGGGATCGGCTCTGAAGGAGCTCCATAAGAAGGTAGAGCAGCAGTTTCGTCCGGCCTTTCCTGTGGGGGCGCCGAGTATTCAAGCCACCATTTGTAGCAGTTTTGTGGCAGGGGCCATGCTGCAATGGTTGCAGAAGCTCCCGAAGATAGTTTGCCTGGAGTAGTAAAATAGTAAAAGAATGATTATTGAGCACCTGAACTCATATCATGTCTGTGTTTTTTGGTGGCTCTTTACTAGGTGAAAACATCTCTGCAGGGCCTCAAGAAGTCCCTATAACCAGCCCTTCCAAATGAACTAATTACTACTCTAACCGATGAAACCAATACTTCCTCTGTGTACATCCGTATGCTGCACAAGCCGGCATTTGGGGGGGGGGAGGGTAGGGTAGGGCTGGGGGGCACCTTACCGTGATCTTCCCAACGTTCAAGTATACCACGTATTCCACTGGGCTCACACTCCTCGCGCTGAGTCCTCTGGCTGAGTCTCGACTCCCAACTCAGTCATCAGTCCCCTCTCTTCTACTGCTGTGCTGCCCATAGCCGCTACTCTCTCTTTAGCCTGTACTATTAAGTACTGTACGACGATGCCAGCCACACTGCCACCAACAGCCACCACACTGAAAAATAACCCACAAAATGGCTGCTGTGGTGACAATGCTATTTAACAGTTTGGTGCTGGTGCCAGCGGAAAATGAGACAAAAAAAGAGGCCAATTAGGGTCCTCTCTTCTGGTGATGTCAGCATGGTGGACGAGGAGGGGACTCTGATGTGCTGGCATTCAGAGAACTGTGTGCGTGTGTGTCTGCACATGCAAGAGAGGAGGAGCAGCAGAATAAGAGGAGGAGGCCAGATTACTTGTTCCAGCGGTAAAACAGCAGTAAAAAGTGTTTTACAGCGGGTACAGGGATTACTTTAACTGCAGTTTGCGCCCACAGTAAAACATGGAAATGTTTTGTTATTCCTACGGTGTAACCGCGGATTACAGCAGTTTATCGTGGCTACCCGCTCCCGTGTCATTCTCTAATCTCGTCCTTGGAAGACCACGGCCTGAGGTTATGGGTATGCTCTGTTTCGTTCTTACTGGAAACAACTGAAGAAAAGTTAAGATCTGTTTCAAATTAGCAGTCGTATGGGGTTCCCATGATATGGCTATTTCCTGGTATATGCAGGGTAGCGAGTGCCACTCTGGTGTTTTGCTCTCTTGCATATCATTGCAACTGCAGTGGTTGATGGGGCTGGATGCATTACACAAAGGAAGCATCTGCGGCTTGGGCATTTGTATGCTGGATTGTTCCAGAGAGCACCACAGATTATAACAGATGATGTCACTAGTTGAATTCAGTTTTCTCTACCTCCATCTGCTGGTGGGAAGGGATAACACCCACTGGTTCAGAACAGTGATGCTGACTATAGAAAAGAAAATTACCAAGAAAAATTCTCCTTCATCTACACATGGAATCAAAGGCTAAGCAAACTTGGTAATCTATGAATGTATTAGGTGACAACTATAAAACAGAGGAAGCGACTTTAAGACAAGTTACTCAGTTCAACTACTTCTGCAACAGCCTGGAAGGGTGTGAAGAAATGAAAGGAAAGCCCTAGCTTCTCTAAGAGCAACATCTCAGACAGACAGACTCCAAGGCAGCAAGGAACAGGACTCCACCACAGAGTGAGTGATACAGACACAGATGGTTTTCCTGCCAAACAACAAGTTTTGTTCCTAGACTAAACACATTTTTTCGAAAGTGCTGGTGTCTCCTTATCCTTAGAAATCATTCAGTGATATGCAATGAGCCTTTATATATTAAACAATATTCTTCAGAAATGTCTACAACAGGCAATGTCATCGTGGTCTAAAGAGGTTTATCTTGCCCAGAATTCTCCTACTGTCCAAGACACACAAACTGTAACTGATCTGAAGTGAACTAAAGATACAATACACAGAAAATACAGGAACAGCCCTCTCATTTAACTATACTTTGCCCAAATCAAACAAGTAACAAAAGAAAGCTGGATGCTTTCAATAAGTAGTATAGTTGTTGTGTGAGTCCACTTGCTCATTCTACCCTGACCTCTGACAGCACTTCAAGAAATGTGTGAAATCCAATAAAAATGAGTCTTGTTTTATTATTGTTACTGACCTTTAGTGAGGGTCAGACCAAGGATATCTGACAGCCAATATAAAACTTCAGCCATGCACATGACCTCTCTGGAGCAGCTCAAGACCCTAACCTCTCTCCCCCAGATAGAAAGCATCTCTCCTTCTTCTCCCTACTCCCCCCCCCCCCCCCCCAACCGGCCACATATCCCCATCTTGTCCCTATCCCTCTCCCCCAGGTGGCCAGCATCTTCCCTAACCCTATAACCCACCCCCTACTGGGTGGCCATCATCTTCCTCTTCTCCAGCAGCCAGAATCACATCTCCGCTTCCCTACCTACACCCTATGTCCAGCATCTTCTCCCCCTTTTCAATCCCCCTGCCGAGTCTGCCACCACCCTACCTGCTCCTGGGCCAAGCCCAGCACTGCATGGGGTTTATAAGCACTGTCCCATGCTCAAGCACTACTGCACTCCACCTCCCACTCCAATAAACTTATTGTCAGAGGAAGGACAGGACACGGCAGCATTTGAGTGCCTTTGCTTAAAGGCCTCACGCAGCGCTTTGACCTCTTGCAGCTTCAGGCTTGTCCTAGAAGTAATAATTTAAAACTGTGTTATGTGTTTACTCAGGTTCCCTTTGTCTAATATTGCATTTTGTTTGAAGATCAACATGTGACATATATGCAATAACAGGGAAAAATCAAGGAGTGGGAAAAAAACTCTTTCATATCACTGGAACACTTAGATATCTTGACTTAAATAATCCAATTATTTAACTTTCGGGGTAAATAATGTATAAGTACATAAGTATTGCCATACTGGGAAAGACCAAAGGTCCATCAAGCCCAGCATCCTGTTTCCAACAGTGGCCAATCCAGATCACAAATACCTGGCAAGATCCCAAGAAGTACAAAACATTTTATATTGCTTATCCCCAGAAATAGTGGATTTTCCCCAAGTCCATTTAATAACGGTCTATGGACTTTTCCTTTAGGAAGCCGTCCAAACCTTTTTTTAACTCTGCTAAGCTAACCACCTTTACCACATTCTCTGGCAACGAATTCCAGAGTTTAATTACACGTTGAGCGAAGAAACATTTTCTCCGATTCATTTTAAATTTACTACATTGTAGCTTCATTGCATGCCCCCTTGTCCAAATATTCTTAACTAACACTCACAGTACTCACATTTCAACTCTGTAATCAAGTTTACATACAAAGTAAAATTTATTCAGTTACATTAGGCAGAAATGTACAAACTTCCAATATATCACAAAGAGACCTCAGTATTCCTTATCTACTAGTTCTCCAACCACTCACAATCGCTCATGACCCTCATATGTATCTAATCATTCTCACCATTCCTTATAGTCAGTGTGTTCTAGACTATTACATACAGAAATCAAAGTTTTATAACATTGCTGTATTTAATATGCATTTGAGGTAACCCTCAATCTGCACACCATATGTTATATAAAGGCATAACAGTCCATGTCATCAGTAAATTACTGGCAATCGTGTTTTCGAAGCTGTAGTCGAAATAGTGGGAATCACAAAATCAACAATAATGATAACCAATACATCAGATTGCGGGTTACATCAAATTCATATTAAATACAGCAATGTTATAAAACTTTGATTTCTGTATGTAATAGTCTAGAACATACTGACTATAAGGAATGGTGAAAATGATTAGATACATATGAGGGTCATGAGCGATTGTGAGCGGTTGGTGAACTAGTAGATAAGGAATACTGAGGTCTCTTTGTGATATATTGGAAGTTTGTACATTTCTACCTAATGTAACTGAATAAATTTTACTTTGTATGTAAACTTGATTACAGAGTTGAAATGTGAGTACTGTGAGTGTTAGTTAAATAATCCAATGCCAAGACCATAAATCCCATATCTCACTGACCAAGCAACACAGAATAAAGCAAAGTTACTTACCTGTAGCAGGTATTCTCTGAGGACAGCAGGCTGATTGTTCTCACATATGGGTGACGTCCAACAGCAGCCCCAGGATCGGAAATCTTCCTAGCAACAAAGCTTGCTAGAGCCCTCGAGCGCACCGCGCACGTCCCTCAGTCAAATTACAAGCAAAGACAAGGGAAGACACAACTCCAAAGGGGAGGTGGGTGGGTTGGTGAGAACAATCAGTCTGCTGTCCTCGGAGAATACCTGCTACAGGTAAGTAACTTCGCTTTCTCCGAGGACAAGCATGCTGCTTGTTCTCACATATGGGTATCCCTAGCCCCCAGGCTCACTCAAAACAACAAACAGGGTCAACTGGGCCTCACAACAGCGAGGACATAACATAGATTGACCTGAAAAATAACAACTAACTGAGAGTGCAGCCTGGAACAGAATAAAAATGGGCCTAGGGGGGTGGAGTTGGATTCTAGACCCCAAACAGTTTCTGCAGCACCGACTGCCCAAACCGACTGTTGCGTCAGGTATCCTGCTGAAGGCAGTAATGAGATGTGAATGTGTGGACTGATGACCACGTCGCAGACTTGCAAATCTCTTCTATAGTGGCAGACTTCAAGTGGGCCACTGACGCTGCAATGGCTCTAACACTATGAGCCGTGACATGACCCTCAAGAGTCAGCCCAACTTGAGCGTAAGTGAAGGAAATGCAATCTGCTAGCCAATTAGAAATAGTGCGTTTCCTGACAGCCACTCCCCTTCTTTTGGGATCAAAAGAAACAAACATTTGGGTGGACTGTCTGAATGGGCTTGTCTGCTCCAGATAGAAGGCCAATGCTCGCTTGCAGTCCAAGGTGTGCAACTGACGTTCAGCAGGGCGGGTATGAGGACAGGGGAAAGAATGTTGGCAAGACAATTGACTGGTTCAGATGGAACTCCGACACTACCTTGGGCAAGAACTTAGGGTGAGTGCGGAGAACTACTCTGTTATGATGAAATTTAGTATATGAAGCATGGGCCACCAAGGCTTGGAGCTTACTGACTCTACGAGCTGAAGTAACAGCCACCAAGAAAATGACCTTCCAGGTCAAGTACTTCAGATGGCAGGAATTCAGTGGCTCAAAAGGAGGTTTCATCAGCTGGGTGAGAACGACATTGAGATCCCATGACACTGGTGGAGGTTAGACAGGGGGCTTTGACAAAAGCAAACCGCTCATGAAGCGAACAACTAAAGGCTGTCCAGAGATAGGCTTACCTTCTACACGGTAATGATAAGCACTAATTGCACTAAGATGAAATCTTACAGAGTTGGTCTTGACCAGACTCAGACAAGTGCAGAAGGTATTCAAGCAGGGTCTGTGTAGGACAAGAGCGAGGGTCTAAGGCCTTACTGTCACACCAGACGACAAACCTCCTCCATTTAAAAGAGTAACTCTTTTTAGTGGAATCTTTCCTGGAAGCATGCAGGACTCGGGAGACACCCTCCGACAGACCCAAGGAGGCAAAGTCTACGCTCTCAACATCCAGGCCGTGAGGGCCAGGGACTGGAGGTTGGGATGCAGAAGTGCTCCCCCGTTCTGAGTAATGAGGGTTGGAAAACACTCCAATCTCCACGGTTCTTTTGAGGACAACTGCTTGAGTTTCAGCAAAGTCTTCCCCACCAAGGGTATGGGAGGATACGCATACAAGAGGCCTTCCCCCAATAAAGGAGAAAGGAATCTGACGCTAGTCTGCCGTGGGCCTGAAGTCTGGAACAGAACTGAGGGACCTTGTGATTGGTCTGAGTAGCAAAGAGATCGACCAAGGGGGTGCCCCACACTTGGAAGATCTGACGTACCACTCTCGAGTTGAGAGACCACTCGTGAGGTTGCATTATCCTGCTCAACCTGTCGGCCAGACTGTTGTTTACGCCTGCCAGATAAGTGGCTTGGAGAAACATGCCATGACGGCGAGCCCAAAGCCACATCTGGACGGCTTCCTGACACAGGGGGCGAGATCCGATGCCCCCCTGCTTGTTGATGTAATACAGGGCAACCTGATTGTCTGTCTGAATTTGAACAATTTGATTGGACAGCCGATCTCTGAAAGCCTTTAGAGCGTTCCAGACCGCTCGCAACTCCAGGAGATTGATCTGAAAACCGGTTTCCTGGAGGGACCAACTTCCTTGAGTGTGAAGCACATCGACATGAGCTCCCCACCCGAGGAGAGACACATCCGTTGTCAGCACTTTTTGTGGCTGAGGAATTTGAAAGGGACGTCCCAAGGTCAAATTGGATCGAATTGTCCACCAATGTAGGGATTGGAGAAACCCCATGGACAGCTGGATCGCGTCCTCTAGATCCCCAGCAGCTTGAAACTACTGGGAAGCTAGGGTCCATTGAGCCGATCTCATGTGAAGACGGGCCATGGGAGTCACATGAACTGTGAAGGCCATGTGGCCGAGCAATCTCAACATCTGCCGAGCTGTGATCTGCTGGGATGCTCATACCTAGGAAACAAGGGACAAAAGACTGTCGGCCCTCGCTTCCAGAAGGTAGGCACGAGCTGTCTGAGAATCCAGCAGAGCCCCTATGAATTTGAGTTTCTAAACAGGAAGAAGGTGGGACTTTGGATAATTTATCACAAATCCAAGTAGCTCCAGGAGTCGAATAGTCATCTGCATGGACTGTAGAGCTCCTGCCTCGGAGGTGTTCTTCACCAGCCAATCGTCAAGGTAAGGGAACACGTGCACTCCCAGTCTGCGTAGAGACGCAGCTACCACAGCCAGGCACTTTGTGAACACCCTGGGCGCAGAGGCGAGACCAAAGGGTAGCACACAATACTGAAAGTGCTGTGTCCCCAGACGGAATCGAAGATATTGCCGGTGAGCTGGTAGTATCATGATATGAGTATAAGCATCCTTTAAGTCCAGAGAGCATAGCCAATCGTTTTCCTGAATCATGGGAAGAAGGGTGCCCAGGGAAACCATCCTGAACTTTTCTCAGACCAGATATTTGTTCAGGGCCCTTAAGTCTAGGATGGGACACCCCCCCCCCTGTTTTCTTTTGCACAAGAAAGTACCTGGAATAGAATCCCAGCCCTTCCTGCCCCAGTGGCACGGGCTCGACCGCATTGGCGCTGAGAAGGGCGGAGAGTTCCTCTGCAAGTACCAGCTTGTGCTGGAAGCTGAAGGACTGAGCTCCCGGTGGGCAATTTGGAGGTGTGGAGACCAAATTGAGGGAGTATCCTAGCCGGACTATTTGAAGAACAACGATCGGAGGTTACAACAGGCCACCTTTGGTGAAAAAACTTTAACCTCCCCCCCCCCCCCCCCCCCGACCGGTAGATCATCCAGCATGGATACTTTTATAGCGGCTATGCTCGCCTGGAGCCAGTCAAAAGCCCATCCCTTGCTTTTGCTGGGGAGCTGCAGGGTCCTGTTGAGGCGCAAACTGTTGACGTGAACGAGCGCGCTGGGGCTTAGCCTGAGCAGGCTGTCGAGAAGGTGGACTGTACTTACGCCTATTAGAAGCATAGGGAGCATTCCTCCTTCCCCCATAAAAGTGGCTACCTGATGAGTTAGATGCTGAAGGTGTCCGGTGGGAGAGTTTGTCGAAGGCAGTGTCCCGCTGGTGGAGCTGCTCGACCACCTGTTCGACCTTCTCACCAAAAATATTATCCCCCCAGCAAGAAGCATCCGCAATCCGCTGCTGGACTCTATTTTCCAGGTCAGAGGCACGCAGCCATGAGAGTCTGTGCATCACTATCCCTTGAGCAGCGGCCCTGGACGCAACATCAAAAGTGTCGTAAGCACCCCTGGACAGGAATTTTCGACACGCCTTCAGCTGCCTGACCACCTCCTGAAAAAGCTTGGCCTGCTCCGACGGGTGCTTATCGACCAAGTCTGCCAGCTGCCACACATTGTTCCGCAAGTGGATGCTCGTGTAGAGCTGGTACGACTGAATCTTGGACACGAGCATAGCAGAATGATAGGCCTTCCTCCCAAAAGAGTCCAGAGTTCTAGACTCCCGCCCTGGGGGCGCCGAGGACTAATCCCGAAAACTCCTGGCTCTCTTGAGAGCAGAATCCACAACGCCAGAGTCATGAGGCAACTGGGTCTTCATCAACTCTGGGTCCCCGTGGATCCTATACTGGGACTCATTCTTTTTGGGAACGGAGGGATAAGTTAATGGCTTCGCCCAGTTTGTCAGCAATGTCTGTTTCAGGACATTATGCAGAGGAACAGTGGACGATTCCTTAGGTGGCGAAGGATAGTCCAGGACCTCGAACATCTCAGCCCTGGGCTCATCCTCAGTAACCACAGGGAAGGGAATGGCCGTAGACATTTCCTGGACAAAGGAAGAGAAAGACAGACTCTCAGGGGGAGAAAGCTTTCTCTCTGGCGAAGGAGTAGGATCAGAAGGAAGACCACAAGACTCCTCATCAGAGAAATATCTTGGCTCTTCCTCTGCTTCCCACGAGGCCTCCCCTTTGGTATCGGACACAAGTTCTCTGACTTCAGTCCGAAGCCGGACCCGTCTCGACGCCAAGGAACCATGTCCTCGATGGCTATGCCGAGAAGACTCCCGTGCTGACGCCGCTGAAGCTCCCTCCAGCGACGTCGACAGGGAGTCAACTTGGGTGGCAGCCGATGCTGCAAACGGTACCAGCATCGCAGTCCGCACCTTGGGCAGGGAACCAACCGCCACATCTCTCAACGGTACCGACAGCTCAAGCACCACCGTTACCGGAACAGATGGTCGTAGCAGCCCTTCCAGAATCCCTGGAAGAATAGCTCGGAGGCGCTCGTGAAGTGTTTGTCGAGCAAGGCTGTGGGGTCGGTACAGGTGACAAAGTCAGAATCTGCCTGGGGCGCGGAGGCGGTACCAGGCTGTCCAGAGAAGAGCGCATTGACACTTCCTGTATGGAGGATGAGCGGTCCTCCCGGCGTCGACACTTCACGGGTGCCGAATCCTTCGACGTTCCGGAGCTCTCGGTACCGTGACGGGAAGGTGACCGATGACGATGCTTCTTTGCCTTCGCACGAAGCACATCGCCGGTACCTCCCGGTACCGACGAGGAGGATGTGGAATCCACACGCCTCCTCGGGGCCGGGTCCAAAAGAGGTCGGTCCTGGGGGGCCTGTACCGCAGGAGTCCTCGAGGCAGGTGGAGACCCACTCGACGGGTCACTGCTGCCAGCATGAGAAGGTCTCTGGACAGCCATTACCTGCACTCCTGACGTCGATGCACTCTCCGGTGCAGACATCGATACCGTCCCAGACGATCTCGGTACCGCTACCGACGTCAAAGGACTGGGCACAGCTCGGAACAGGCGCTCCCCACTGAGCCAATCTCGACGCTTGTGTCCGCTTTTTTAGGCGAAGACACAGAGTACAAGCGTCGGGGCGATGACCAGCCCCAAGACACTGAATACACGAAGCATGTGGATCAGTGGCTGAGATTGCCCTGCTGCACCGCGTGCACTTCTTGAAGCCGCTGGCGATCTTCGAGTTCATGGACAGAATAATCGCGGCGGCGAAGTCAAAACCCGCGATGGTGCCAAAAGAAGGGCACAAAAAAAAGGAAAAACCCGTACGGGCGACCAAAATGGCCGCTCGCGACAACGAAGAAACACGAGCGACTCGCTCAGAAAACAACAAAAAGCGTCGAAAACCGCAAAAACGCTGTGAGGGCTCTCTCTGGGGCGCAGAACAGCCGAAGAACAGCCGAACTGAGCCACGGAAGAAAAGAGACTGAGGCAAGTTCACGCTACGGGCGGGAAGATGGTCGCGCATGCGTGGTGCATGCACATTCACGCGAGGGCTCTAGCAAGCTTTGTTGCTAGGAAGATTTCCGATCCTGGAGCTGCCGTCGGACGTCATCCATTTGTGAGAACAAGCAGCCTGCTTGTCCTCGGAGAAAGTGCAGCGAGCTCTACTTCAGGAGAGCTTAAGAGTCCTCCACAACTGATCAATTCTCAGGACTATCAAGAGCTATTCCGGAATCAAGACGGGCCTGTGCTGTACCTCCATACCTGTCAATATATCTTAGCAACAATGCAACACAGTAGATGATGCCAGAAAAGACCTGTATGGTCAACTGGCTCTGCCCAACATATCCTGACACCCCCAAGTGCAACAAGGCAGCACATCTGTGTGTGGACTTGTAGAGGAAGGCCCCATGTTGGCTCTCAAACTGCTGTGCGGCACCAGGGGAAAAGTCTGACTGAAAAACACCAGCATGGGGAGGGGAGACATTTGGCTTGCAGCTGCTACAGGCAGACGGACATCCTGGGAGGTTTAAGGAGACAGAACTGGCATGGAGTGGGTAGAGAAGTATAGAGGGACCTATATGTGAGTCAGTAAATGGATGTCATAATTAAAGATGGAAGTAGGGGGTTCTACCTATAAACAAATATTTACAGTATGATAAACACTGTTACAGTTACTACTCATCTACAATACGGTATCACATTATTTACCTCCAAAGGACAAATCATGTAAACCTAAGATTGAAGCAGTAGCACAGACCATAAACTACCTCATCAACTCAGGCAATCCTTTAATTATGAAAAAGGACTGCTGGCTTTCCTCATGCTCCTTAAAGATATTAACAGTGGCACAAAATGATGAAAGATTAAGGAGGCTAGGGCTATTCAGCTTGGAGAAGAAACGGCTGAGGGGAGACATGATAGAGGTATATAAAATAATGAGTGGAGTGGAACAGGTGGATGTGAAGCGTCTGTTCACGCTTTCCAAAAATACTAGGACTAGGGGGCATGCGATGAAACTACAGTGTAGTAAATTTAAAACAAATCGGAGAAAATTTTTCTTCACCCAACGTGTAATTAAACTCTGGAATTCGTTGCCGGAGAAAGTGGTGAAGGCGGTTAGCTTAGCAGAGTTTTAAAAGGGGTTGGACGGTTTCCTAAAGGACAAGTCCATAAACCACTACTAAATGGACTTGGGAAAAATCCACAATTCCAGGAATAACATGTATAGAATGTTTGTACATTTGGGAAGCTTGCCAGGTGCCCTTGGCCTGGATTGGTCGCTGTCGTGGACAGGATGCTGGGCTCGATGGACCCTTGGTCTTTTCCCAGTATGGCATTACTTATGTACTTATGATCTGCCTATCTGGGATTTCTAGGTACAGGCTTTCTAACAGCACTCCTTTGAGATAAGCATTTCCACAAGTGATTACTAGTCAGAGCTGATAAAACTTTCCTGTCTACCAAGATGCAGATATACACCAGCTCCTGTTGGTGTTGAAACAAAACTATTGGCTATATTTCAATTATGACTCATTCATTCCAACAAGCCATGGCACTACCAATTGAAGCTTTAAATAATGGCTTACAGACTTTGTGATGGCAACAGCTCCCTTTTCAATGCCCAAGGTGCCAGGACACTGCACCAATGCTCACATCGTATGAAGGAAGTTTAGATGGACCTGTATGAACTGCGCACATAATCTTGTCCAAAGTTTAGATGGTCTTTGGACAAGATCATGTGCGTAGTGCATACAGGTCGCTAGTATAGTGCAGGACCTTTTTTTAAACAGAAATAATTTGGCTGCGTCAACTATTATCAAAAGCTCTTTGGGTCAAAGAAAGTCCAAAACATTTTTACCTACTGGCACCTTTACATTCAAAACATTTTCATCTTGTCATTGATTGGTTTCTATCTCCCAAACTAAAAATTTCTTCAATCTCTGATCATATGCTCACTTGCTCTGTTCCTCCTCATCTTACCTAGTCCATTAATTTTGCTTCAATTATTACATCCTTGGTTCCACTTTGATTTCTCTAACAGATTCCTTTACAAAGGTATTTTGAAGAAATACTGTAATATTGTCATGGGTACTGGGGGGGGGGGGGGTATTTTTCCAAGGAGCAGGAGCAAAGTCATTGTTTGAATTACCCAACAAAGCTTCTTTCCAGGGAGCAGATAGTAACAAGGAGGCAGGGCCGTGCCAACACGGTAAGCGAGGTAAGCATGGCAGGGGGGCGTTTCCCTCTGGGGGGCGCCGCCGCACCATGCACACCTCGCTCGCCCTCCCGCTCCCATTGTTCAACTTCCCGCCCTCTTCTCTCCCCCCCCCCCCCAACATCCCTTTTCTTTTTTTTTCTTTTTAAATTTACCTCCGTGGCGGTCCAGCAGCGTCAGTGAAGGAGGCGGCGCTCCCAACGTCTTTAGCCTTCCCTTCGCTAGGGACAGGGATGAATGGAGGGGGCAGGTGACAGAGGAGCATGGATGGGCATGGATTGGGAGGGCAGGGCTCAGGGAGAGAGGGGAATTGCTGGAAAGGGATGAATGGAGGGGGCAGAGGACAGAGGAGCATGGATGGGCATGGATTGGGAGCGCAGGGCTCAGGGAGAGAAGGGAATTGCTGGATAGGGATGAATGGAGGGGGCAGAGGCCAGATGGGCATGGATGGATATGGATTGCAGGGCTCAGGGAGAGAGGGGAATTGCTGGAAAAGGATGAATGGAGGGGGCAGGGGACAGAGGAGCATGGATGGGCATGGATTGGGAGGGCAGGGCTCAGGGAGAGAGGGGAATTGCTGGAAAGGGATGAATGGAGGGGGCAGGTGACAGAGGAGCATGGATGGGCATGGATTGGGAGGGCAGGGCTCAGGGAGAGAGGGGAATTGCTGGATAGGGATGAATGGAGGGGACAGATGGGCATGGATGGATATGGATTGCAGGGCAGGGCTCAGGGAGAGAGGGGAATTGCTGGAAAGGGATGAATGGAGGGGGCAGGGGACAGAGGAGCATGGATGGGCATGGATTGGGAGGGCAGGGCTCAGGGAGAGAGAGGAATTGCTGGATAGGGATGAATGGAGGGGGCAGGGGACAGAGGATCATGGATGGGTGGGCAGGGCTCAGGGAGATAGGGGAATTGCTGGATAGGGATGAATGGAGGGGGCAGGGGACAGAGGAGCATGGATGGGAGGGCAGGGCTCAGGGAGAGAGGAGAAATTGCTGGACATAGAGGGGAAGAAAGAGAGATGAAGGAGATGAAATGAGGGAAAAGGAAGAGGAGAAAAACTGCACGTGGATGAAGAAAATAGGCAGAAGCTAAGGACCAGAAATGAAGAAGAAAGGAGGAAAGGAAAGAAATAAATGGAAAGGAAGCCCTGGAAACGGAGTTAAGAGGACAGATAGCAGCAGCAGAATCAGATACTGGGCCAGGATGATCAGAAAAAGAAAGTCACCAGACAACAAAGGTAGAAAAAATCATTTTATTTTCATTTTAGTGTTTGGAATATGTCCACTTTGAGAATTTACATCTGCTATCTTATTTTGCAATGTATAGCAATTTGTTTCTAAGAATATTGCTGACAATTCCTGTCAGTGTGGCAAGTGGTGAGCGAATCATTTTCACGGGGGGGGGGGGGGGGGGGGGGCCGCCACCTACTGATAGTTTGCAGGGGGGGCGCCAACTGATAGTCTGCAGGGGGGCACCAGAGACCCTAGGCACGGCCCTGCAAGGAGGGCAACTCCAATGAGAATCCCCTTACATACAAAGGTGGGATAGAAAGTTTAGAATGCTCAAGCACATAGATGTAAAGAACCATTAAAGTATCAAAGGCTTTCATTTTCCCATAAAATTTGACATAAAGAAGAGTCTGATTCTAGTATTGTTTTGTTTTTGTTACATTTGTACCCCGTGCTTTCCCACTCATGGCAGGCTCAATGCGGCTTATGTATTGTATACAGGTACTTATTTGTACCTGGGGCAATGGAGGGTTAAGTGACTTGCCCAGAGTCACAAGGAGCTGCCTTGTGCCTGAAATGGGAATCGAACTCAGTTCTTCAGTTCCCCAGAACCAAAGTCCACCACCCTAACCACTAGGCCACTCCTCCTCCAGTAAAAGCAACAAAACCTTCTCAGTACCAGGCACATTGTGAAATAATAGGAATTTCTACAAAAACAGTCACTTAGAACTTACAGCAAATCTACCATTACAATACTAACTTCCAAAAACCACACAAGGACTACGTAGGAAAAGGCAGCACTGTAAATATTGCAGTGAGCTCTTCAACATCAGTACACCTATTAGAAAAACTAAAACAAGACAGACGACTTACTTCAGGCACAGGCAGCTCCTTGTGACTCTGGGCAAGGCACTTAACCCTCCATTGCCCCATGTAAGCCGCATTGAGCCTGCCATGAGTGGGAAAGCGCAGGGTACAAATGTAACAAAAATAAAATAAAAAATACACATCCTTACATAGAAAATCCATGTTAACAGAATATCCAGCACTGGTTGCACACACAGAATGCAGATACACCCTCACCATGGTAATATTTAATTATACCTGCTAATTTCCTTTCCTTTAGTCCTGCTGCACCATCCTATACAGTTGGATTGTATCCCCTTCCTACCAGCAGACGAAGTTAGAGAAACTGACTTTTCTCAGTAACTGGGAAAGGACTGCTGCTCTGTGGAAAACGCCAGTATGCCTCTGCTAAAGCAGCGGAAGATCCCATATTCCAAACTCATGCTCCATCAAACTACTGCTGCCATAAATGAATATACCTTTTTAAGAACACCACTAAAAAGAGAAGCAGAGAACGCAATGAGTCCCTTGACATAAAGTCTTCCAAGGAGAGTCATGGGATGGTGCATCAGGACTAAAGGAAAGGAAACGCACAGCTAAATTTTACTTTCCTTGGTGTCCAGCTGCACGATCCTGTAAAACTGGGATGTACCCAAGCAGAAACTCATTGGGCAGGGGGAGACAAGAGTCCCTGGATGACAGCTCTGACAAAGTCTGACCAAGATCTGGCCAGCACATCAGTCTGTAATGCTTTACAAAAATGGCAATACAATCAGGTTGCCTCTCTACAGATATCCTCTGGCAAAACTGCTTGGGCCTCCTTCCAAGACATCATCTGAGCACGAATCAAGTGTGCTCACAGCTGGAAGGCACTCGTTTGTTCCTGCAAATGTAAGTACATAAGTGTTGCCATACTGGGATAGACCAAAGGTCCATCAAACCCAGCATCCTGTTTCCACAAATGGCCAGTCCAGTTTACAAGTACATGGCAAGATCCCAAAACAGTGCAATACATTTTATGCTGCTTATCTTAGAAATAAGCAGTGGATTTTTTTTTTTTTTGGGGGGGGGGGGGGGGGGCTTGATGGACCCTTGGTCTTTTCCCAGTATGGCGGTGCTTATGTGCTTATATGTGCTTAATAATGGCTTATGGACTTTTCTTTTAGGAACCTATCCAAACCTTTGTTAAACCCCACTAAGCTAACTGCTTTTACCACATTCTCTGGCAACAAATTCCAGAGTTTAATTACAAACTGAGTGAAGAAATATTTTCTCCGATTTATTTTACATTTACTACTTTGTAGCTTCATTGCATGCCCCCTAGTCCTAGTATTTTTGGAAAGAATAAACAAGCGATTCACATCTACCCATTCTACTCCACTCATTATTTTTTAGAACTCTTATCATATCCCCCCCTCAGCCGTCTTTTCTCCAAGCTGAAGAGCCTTAGCCACTTTAGCCTTTCCTCACAGGGAAGTCGTCCCATCCCCTTTATCATTTTCGTTGCCTTCTCTGTACCTTTTCTAATTCCACTATATATTTTTTTTGAGATGCAGTGACCAGAATTGCACACAGTATTCAAAGTGGCTGCCTTTATCCAGCGTGCAGTGGAAGTCTTCAACACCGCCCTGTCCTTTCAGGTGCAATGCAAGAGGATGAACAAATGATAAGAGGAATGCAAGGCATTTATCTCCTGCAAGTACCAAAGCAGAACTCTGCAGACATCTAGCTTATGAAGTCTCCTGGCCCTCAGATCTGCACTCTGATCCAAAAAGGAGTGCAAGCAGACCTCCTGATTCACATGGAAAGGTGCAGAAGTCACCTTCAGGAGATATAAGGGAACAGTGCACATGGACACTGAGTCGTTCAAGGAGGCGAGACACAGGTCCCAACAGGACAGAGCCTGAAGCTCTGACTCTCTTCTGGCTGAAACAATCACCATCAGAAAAATCATCTCAAGATGAGATCCTTGAATGAGGCAGCCCTCAGGGGCTCAAAGGAAGCTCCAGAAAACATGTTAAGTACCACATTTGAATCTCAAGAGGGAAGACAGTTGAATCGGAGGCTGCAGATGAGCGACCCCTTCAGAAACCGTGCAACCTCCCCATGAGCTGCAAGGGAAACATCCAGCACCTTGCCCTGTAACAAAATAGAGCCGACAGCTGAACTTTAAAGCAAACCCTGGTCGAACTCCTGCTGCAGAAAGTACTACTACTACTACTATTTAGCATTTCTATAGCACTACAAGGCATACGCAGCGCTGCACAAACATAGAAGAAAGACAGTCCCTGCTCAAAGAGCTTACAATCTAATAGACAAAAATAAATAAAGTAAGCAAATCAAATCAATTAATGTGAACGGGAAGGAAGAGAGGAGGGTAGGTGGAGGCGAGTGGTTACAAGTGGTTACGAGTCAAAAGCAATGTTAAAGAGGTGGGCTTTCAGTCTAGATTTAAAGGTGGCCAAGGATGGGGCAAGACGTAGGGGCTCAGGAAGTTTATTCCAGGCGTAGGGTGCAGCGAGACAGAAGGCGCGAAGTCTGGAGTTGGCAGTAGTGGAGAAGGGAACAGATAAGAAGGATTTATCCATGGAGCGGAGTGCACGGGAAGGGGTGTAGGGAAGGACGAGTGTGGAGAGATACTGGGGAGCAGCAGAGTGAATACATTTATAGGTTAGTAGAAGAAGTTTGAACAGGATGCGAAAACGAATAGGGAGCCAGTGAAGGGTCTTGAGGAGAGGGGTAGTATGAGTAAAGCGACCCTGGCGGAAGATGAGCAGCTTCTGGATCTCATCTTTCCATGGTGAGAGGGAACACTGTTGACAACATTTATTTTACTACTACTATAAATCACTTCTATAGAGCTACCAGTCAACTATAAACTAAAGAAGTGGACAACTTGCAGGCTTTGAGCAAAGTGGCTATGACAGCGGGAGAGAATGCTTGCCTCACTAGATACCTCCTCTCAAGGGTCAAACTGTAAGCCACAAAAGTTAAGATAGAAATGGACATGTAAAAAAAAACTCTGGAATTCGTTGGCAGAGAATGTGGTAAAGGTGGTTAGCTTAGCGGAGTTTAAAAAGGTTTGGACGGCTTCCTAAAGAAAAAGTCCATAGACCATTATTAAATAGACTTGGGGAAAATCCACTATTTCTGGGATAAGCAGTATAGAATGTTTTGTACTTTTTTGGGATCTTGCCAGGTAGTTGTGACCTGGATTGGCCACTGCTGGAAACAGGATGCTGGGCTTGATGGACCTTTGGTCTTTCCCAGTATGGCAATACTTATGTACTTATGGGTCCAGATCCTACTTGAGCAACCTGTGACCACTGGGAAGAGGAAGCAGGGGCTCCACATGGAGCCAAACAAGATCTACATACTACGGCCTTCAAGGCCAATCTTGCGCCACCAGAAGACCATGGATGATGTACTATTCTCCAAAAGATCTGGCCAATCAGAGGTCACGACAAAAATATATGCAGAGGCTTCTCCCTAGGCCATTGCTGAACCAAGGCATCTAGTCTCATCAAGGCCACCTCTTTCCTGCAGCTGAAGAAGTGTTCCGCCCTGGCACATCCACGTGAGACTGTGATGTCAAAGACAGGCTGACACCAATCGTCCAGGAGACAGAAGGTTGTTTGCCCCAGCTCCCACTCCCTCAGATCCAGCAGCTGATAAAGTCTGCCTCAAAACCGTCCTTGCCGACTACGTGGACTGCCAACAGCACTAAGAGATTTCACCCCACCCAATGACAAAGGACTGCTGCTTCCTGTATCACTGCTCTACTCCTGATACCTCCTTGCTTGTTGATATAGGCTACTGCCGTTGCATTGTCTTGCCATCACCTGGAACATTCTCCATCGGAGCAGGGGAAGGAACTTCACCAAAACCAGACCACCTGGGTCTCCAGACAGTTGAAGGACCACAAGGCCTCCAGGGAGGATTAACATCCCTGCACCACTCTGCCCAAACAATGAGCACCCTCACCACCCACCAAGACAACATCCATCAATGGTCCCTACCACCCTGTCTGGTAGATCCAAAGAAACTCCCCCCACAGTCAAGGACTGGGGCAGTCCACCAGGCCAGGATGCACTGAGCCCGGAAGGAGAAGGCAAATGATGGCTGAAAATCCTGGGAAATGGGCAAGAGGGCTAGCTGGAGAGGACACATGTGGGCACCAGTCCCCTTCCACAATAACAGTCATGGATCCCAGAAGATGGAGATTGTACCACAGGACTTCCTCATTGCACAGGCTGTACTTCTGGGCTTGATGCTTGCCCATGCACTCCTCTTTAATGATTGTAATATATCAGTTTTTGGAATATATATCTTCCAGTGCTAGTGTTTAGATATGGCTGGGGGCTAGGGTAGAAATTAGGGAGAGGATTCCAAAGTCTACTAGCAGGCAATGTTGTCTTCAGGCAAGCTTGAGGTTCTTTCTGGCCTGCGGGCCAAGGACCATTGCCATGGTTGTGTTAGCCCTGATATCTGTTTTCTTTACTTTTCCCCTGTCCTGTGCAAAATATTATCTCCTCTTTCAATGGTTTTGCTCTGCACGCAGTGTCTGACTTTTATTTCATGGTCCCAAGGATGTATCCCATCCTCGCCCTAAAATGTGTCAATGCCTGCCTCATGATCCCAAGCTTTTGGATAAAGATGTTACGAGCTGTGATGACCTCCAGAATCTGCCAGCTCAGATTCGCTGTTTGCTCCCCCATTATCTTCAAACTCAGCCTGCCCCACTGCGACTCCATTGCACACAGAACAGAACAAACCCACTGTGCTGCTAACACAGTGGATTCTACATGCTGCTCACTTTCTCTCCCTGTCAGGTATGGTTTCCAGCTCACCTTCGGCTCCCCTGACCCAGCTGCAGTATTCCCAGGCTTGTCAGTCTATCCCTCCCCATCACAGACCATCTCTTAAACTAATAAGTTTGCTCTTAACTTTTTATTTTCATAACCTTTTTTTGGAACAAATCTTCAGAGCCCATAAGGTAAAGGAGGAAGGGGAAAGACCAGGGAGGAGGAGCATAACCAAGGATGGAAACATGCAGGACAGAAGTCACCCCCCCCCATCCTATTTATCACCTTACCCCAGCAGAGACCCAATAGAGCTCACACTACCTTAGAAAACCCGGCCCCCAGGTGAGAGACCTGTAGATCTGAGTTGTGACTGAGGAGCTACACACCAGCTCAATTAGGGCAAAGTCTGTACACCAATTTCTAAGAGTTCAGAGAAGGCACCAGAGTTCAACCACAGGCCACAGCTCTTAACCTATATCACAGGCAGCCAGGACACACAACAATCCTGTTGCACCAATCCATACTGCAACCATCTGCAGGAGGCAAAGAATACTGGAAAGTTCCAGGACTGTACCAATCTTTATACTAGTGATGTCACTGGAAGT
Organism: Microcaecilia unicolor; assembly: GCF_901765095.1. NCBI lineage: Eukaryota > Metazoa > Chordata > Amphibia > Gymnophiona > Siphonopidae > Microcaecilia > Microcaecilia unicolor. The sequence continues at coordinate 48,023,036 of NC_044042.1, forward strand.
CAGTGCTCCCTACCTCCATCTGCTGGTTGGGGAGAATATTGCACTCACCTGTACTGGTCTAACAGGATAATGGGAAAGGGAAGGGGAAATGGGACTTGATATATCGCCTTTCTGAGGTTGTTTTTTTTTTTTTTTTTTGCAACTACATTCAAAGTGGTTTACATATATTCAGGTACTTATTTTTGTACCAGGGGCAACGGAGGGTTGAGTGACTTGCCCAGAGTCACAAGGAGCTGCAGTGGGAATCAAACTCAGTTCCCCAGGATCAAAGTCCACTGCACTAACCACTAGGCTACTCCTCCACTCCATAATAAGGAATGCGTATTAAAATACAAGTTAAGCCACGGTAGCTGCAAAAACCTTCCTGGTAATTGTTGGAGGCATGCCCAGGACTCTTGGGAAAAGGCAGCTGTGCCACTAATATGGGGTATGGTCACATTACACATTAACTATATGGCTATTAACATGTACTAGAGGTGTAATTAACTGCTAATACAGCGTATAACACAGAACAGTTAACACCCATTAACCACAACCATGTTAACTGCAAGGTATACTACTACTACTACTACTATAAATCATTTCTATAGCACTCCCTATTCTTTCCCCTCATATGAAATTTCATGTTGAGCAGCTAATTCACGTTAACTGTTTTTATTTTAGCTCTGTGTTAATAGTTAATGTGTATTAAAATCCACCTATGTGGTTTATTAAACAAAGCCTAGGCCCCTACCTACTGATAGGATAGTACTTAATCTGAAAGCAAAGTTTTATTACAACAGTGTGCATCAAACTGGAAGAACAAATATACACTGATAATGTGATGATAATAATAAGATAAAGACGGATTCGCATGACAAAGTTATTAAATTAAAATGGTAAATGTGTTTCTTGACAGTTTTTATCATATTGCTGATTAGAACTGACTGCTACTAGCTGAGCTTGTATTGCTCCATTTCATTTTAAATACTCAACTTTAAATACTCAATAATAAAAATGTCTAAGATATCCATAGAAAGGAATGTCTCAGAACGAAGGATTCAGAGTGCATATATTCTAGGGCTTAATTTGCAGACAAAAAGGAAGTGGAACTGAGCAGCCAGGGAAAGGGAGAATTGGAGGAGATGAATTAGGGAGCAGAGTAATTCTTTCCCTCTTCTTCTCTGCAGGCTACCTGGACAGGAGGGGCTAAAACAGGACACACTTGTTACTCTGGAATCTGAAAAGGCAAAATGGAACTGCTTCCAGGCTGTTCTCTCAGAAATAAAGCCTTAATAATGACAGCCCTAGACACAGGAGGCTTCCTAATAAAGAACTCCTGTTACAAATTCCTCTACAGAACTTACTAGGCGGCAAAAGTGAAAAAAAAAGGGGCAGACATTTTACTGAACTACATCAAATCAAAGCAATGGATCAGGGGTGGGAGGGCTGTTAAACCATTCTTCATACCTGTTCACCTTACGAAATTCAAAAATACAGAAAACAAAACAAACAAAAAAAAAAATCAATGCATATGTAATTTAATACTGACAATTACCCATGTGTTTCTCTACATTTCAAAAATTGACATTTCTCTGTTCCAGCTCCAAGAAACTGAACAGAGCCTATGAATGTAGTCCTATCTGTGGCTCTGTCATGTCTCCAAGTTCAAATTCCTTTTATGCTTGCAGAGATTATTCAACTTCAACAGTATCATTGTCAGACTGTAAGCTTCAAAACTTTTCAATGGATCATTCCAACAAAACCAACGTTGTTCCAATGAAGAATGCAGAAGTCTGGTGAGAAGACCGATGGCTAATCCTTGCTACAGCTGACTTAGACAGGTCTGTCTAGGCATTTCATAAGTGACATCAAATTCAGCAGTATCTCGCTTCAGTGGTGTACCAAGGGGGGGGGGGGGGGCGTTGGGGGCGGTCCGCCCCGGGTGCACGCCACTGGGGGGGGGGGGGAGTGCTAGCGCGCCTGTCCCTTCGTTAGTTCCATGTCCCCTCTGCCCGGAACAGGTTACTTCCTGTTCCGGGGTAGAGGGAGCATGGAACGAACGAAGGACAGGCGCGCTGACGCGGCACCCCCCCCCCCCCAGCAGCGTGCACCCGGGGGGGGGGGGTGTCCTTTCGCCGGGGGGGGGGTGTCGGTCACGCTGCACCCGGGGGGGGCGGGGCGCATCAGTGATCCGCCCCGGGTGTCAGCACCCCCCTAGGAACGTCACTGTCTCACTTCTGCCCTAACATACAACTGTGAACACCCCTTACCATTGATCACAGCCATCATCACAACAGGCATACTCACCACCTTTTTGGATTATTAAGGATTTCCTTATACTCACCTTCTAGGGCTAAAACTACACAAGAATTCATTGCTTCCAAAAATCCTCTCTGGAACAGATAACGGAAAGCAAATAAAAAATCACAAACTAATAATGTTAATCTGAGAAAAAAAGGCTTTGGTGGTTTTACTCTCTTTTTTTTTTTTACTGAACTAGAACAGTGATTTCAAGCGTTCCATGCATAAAAACTTGTACTTCAGTCACAATGCAGTTACATTTTCCTAGCATACCATCTGAATAACTAAAGGCCTTCTCAGGCTTTAAGTGATCACATTCATTGTGTTGCCAAAGCCATTCAGATTCAGTCCTGTAATGTAACCCAATTCTGAAATAGAACGTTAAAAAGAGAAGACAGCTTAGTCAACCAAGGTGGAAGGGTATGTGAGAAAACTTGGCCTGTTATCCTTGGAGAACGCCTGCTAAAGGTGAGTAACTTTGCTTTCTCTGAGGACAAGCAGGCCATTGTATTCTCACAGCTGGAAATCCCTAACTACAAGGCTCACAAAAACAACAATGCTAGGACAATACCTGGTAGTATGGGTTCAACCATATTTGCCTGTAGAACGGCAGAGATTTCACCTGCAAGTACCTGCTTGTGCTGAGAGCTGTCCAACAATGCTCTTGGGGGGCAATTTGGTGGTCTTTGGGGCCAATGCAGGGTGTAACCAAGATGGACTATTTGAAAAACCCACTGGTCGGAGGTTACAAGGTGCCACCTGTAATAGTAAAAATTCAGGCTCCCCCCTACCGGTAAGACGTCAGGACGGTTACTTTGAGTGCAGCTATGCTCTCCTGGATCCAGTCAAAAGCTTGTCCCTTTCTTTGACTGGGGGAGCCAGCTGGGGCTTCTGTGGACAGGGCTGGCGAGGCAGTGAATGCTGGGCCTCAGGGGTCTGGGCAGAGAAGAAAGGCTTCAGGAACCTTCAAGATGAAGAGGTTGCAGTTGGAAGGTGCCCAGACAGGGTTTGGATGGTATCAGAATGTTTCTTAATGAGGTCAGTGACCTCTTCTACCTTATCTCCAAACAGACTGTCACCTCGGCATGGAACGTCCAACAACCTCTCCTGAAGCACCGGTTTCAGATCAGAGACATGCAACCATGAGACTCTGTGCATCCCCACTCCCATGGTAGTCAGTCTGGACCCTATCAGTCTTATTTTCGAAAGAGAAGGGTGCCCATCTTCCGACACAAATCGGTCAACTGGTGAAGGTCTGCGGCTTGCTACTGTGGGAGAGAATCTGCAAGGCTAAGAGTACTATGGGCCAAAGACTATAAGTAAAGGCTCATGTACAGCTAGTAGGACTGGATGTGGGAAATGAGCATCGGAGCCCTGAAAAACTTTCCTCCAAAACAAGTCTAGGTCCAAGCCTCTCTAGCTGCGGGCACTGAGGCATGAGTCCTGGAGCTCCTAGCTCATTTGAGGGAAAATTCAACCACCAGATAGTGAGGTAGTTGAGCTCTTTTGAATCCGGGAGCCTTCTGGATACGATACTACGCATCCACCTTCTTAGGTGCAACCTGAACTGGGAGGGAAGATTCCCAGTTATTCGTCAGCTCATCCTTAAGGATAACGTGCAATGGTACTGTGACCACTTCCTTATGAAGAGACTCATATTCCAGGACGATTAACATCTCCACCCTGGGGTCATCCTCCATTTCTAACTTAAGTAACATGGCAGAAGCCATCTCCCTGGCAAAACCAGTGAAACAGGCCCTCAGGTGGAGATTTACGTCTCCTGAGGTGAGGAGGGATTAGGAGGTGCCCATGAGGGTCCTCTTCTGAGTCCCATGGAACCTCATTCAGACTCTTCACTATATTCAGTGCACTACAAATGCTGGCTCCTCCCACGACCAAAGGGCTTGCATTTGGTCGTTTCTGAGATGGGCGTCCTTGGTTTCTATTATCGCCGAAAATCAGAAATGACCAAGTCTAGGGACGACCATCTCTAAAGACGACCAAAATTTCAAGATTTGGGCATCCCCGACCATATTATCGAAACGAAAGATGGACATCCATCTTGTTTCGATAATATGGGTTTCCCCACCCCTCCATCAGGACGTTTTGCGAGGACGTCCTCAACAAAACTTGGGCATCCCTTTCGATTATGCCTCTCCAAGTGTCCTCAACCGCATTTTGAAAAAGAGTTAGGCTAATGGTGAGGCCCAAAGCACCCAATGCACCAAGAGTGAGGGGTCTGTCACAGAAATCGCCCGATTACATTGGATGCACTTTTTGATGTCACTGAGGGTCTTGGGGCATGAGAAAAGAATTGTGGCCAAGTTAAACTTCTCAACTGTAAGCTGAAAAACTGTCAGTGCTCCAGCCTACTACTACTACTACTAATATTTAGCATTTCTATAGCGCTACAAGGCGTACGCAGCGCTGCACAAACATAGAAGAAAGACAGTCCCTGCTCAAAGAGCTTACAATCTAATAGACAAAAATAAAGTAAGCAAATCAAATCAATTAATGTGTACAGGAAGGAGGAGAGGAGGGTAGGTGGAGGCGAGTGGTTACAAGTGGTTACGAGTCAAAAGCAATGTTAAAGAGGTGGGCTTTCAGTCTAGATTTAAAGGTGGCCAAGGATGGGGCAAGACGTAGGGGCTCAGGAAGTTTATTCCAGGCGTAGGGTGCAGCGAGACAGAAGGCGCGAAGTCTGGAGTTGGCAGTAGTGGAGAAGGGAACAGATAAGAAGGATTTATCCATGGAGCGGAGTGCACGGGAAGGGGTGTAGGGAAGGACGAGTGTGGAGAGATACTGGGGAGCAGCAGAGTGAGTACATTAATAGGTTAGTAGAAGAAGTTTGAACAGGATGCGAAAACGGATAGGGAGCCAGTGAAGCGACTTGAGGACAGGGGTAGTATGAGTAAAGCGACCCTGGCGGAAGATGAGACGGGCAGCAGAGTTTTGAACCGATTGGAGAGGGGAGAGGTGACTAAGTGGGAGGGAGGCCAGCAAGAAGCAGATTGCAGTAGTCTAAACGAGAGGTGACAAGGGTGTGGATGAGGGTTTTAGTAAAGTGCTCGGAAAGAAAGGGGCGGATTTTACGGATTTTGTAAAGAAAGTATCGACAGGTCTTGGCGATCTACTGGATATGAGCAGAGAAGGAGAGAGAAGAGTCAAAGATGACCCCAAGGTTTCAAGCTGAGGAGACAGGGAGAATGACAGAGCCATCAACAGAAATAGAAACGGGGGGGGGGGGGGGGGGGGGGGGGGGGGGGGGGGGGGGGAGTGGGGAGGTGGGTTTGGGGGGGAAAAATGAGAAGCTCGGTTTTGATCATGTTTAATTTCAGGTGGTGTTGAGACATCCAGACAGCAATGTCAGACAAGCACGCTGAAACTTTGGTTTGGATGCAAGGTGAGATATCAGGGGTAGAAAGGTAGATTTGGGAGTCATCAGCATAGAGATGGTAGGAAAAGCCAAGGGATGAGATTAATGAACCAAGGGAAGAAGTGTAGATAGAAAAGAGGAGGGGACCAAGAACAGAACCCTGAGGTACGCCGACAGGCAGAGGGATAGAAGTAGAAGAGGATCCACCAGAGTGAACTCTGAAGGTGCGGAGGGAGAGGTAGGAAAAGAACCAGGAAAGGACAGAGCCCTGGAACCAAGTGAGGACAGGGTATCAAGGAGTATGCTGTGATCGACAGTGTTAAGCAGCGGAAAAATCAAGAAGAATGAGGATGGAATAGAGACCTCTGGATTTAGCCAGTAATAGGTCATTGGAGACTTTAGTAAGTGCAGTTTCGGTTGAGTGGAGAGGGCGAAAACCAGATTGTAGTGGGTCAAGAATAGCATGTGAGGAGAGAAAATCAAGGCAGCGGCGGTGAACAGCACGCTCAAGTAATTTGGAGAGAAAAGGGAGGAGGGAGATGGGTCAGTAATTAGAGGGACAAGTAGGGTCGAGTGAAGGCTTCTTAAGGAGAGGTGTGACCACAGCATGTTTAAAGGCAGTAGAGACAGTTGCAGTGGAAAGTGAGAGGTTGAGAATGTGACAGATAAAAGGAATAAGAGCAGGTGAGATGGCATTAAGAATGTGGGTGGGAATGGGATCAGAGGAACAGGTGGTACATTTTGAGGCCTAAACAGACCTAGCAACTAGCAAAAAAGGAAGAAAATTCAAAGTGCCAAAAAACCACTAAAAATAATAGGAAATTAAATACACTGAAAAAAAAAATGACAAATTATTGAAAAAATTAGGAGAAATATCTGCAAGGTAATGCACTGCAAAAGACAAAAATGTACGTACTATGAAGAAAACAAAGATGCTCCATGGAAAAATGAAGTCTGAGGGACACGCACTCGTATGTCGGAAGGGAAGCCACCAGCGAATGCACGATGGGACGCTACTAGAAAGTTCTAAATATTATCACTAGTCAGCATCCACACCATGCTCCATTAGATGATGTCACTCATCAGTGAGAATACAACAGTCTGCTTGTCCTTGGAGAATGGGTGATATTACAGCAGAAAAAAAATGTACAAGAACCTAAAATCATCACCTATCATTTGGCTCATCTGCTTTCTGCAAAAACATTTTCCTTCTCACAAATCAATGTTAAAATCAATGTAAGAGGCCTCATGGTGCAATCAGTAGGTTGCTTGCTTACTGTACCCATGACCAGCATTCAAATCCTGCCCTCAGATTTCTATCAAACAGCTGGCCTGCAGCAGATTCTGCCAATCATCCACTTTTGGTCAGTAAATGAATACCAGACCCTAGCCAGGCCGGGGTGGGGGGTTGGAATAATAGTCTGCCAAGAACCCATCACACAAGTATGGTTCCCATAAGTCATTTGCCTATTGGTATTTGTGCATAGTGGACTACCTTTACTATTATTCTTTTTGAATCAACAGAGTTGCATATCTTCAAGACAGCCAAACGATTATGGGTTTTAATTCAATTTTCCTCCATGCAAAGCCCACATCAGCTTGTCTGCAGTATTCACATTTCTGAAACAGAGGTGTGTTACATTTGTACGTTGGTCACTCTAGCATTCACATTCCATAAGCATATTTGTATAGCCTTTTTCAGGACATTAAATGATTTATTTTGCTTTCCTAGGGTGATCATTTGCTATCCCACTGAAAATCATGACTTATGAATGGAAAGAACATAATTTATTTTACATTCAGCAGTAAGTCTTACACTAAGCAAATAACAGCAGAAAAACTGGCCATAAACAGGAATTATCAATCACTTAAAATAATACATTGTGATAAAACTAATACATTACAGTAGTCCAAGAGACTTAGCAGCAAAGCCTGCACAATTAGACAAAAGTGCTTTTCCTCAAAATTTGTGGATATAGCAAAGTTTACACATAAGTACAAATGCTCTTTGAACCACCATAGTGACTTCTGATTGTAATAAAGAGTAGAATCTAAGAGTATACCTAAATTTTTTACAGTACAAAAAAATTGATACTCTTTTTGATTTACGATACTACTAGACTCATTAATACCAGGGAAGTTAACAAATAAAAATTTTGTTTTCTATGTTTAATCTTAAATTTATACACATATATCCAGCACTCTATAGTATTTATAACTTTATTAATCAAAGTACTTTCTAAAAGGACAGAGGATAGATTAGAACTGTTATACTCTTTGACAATACCCTTTGATTCCCCAGTTCATAGTCAATGGAGTACATTTATACATTAAATAAGGACGGGAATAAGGGGAAAGCTGTGGAATCCCACAGGGATTCTTCCATCTCTCCGACAGACAGATCTTCATTTTAACCCTGTGTAAAAGCAGTTTCAAAAAACCTCAAAACCAATTGTATACATGACCTGCTATCCCAATATTGTCCAGAATTTGCAAAAGAATGTCATGGTCCAGTAACTCAAAGGCACAAGATAGATTAAATTGTAAAATCAGTGCCTTTTTATCCTCACTAAACAATAAGCGAATATTATCCACCAAGGAACCCTCTACAGTTTCCATGCTGAAATTTATTTGTTTTATTTATCGCATTTGTACCCCACATTTTCCCACCTTTTTGCAGGCTCAATGTGGTTTACAGAGTGTTATTATAATGTAGTCATTACATGATCTTAAATACAGTCAATAGTAGGCTGAAGACAGATGAGGATTTAGATGGGAAGGTGTTAGGTAAGGTCGTGTGAGAGGTGTTGTTTGATGAACCTGAGTGGTTTAAGGGATGATTTATTTCATTAAGGATGTCTTTTGTAGGCTTTGTTGAAGAGATGTGTCTTCAACGATTTGCGAAAGTTGGTTAGATTGTCCATAGTTTTCAGGGTCATGGGTAATGCGTTCCATATCTGTGTGCTTTTGTACGCAAAAGTAGTGGCATATGACTGTTTCTATTTAATTCCTTTGCAGCTGGGGAAGTTCAGATTGAGGAATTTCCGGCCGATCTTTTGGCATTTCTGGTATGTGATGTAAAACCTGATTGAGAAGTGTGCAACATGTTAAGATAATCCAAGTATTCTCTTAATTGGCGAGCCATTATACCCTCCATTAGCTTACCAAAAAGAGGACAGACACAACAGGTCTACAATTTGAAAGAAGCTCACGGGGGGGGGGGTCTTTTACTAAAGCTGAGCTTGAATTATCTGTAGCAGGGTCCATAGGAATAAAATGAGCCTTGGTGCAGATAACTCAAGCTAAGCTTCAGTAAAAGACCCCCTAGGTTCTTTACTGTTCTTCACAATGGGAGTGATAATACTCTCTCCAAGATCTGATGTAAATATACCCAAGGATAGCATTGCTTCTAGCCAACCTTAAAGTTGGCATCTGAACTCCAAAGAAGAACCTTTGGAACAGCTGAGGGGCAGAGGTCCAGTAAATGACAAGATTTAACATATCCTATATAATAATTTGCACCTCCGTCTGGATGCCTGGGTTCGTAACACAGTTCCCATTGGTCTGCCCTGGGGATGACGTCACAGGGCGGACCAATGGGAAGTGAGAGGGAAGGGAACCCAGCACCAGAAACCGGAGGTGAGTACAGAATTGCCCCCACCCCCGAGTTCCATGACCCCCTACCTTCCTCCCTCCCTCCTTCCACTCGCGTCCGAGTTCCACGGCCCCCCTCTCCTCCAAGTTCCATGCCCCCCTACCTCCCTCCCTCCTTCCCACTCCCGTCCGAGTTCCACGCCCCCCCCTCTCCTCCGAGTTCCACCGCCCTGGGCCTCCCTCCCTCTCTCTCTGTGGCCTCCGAGTGCAAGCAGGACGTATGCGGCTGCCCCTCCGCTTAATAAGTGCCAGCTGTTCTTTAAAACGTTTTACCTACTGGTCCACTGGCAACAGTAAACTCGAGCAGGCACGGCATGGCGCTTCACACTGCCTTCGCTTCTCTTTCAGCTGTGCCTCGGGTCCCGCCCTCATTTCCAGTTTGCAGAAGGGTGGGACCAGAGGCACAGCTGAAATAGAAGCGATACCGAAGGCAGTGTGAAGCGCCATGCCGTGCCTGCTCAAGTTTACTGTTGCCAGTGGACCAGCAGGTAAAACGTTTTAAAGAACAGCCGGCACTTACGAAGCGGAGGGGCAGCCGCATACGTCCTGCTTGCACTCGGAGGCCACAGAGAGAGAGGGAGGGGGGCTGGAACTCGGAGGGAGGAAGGAGGGAGGGAGGGGGCCCTGGAACCTTGCTAGCACCCGTTTCCTTTCTGTTGGAAACGGGCCTCTTTTACTAGTTTTCTATAAAGCACATTTATTTGAGACTAGTGCTGTCAAAAATGTTTCGATTCCATCTGCTCCTGTGAATTGGCTTTTCAGTTCACCTTTACTGAAATAGAGGGGCCAATAGCCTCAGGCCTATGCTAATATTATAACAGACAGAGTAACACAAACAGGGAGCAGCAATTGAACGAGGGGCCACTAAAATTGTTAACTCCTCTCTTGTGAAAGGGCAGCTGACACCAATACTAAAAACAGCTGTGCGGCCCCTACTGAAAAAAGAGCTCCCTTGAACAGGTCAAGCTTGAAAACTCCTGACCAGTTTCTAATATTCCTTTCTTGGTGGTAACTTTCTCTCTTCCCCTAGCCTCTATGCAGCCTAGCACCACTGTTGGAGCATAATTTTCCCAAGTGAGTAGAAGAGGGAGGGGGTTCCCTCAGCTTGTGATGTTGTACGTTCCTTCCCCCTGAAGAGCTTCTAATTTCGTGCTTCACCACTGCCACCATCTTAACCTTTCTCACTTACCCCACTTAAATCATCTTATGCTCTCTTACTCTTCCATTCCTTTTCTGTCTTCCCAGCTCATTTACTTTTGCACCAAACCTCCATTTCTCTCTCCTCCTGCCTCTCCCCTCTCCCCCTTAGTAATCTAAGAAAGTAATGGGAGTCCCTTTTGTTGCTCTCTACCAGTATTTCCTGTTGCTGTAAAAGACTGGGAAGCCTTGTCTTAGTAGGTGAAGGGAAATTTTAGCCTGAGTTGTAACAACTATATAAAAACAGCTGGTGACAGTTTGATTCAGCAAGACAGATATCCTTGAAAAAACTGGCTAGTCATTCTCTCTTTGGACCTCTCAACGCAAACAGACAAACACAATAGCATAAGCTTTACACTCCAAATGTATATCCTGACCTGTTGTGCAACTTCTTGTCAGACAAAGTTCTTGCAGTGAAATAATGCAATTTACGTGAACTGCACACGTCCTTCCTAACATGTTTGTTTTAAGCAGCTGTTCAAGGAACCCTGTCCACGCTGGCAGAGAACAGGAGCAACCAACAACTGCAATGCTTTCGCAAGCCCCAGAGCCTTCCCTCTGGCGTATTCTCACCTCTGCAGAAACAGGAAGTTGCATCAATGGGAAGGCTGTGCAGTTAGTGTGAGCAGTGTCGCTGACTGCTCCTGCTTGCGGCCAGCGAACAACAACAGTTTTAAAAAGTATGCAAGGGAGAATCAAACTACTGATTTTTTAGAAAAACAAACTGATTCGCCAAAAACAAATCAGCAAATTGATTCAAATTGTGAATTGGACAGCACTACCTGAGACCATTCCAGAGACATGAAAGTGGATCAAGTTCTATCTGTTGGAACTAACAGCAGGTAAGGAAAAGACACTGCCTGCTGAAAACAACTGGTACTACTGCCAAACTGTGCTCTGATGGAAAGTACTTTGGAGCAAAAATAATCAGCTAAGTGCATAGCAGAAAGTATATTTTCTTGAGAAGAGGTTAAACAAGTCCTGGTATCTGTGAGGTCGGAAATGATTTTAAACAAAAGTTTGATATCAGAAACATCTGCACCTATTACCCGTATATACTCAAATATAAGCCTATCCGAGTATAAGTTGATTTAACAGTAAACTTAACTCGAGTATAAGCCGGGGGAGGGGGGTGTTATATTCATGTATGGTATACCAGTAATCTGTAGTGCATTTGTCCCTTTCCACTTCCCCCCTTGGTGTGCAGCAATTTTTGCCCTCTCTTCTCCCCCCAAACACAGTGACCACCACTTCTCTCCCTCTCCTACCCCCCCGCAATGACCTCACACTTCTCTCCGTTCCACGGTGACAGATGCTTCTCTCGCTTCCCATTCACCTGCTCGCTGAAGTGAATGGCATTTTACCGCTCCTTCCTGGCTGCTGCCTCCATCACCACCGCTGACACAGAAGAGAAAGCAAGCTGGGCTGGTGTGGAGCCTTCTGCATCTACGCATGCTCAAGGCTTCCTGGTTCCTGCCCTCTCAGATTTCTCTCAGAGCTTGCTTTCTCTTCTGTGTCAGCAGCAGTGGTGGCGGTAGAAGCACCAGTGGCTGTAGCAGCAGCCAGGAAGGAGCGGTAAAATGCCGGTCACTGCAGCGAGCGGACAGCGGGAAGGAAGAGAGATGTCAGTTACCACGGGGGAGAGGGGAAGCACAGAAAATTTATTGTGACTCTACTCTAAGCCGAGATCCCAATTTGTGGGCTTTCTTTTTTGGCCCAAAACTTTCAGCTTTATTATATATACAGCAATTTAGAATAAATCTTTCTTTTAGTCCTTAGGGCTACTTTGAATTCCTTAATTGAGCATCTTCATTTATCTCTATTAGCTTCAGATGTAGTCTTATAGCAAGCTTGTTCCAATTTTCTACAATGCTGTTTTAAAAGCAAATGCTCTCCATCGAACCATTTATCAGACTTTCATATCCGTTTGGTCCTAAGGTGATTAGGGGCTATATCATCCAAATTTCTGTACTTAATCGAGACCATTGGTTTACAAAATCCAAGAGAACAGTACATGTGCTAGAAGAGTCAAATTTTGCCCAAAAAGTTTCCGGATCTATTGGCCCTCTAGAGAAATAAGTAGTCTTTTGTTTGTCTTTTACAGCTTGAAACTGTTTCCAGTTAATGTTAAACAAATATAAAAAATTGTCTGACCATAAAGTATTGCTCCAGTGACCATCAGAAAAGAAACTGTTACGGGACATATGAGAGGAGTGAGAAAAAGCTACAAGATCCAACTGATGTCCTTTATAACGAGTGACAGGCGTACCAGGAATCTGAAAGCTCAAAGCTTTCAGAAACAAAACAAGATCTTCAACCACAGGATCCTTAGAGCATTCCAAATGTAAGTTAATGTCACCTAAAATTAAATTGAGGCGATAAGACTGAGTTTCAAAATACAAAATCACAGAACACATCCTTAGCCCTGGACCATTTACCAGGCGATGAATAAAATAAACTACAGGTTAAAGAGTTAGCCAGAGTAGTGTCGTTTAGCTGACATGCCAAGATTTCCAGGTCCTGAGAAGAAAGCAAGTCCACAATTTCTATGTCTAGAAACCACTAAGGCAACACCTCCTCCCCGATTTTTTCTCTCTACAAAGTACAATTATTTTATAACCCAATGGACATAGTTCCTTAGTCAAGGGATCCTCCACAGATGTCACCCATGTTTCTGTCAAAAAAAGGCAACCTGGCTGATTGTCTTCTAACCAATCTTTAATAATATGAGCTTTACCAACAGATCTAATGTTAGTATAGGCACAAGGGATCTGAATATTTAAGCCAGTGCCAGCATTATTACATATAAGATATTTTAAATTTGAGGACCCTTTTACAGGCTCCTTCCAATTGCAAGAGGCCCTTCTACTATATTGGTGAGGGCAACACCCTATTTGAATATCTATATTATGAGGTAGCACTTCCGAACAGTCTATCAATGACCTAGCCCATATTGCAGCTTTAGGCTGCCTAAAACTAAAATGAACTACAGGGATATATGATGGCACTCATAAATATTCATTCTCCACCCGCTTAAGAAAGTTAAACATAACAAAATAATTAGCAATCAATCCATATAAGAAAGTAACACAAAACAGAGGCTAAGAACGATCACTGCAGCTCTATTCTAAACTAAACAAGAAAAAAAGAAATATCTGCAACCTGCACAGCACATACCAAGGTCCGACAGTCACAGATCAAGTTATGTGCGAAGTTGCATGCAAGGGGGCGGGAGCATGCCCCTTTGGCACGTCTCAGGAACAGACGTCATGCCAAAAGGGCACACTCCACCCCTCTGCATGCCCCTTCACATGAAATTTCGCACATAAAAATTATTTTCTCATGGGAAACAAAGACAGCTGTTTTATGCATGTTTCACACGTGTAAAAAATATTTTATACATCTAAAACAGCGCCTAGCAATGACCAAAATGCTATACACATAAAAGTATGCATGCTGTAAGTATGGCAATATAGGGCACTCCTTGAGAAAGCCATTTAGATTATAAGATCTCTGAGGAAGAAAGTAGGCTAAAAATTATTAGTGTAATAGCTGCATTAGGTCCTAATATGTAACATATGCACACAATACAGAAAGCTGAACAGCTGGTTCAAGAAAGAAATGTGTTTAACACAAATAGTGTGGGAAAACCTCTGAACAGCAGCAAAATGGGGGGAAATAAGTGAGAGGTTCCAATGACAGGTTGCTAACAACTTTCAAAATTTGTTTTCAGAAACTATACAAGAATTAGAACTAAGAAGGAGGGACCTAGCATTCTTGCATTGCCCATACTGAAAACCAAATTATTTCAGTCTACTTTTAGTATTACAGATGCGTTAAATATACAACATCTACCAGGACTACTTAAAGTGGAAAGATGTGATTCTAGTTTACATTTTATGACAAGAAATGGTTGCACGTGGTTCTCGTCCTACACCAAAACACAAGTCTCTCGTTATAGAACAAAAATCACAGAAATATGTTAGAATCTCATTTGATGAATTGTGCCACAGTCAAAATGATTTAATACCAACCAGCACTGAAGATATGAAATAAACTAAAAACCTAACCAGCTACTGTAAACTAAGGATGTACTTCACAAGCACCATGCAATTCATATTCTAGAAGCTTCTGCAAATACGAGAGCACCTGTATTTCACATCAGTGTGCCCTTTTCGCTTTACTCAATCCAAGAAAACACACTTGAGTCCCACCATCCAATCACATTTTTTTGGTTTTATTGTATCCATTCTCTCGTATTTGCAACTTGATTTCAAAGTGCTAAACACTTTCTGCTGCCTCAGGCAGCTCTGGGCTGGGTCGGGTCACAAATAAATGGCACTCTGCCTGGTATCGCAGCTCAGGCTGAATGCTGCAACATAAGGGGCTCCATACCTCGGCATTCATTCTGTAGCATGGCTCTCTAGCATGACTAGCATGCTTTCCTTTCACTTCTGTGCCAGCATGATAAAGCATATCAGGCTGTCTTGGCTATGTCCAAGGGTCTTAGGGAAGAGCGAGATCATGTTCAGTCATTCTGAATGCCATTTCCTAGAAATGTTACAGCAGCTGATTTGTGTTGTTGCTTAGTTGCAGCCAACAACAGAGGGACTTTTAAAGCAGTGGCACTGGCGTTCTCCGGCTACCTTTTCACAGAAAGCCCCTTACTGTAGGTAGATTGGTTAATGCTTCAAAAGTCTTCAATACCCATCCTGTAAAAATCAAATGTACAGCCTAAAGGAAAGTCATACTTCAAAAATGCACATAGCAGCTCATTTTGTTTTCAAGTACCTTATTTATTGTATTTATGTTTATACTTGGTTAATTTACTATTGTGATGCTTATAACAAAATTGTAAGTTTTATGTTAGACTGTACCTGCTGTACACCGCCTTGGGTTAATCTCTTCATAAATCCCCAATAAATAAATACATAAATTATACACTGTTCACCAATTTAATGAATTTTGTATTTACACTGCTCTCAATGACCTAGGGGAAATACAGGAGAGCAATCACACTTGCAAGCGATTCAAACTATTCACACAGAACAGTAGTGAAGTGCATGTGATGTCATGTCTACGATGGACCAGTCCTGAAGCTGTAAAATAACCTCTAAGAGAGTCCAAAATGGTAAACTGCTGGATATCAGATAAACGAAGTATAATTTTCATTCAATAATTCTGTTATCCTTTATAATGGACCACAGCCCTTTTCATTCTCTCCTGTCTGTTCTCCACATTCAGCTGTCACTTCATTCATTATTTCACCACTCATTATGGCAGTGTACCATTTAGTTTATCTGGATGTAATGTCACACCACTAACAGAATGAAAACAGATTTACCCTCTGACAGCTAAAAACACAAGAAAATTGCTGCTGTAATATTTCAGGGTTTTGAGAAATTAAAGGTACCTAAGCTCATTGCTTCTCTAGTTTACTGCCTATGTATTCTCCTTACAACAGCCACTGCTCTTCATTTTTCGCACTGTTCAAAATCTCAAAGTTTCCACGACATTATGCTAGTGTTTGCACATGTCATGTGTGTGTAAAGCGGAAGGAGGAGAAAGGACTACAGATGGAATCCTAGCCAAACCCCAAACCAGACAGATGTTTCTGACTTTTCAACAGACTCTGTCATTTTCAGAAGAGTATGTTTTTTGATGGAGTGCTTCAATATGCCTGAGCCACTTTCTTCCCCTCCTCCTTTCAGTGCCTTACTGTACATTTCACTCTCTGATATATTCAACAGTTGCTATGGTGAGCATTCCCAGACAAGCCTTCATTTCATTTCACCTCTCCACCCCTGCTGTACCGTGTATTCAACACCAAGGCACTGTGGCAGCCACCGACACAGTTGAAAAGGGAACAGTGATACCAAAACTGGCCGGAAGGCTCACACACACATTAGCACATTCCTAATATTCTATATTCTTAAAAGTGTTTTTATGGGACTTTTAAAATCATTTTTGCAAGGCTGCATCATTTAAACAGAATGCTAAATCTAAACTTCCTAAGTGAAAACACTGCAAGGTCCGAGGTGATAAAAAGGAAATAGTTTCTTTCTAGCATCTTGAACCGAGATGCTAACTTTTGAACTTCAGTCAGTTTTCTTCTCTTTCCACTGTAACCTGGCCCGTAAGACCCTGTAAGATCTGTTATAGTTTGAGTTTAGTAGAAACCAGCAACAGGGAAGGGTCAGTGCTCATGTATAGCAATCATTCTGAAGATAAATTAAAGATTTATCTGAGTACTGCTGCATTTCCACTACTTCCCGGGCATGTATTAGCATAAGCTGGGTGTCCAATGCCAAGATAACCACATTACAGTCAAAATTCAAATTTATAGCCCTCCACATCCCATGCTTCCTGATCTGACTGTAGCATGTACACTTACAGATGTATATATAAAAGGATATAATTTCTACCAGATAGCAGTGACACATGAATTTTATTATAGGTGTAAAAAGTAGGGATAAGTAACTGGCTTCCTGACTGGTGTGAGCTGAACTGTGATTCTAAAGTAGCCCTCCATCTTTCATCCATGGCACATGTATTTGCAGTGCTGGCCAAGAAAGCGAGGTGGGGCCCAGATTCCCCGCAACAACAATGAAAAAAGATGAATCATTCAAAATTCAAGTTATATCTCTAAGAACCCCTCCCATATAAGTTCTGAATCAGTTTGCAGGTTATAAGTAAGCATCCAAGCAACAAAATGGATTTTTATACGTTGCCACCATGGAACCTGGGAACTGCCTCTAAGAGGGAAACAAGACAGAACAGTATACCAACAAGAGAGTAGACATGCTCTGTGCAAGACTTTCTAAAGCATTCAAACCACAACAGACATTATACACAGTAGGGGGGGAAAATCTCATTAATTCCCTTCTTGAAAAGATTTCTGGACAATGTTTCAAAATTATAGTAAATTATAAAATAAATATGTATTTTAAATAAATAAATAAAATGTTCTGATTCATGACTAACTTTCTTTTTTTCTTTAACATCTGCTTGGCTACTCTCCTACAACACTGGAAGCAGCCATACTAGCTAGATAAAGTATGTAATGAGTATTGCCCAACAGCCTAATGTATGACCTATCAGAGACATCCATGTACAATACCACTCACAAAGGCTTTTCATCCATTCTGTGTGTATGAGAAAAGGCCTCAATCAATCAGGCAAACTGTCACAGATTGCCAATTTATAACTGTATTTCTTACTGATAGTCTGCCAGATTTACCGACACACTAAAGAATTGTGCATAATAGGGATGTGAAACATTAATAAGTGTTGAGGTGTACTTAGGGCATGCAGAATTAACCCATAAAAGCATCAAAGATGGTACATGATGCTGCCATTCATTTGCTGACAAGGGCTTAGTTTAAATCTGCTTACCCTTGGTCAGCAGTTCCCAAATTGTAGGTTATAACCCCAGATGAGGTCATAAAACCTGCACTTGGGATCATAACCACAACTGAAGTGAGCAAATAGATAAATAAATCAGAATGACTACATTATCGGCCTACCCAGGCTGAAGGGACACTGGGACGAAAGGACCTGCTTAGAGTAGAGACATGGAAGGAAGAAAGCCCACTGCCAGTACAGAGATATAGGGACTGAGGTTATGTGCAACTTTTTAAATGTTAAAATGGGGTCACATCACAAAAGGTTTGGGGAGCCTGGCCTGGTTTAATGGCTCTGCACTGGTTACCAATATAGTAAAGAACTGTGTTTAGAGGGGGTCATGTGATACCTGCTACCTAGAAGGCAGCAAGAAGGAGAGGCTAAGCGCCCAACCTGCCAATTTCTGCTATTATTATAAGCTTATAGGGCTCAGGTACGCGGGGGACTCACTGTCTGAGAAGTGGGCTCTGCCTGGCAAATACTAAAAGGAAGACCCTCCCGAAGTATGCCCTCACGAGCTCAGAGAAAGTCTTCAAACCCTCCGAGGAGCAGCCTGCACAAAATGGCGTGGACACAGCCTGCACAGGTAGCACTCTCAGGCCCGACTACAGAGTGGGTGCAGGAGATTTTGCGTTCCATCTCCGCAGCCCTGGAAGACAAGCTAAACAAACTACAATCAGCAGTAGATGAAATTAATGAGAAATTTGACTCGCATTCGGCTCGCCTGACAGAAGTGGAACAGCGGATGTCAGCCAGAAAGGAGGAGGCGCAGGGTTCTGCCGTGCAGATCGCCGCGCTTCAAAAAGAGGTCGAGGAGATGCGAGAGCATGTGGAGGAGCAGGAGAATCGCTCACGCAGAAATAATTTGTGGGTAATAGGTTTGCCTGAAACAGTAGCGGACAAGAGACTATACGAGTTTTTTGTTAAGTGGCTACTGGAGCAGCTGGGCCTGGAAGAGCAGGGAGGCTTTTTCTGCTGCGACAGAGCGCACCAAATTGGACCACGTGGCGAGAACAGCAGCAAGCCCTGAACGGCGATTGCCCATTTCGTGAACTGGCAAGCAAAAGAACAGATTTTAAAAGCCTCAAGAGCAAAAGAGAAGCTAGTTTACGAGGGGCATTGCCTACTGTTATTTAATGACTATTCGTCGAGAGTGGCACTTCTGAGGAAAGCAATGGCGCCTCCGTGTTCTGCCCTTTACAAAAAGGGGGTGCTATTTGCTTTATTATATCCGGCCAAGTTGCGGATCTGGGCTGATGGCAAAGTAATTCTCATTAATGATGTTGCGGTAGCGAGAGCTTTCTTGGACAAATATAACAAGGAGAAGGGGCCAGGTCCAGAGGCACCAGAATAACAGGGGGTCCACGGAGCAGGAGAGAAGTTGATTCAGCAGTTATGACCTTGCTATTTCTATCGAAGACAGAGGATTAAAGCCTGGCTGAGCGAGGAAACATAGTGGTAACCATTACTATGAAACTTTATGAAAATATCTTAAAACATTGATGGTGGTACTGTGTAAAATGGAAAATTTGAGACAAGAATGTTGTCAACACCAGTTTCAAGATGTATATGTATCTGTTTAATTCAATAAAAAATGTTGAAACATACTATGAAACTTTATGGAAATCGGAGAGGCGGTCAACGTAATGCATGAGGCTGGCAAGTAGCATGACCATATGCAACACAAGAGAGTAGCCACTTTGGAAAGTTCTCTTTATACCTATGTTTTTGGTATCTTTAGGGGGTTGAAGACAAGTTATTGGACATTAAATGTTAAAGTGGAAAGCCTTGTAATATTACAGAATTATCATGTTAGGGGAGGGGGGCGGGTTGCTTCTTCTTTTGACTGTTGTGGGTAGGTGAAGGATGCGGGAAGGAGATATGGAAGGGAGGGGAGGGGGGACGAGGGGAGGGGGCCTGGGTGGGTGTATGGAAGGGTGAATGAGGAATGTATGTGGGGGAGTGAGAAGGATGACAGGGGTAGGGGAGGGGGTAAACTCATGGCATATCTGGCGATTAAGGGGCATAATGTCTTCGAAAGGAATGGGGGAGGAGTGAGAGCAAGAGGATGTTGTATTACAACTGACAGGACCGTGAGCAGGAGGAGACCTGGGCCTCGCAGGTTATGCTGGGAGACCAGCAAGGTGAGCACGGAGTTTGCATGTGATAAAGACCATATAGGTTCACAGCACGGGTAGTTTGAAAATAATCACCCTTAATGTCGATGGGATACACTCCCCAATCAAAAGAAATAAAATCCTTACGTGGCTGAACAAGGAGCACCAGAATCATATTATAAAGCGCTATCCTGCCCATAATGGACAGGGGCAACGACTGGCTGAACAAGGAGAAGGCAGGCATTGCATATCTCCAGGAGACTCACCTATCTAGAACACCAAAACTTGAGGAGGGGTTGGGTGGGGGAGGTGGGTTATGCAGCTTATAATTCTAGACAGAGGTGGGTAGCTATCCTAATTCACAAACAATTACCTTTTAACACCCATAAGGTGATACAGGACAAGGAGGGCAGATATGTGCTGATCATAGGTGAAATTTGGGGACAAAAGATCATGCTATGTAATGTCTATGGACCTAATGTATACTTCTCATAAATTTTTCTCAGAATTAGTGGCAAGGGTGGTACCTTACTCTATCAACTTACTACTACTACTACTACTATTTAGCATTTCTATAGCGCTACAAGGCGTAAGCAGCGCTGCACAGAAGAAAGACAGTCCCTGCTCAAAGAGCTTACAATCTAACAGACAAAAAATAAAGTAAGCAAATCAAACTTATAATGGGAAGGGATTTTAATATCGTGGCAGACCTGTCCATTGACTGTAAACAAAAAAAATTTAGAGGGGGGAATTGGGAAAATAAAGGGGTCAACTTTGTTTCTTCACAACTAGGGTTAGTAGATATATGGAGACTTCTCCATCCACAAGATGAGGAATTCACATTTTACTCCCACCATGTGGGGTATACTCACGATTAGATCACCTGTTAGAAAGGTCTCCGATGGTTTCTAGGGTCACGAGATCGGAGATAGTTGATAATGTGCTAAGTGACCATCTGGCAGTGGAAATGACTGTTTCCTTAGCGGCAGAGCCGGGCAAAAGGATATGGAAATTCTCACCCTTGCAGATTAATGACAGGGAGTTTCATGAATTCCTACGAGCCAAATGGCTGGAATATCAGAGAAATAACCAAACACAGGAGGTAAATGCGGGGACGTATTGGGAGACATCTAAGGTGGTCAAGAGAGGACACATTATAGCATACATGGTGGGGAAGAAGAAAAAGAGGGAGGCAGACCTACTGAAACTGTCACAGGAGTACCATCAATTATGAAGAGCGCATATGCTGCATATGAGTGATGCATATAAGCTACAAATGACACAGGTTAGGAAACGGATAGATGACATATTGACCCAGAGAGTGGAGAGGGATGTATACTTCCAGCGCTTTAGATTATTCAAGTGGGGTAATAAGGCAGGAAAATTAATGGCAAATTTGGTGAAGCCGGTGCGCAAGCGGCAAGTCACCTCTCATATTAGGGATGATAAGGGGACCGTGTATACCAGTGATGGGCAACCTTTTGAGCTTGGTGTGTCAAAATTCGCCAAAAAACCGAGCATAACTCGGGTGGTGTGTCACTTCGAGAAAAAAACCATAATTTCGCGATATTTATAGTTTAAATAACAAAAATGTATAATTGTAATATATAACTGTATTTAATAAACCAAAACCTATTTATTTAACTTACCTGCTTAGTGACTTCTTTGTTCATCTGTCAGTCGGTTTCTTTTGTTGGTCTTGATATTATTTAACTTGTGTGGGGTGCCGTGAACTAAGATAAGTGAGGGGGAGGGAGAATTCTTTAACTAATCTGCCTATTAGTGACTTTTTTGTTGCTGAATTTCATTGGCTAAATCTTCAATTGAAGGTTGGTATTTTGTACACTTCAAGCCCAAGCAAGCACTACTAACTTCATCTTTCAATCTGTTTCTTTTGTTGGTTTTGATATTATTTAACGCTGAGAATAAGGTTTCACAAAAGTACGTAGAGGGAAAAATTGTGAGTAAAGCCATTGCTATATTTTTCAGGGTGCTAAAAGTGTCTGGTAATCGGATCCAGGCACTCCAAATTTCCTGGTAACTCAGATATTCTCTTAATAATTGCATCTTTATTCTGCATATCGTGAAATAGAACTGGTGCACATCTTAGGAGAGTTTCTTTAATAAATTCTCCCTCACTGAGTGCTTTTCCATGCTGAGCTATGGAGTGAGCAATGCTCAAACTTGCAGATGTTAAATTTGTAGAACCTTTTACAAATTTAAGGATGGACTTAGATTGGCTCTTATAAAAGTGTAGCTGCCTGGAAATGTATTCCTTCCTTTCATCCTCACTTTTTTTCAAGAGCTGGGAATGATTAGTTTCAAAATGTCTATTTATATTCCACGTTCTGCTTACTACCGTTTCAGTACATAGAACGCAAAATGATCTGCCATTTTTTTCTATAATGCCATACATCTCGGTCCATGTCTCTTGAAAGGGTCGGCTACTGCTACTACCACTTCCTTTACTTAACCTTGGTTTTTTATTTTTTGGGTTCTCCATCAGGGGGGCAGTGACAGAAGATAGAATTATAGATAGCCTGTTAGCCCTGCAGGCAATTAGGGGTTAACTAGCCTAACTGACCACCTTATGTAAATTAAGATGGCTGCCGCTATTTCTAATGGCGGGAAACGGCACCCATAGCACATGCCCTCGCCTCTCCCAGCTTCCCCCTCACCTATCTCAGCAATGATGGTCAATTAGAAATCCACGACACCCCAGAACAGTAGATTGGATGATGGTTGCTGTGGTTATGTGGTAATGGCGATCACAGGGCCCCCAGAGATGCGTCCCCCACGGCATTCCGCTGCTCTCTGCTCCGCCGGCCGGAAGTGAGGTCAAAGATCCCCTAACGGCCGTGCAGGAGCCGGGGCAGAGGGAGCAGCAGGGAGGGAACAAGTGGAGGACTCGGAGGGAGCCAATAGGAGCGCACACGGCACCCCCCCCAGCGGGTAAACATGCACCGGGGGGGGGGGGAGGTCGCGCTGCACCTGGGGGGGGACGCATCGGCGATCCGCCCCGGGGAACGCCGCTGCTTCTCTGTATGCGGCCACATGCAGCCGCGTGTCACCGAAAATGGCTAAGCGTGTCAGTACTGACACGCGTGTCATAGGTTCGCCATCATGGGTGTATACCAAGGAAACCCATATCATGCAGTAATTTGTCAAGTATTACAGTTCCTTATATGCAGCCAGGGACTTGGATCTGAAGCAGTGTGAGGTGTTCTTCCACGATATACAACTGCCAAGAATCACGGAGGGGCAATTAGATAAACTAAATGAGCCAATAATGGAGGGAGAAATTAGGTTGGGTATTAAATTCTTGAAGCTAACCAAGGCACCAGGGGCGGATGGTTTTGGGCCTGAATACTACCGCATTTTAACTGATTTAGTGGCACCACCCCTGGGAGCCTGGTTTAATGGGTTTGTGGAAGAGGGACTGACCATACTGAGTAACATGGCTCACATAGTACTTTTGCCAAAACCAGGCAAGGATCCGGCACAGGTGGGCTCCTATCGCCCTATCTCTTTATTAAACCAAGATGTAAAAATCCTGGCAGCCATACTGGCCAGACGAATAAATAAGGTACTACCTGATTTGATTAATGAAGATCAAGTGGGCTTTGTCCCAGGCAGGTAAGGATCCATGAATATTGTGCGGGCTATGATGGCTATACAGGAGTGCAAGGGTAAGGGGGGGGTGTTGGAGGCCATTGTAGGGTTAGATATGGAAAAAGCTTTTGATAGTATTTCGTGGCAATACTTATTTGGGACCCTGGGGGCAGTTTGGCATCTCAGGAGCGGTAGCGTCTTGGATCAAGGCTTTGTATAATCTCCCCAAGGCAAGGTTGTTGGTGAATGGAAAACTTACAGAGGGTTTCCCATTGCAGAGAGGTACGAGGCAGGGGTGCCCACTCTCTCCTTTACTTTTCTTGATGGCAACTGAGCCATTGGCCATAAAGATACGCAGTAGCAGGGATCTTAAGGGGATAAGGGTGGGAAACGGGGAGCTTCGCCTAAATTTATTTGCAGATGACATATTATTATATGTCACAAATGCACGGGAAGACCTGCCACGAGCTCTGGCTCTGATAGGGGATCTTTCGGGATTGAGAGTTATCTGTTCTAAATTGGAACTATTGTCGCTATTGGGACTAATAGGAGACCCTCTGATGGGTGAGCTGCCTATTAAGCCAGTTAAGGGAGCAATGAGGTACCTGGGAATCTGTCTTAGTACAAATACTCTAATCTTTTATAAGAGAAACGTGACTGATCAGTTGGAGAGAATTAGGCAATTATGCGATAAATGGAAGGACCTACCGCTCTCCCTGATGGGAAGAGTAGCCCTAGTAAAAATTATCTTATTGCCTAAGATCCTGTATCCGCTTCAAGCAGCTCCCATATAGGTCCTAAGGAGGGAGGAGCGGTTGTCTCGCTCTATTATCCGAGCCTTTATCTGGCGCAGGAAAGGCGCAAGGATAGGGTATTCTAACCTTATACTTAAAAAGAAATGGGGAGGCCTTGGGCTCCCTGACCTTCGTTTGTACAATGTGGCAGCACTGTTGCACTTCATATTTGAGGGGATGGAAGGGCTGTACCGTTTTTTACCTAGAGGGGAATTAGATGAGTGGAGTTACCCATGGTCTTTTATAAACCTATTGCATATGGGGTCCAGTAGCAACCCTAGAATCAATTGTAAATTGGGGCTTCTGAGACCTTTGAGGAGGGCGTGGATGTGGTGGAGGGGACACCAGAAGCGGTCTCCAAACGCATCTCCTTTTCTGGGGATGGTGGGAAATGAGGTGTTTCAGCCGGGTATGGGGTTATCGGTGTTTAAAAAGTGGAAAGAGAAAGGGTGCCGGAATATGGGCCAACTATTGGTAGAGGGGACAGAATCCTTTAGCACTTTTGAAAACTAAAGAGGAAATGGGATCTGGCAAATAATAACTTGATGCAATACCTTCCGGTTAGGCACTACTGGGCAACGATAAGGGCAGGATATGGAGACTCGTAGAACTGGGGCAAAATGGGTTGGATTCTTCTATGCATACCTAGTAAGCTGAATGGCTTATCTACATGGTATAAGATCTTAAACACGAATATGCCCATGGTAGATATGGATAGGTTAGCAGCCCAATGGAATGGGCAACTCGGTACCCAATAGAACAGTCAAACGTTAGGGAAACTATTCTCCACACTATATGACATGGTTAAGGCAGCTGATCTGCAGGAGATGCAATATAAGATATTACATAGGGAATATGTTTCCAAAGCAAAAGGGGTAACTATGGGCCTATGGAGGGATGATCAGTGCAGTAAATGTAAGAGAGGCAGGGGAACAATTCTCCACTCCTTTCTGGAATGCCCGGCTCTGACGGTGTGGAATGAAGCATTCCAGATACTTAATAACCTCACACAAAGGACACTGGAATGTAATTATGCAACCTTGCTACTAGGAGACCAGTCCCTTTTAGAGGCCCAGGGCCTGACGAAACCGCTTAGGAGAATAGTGTATGTCACGTTGTTATTGGTTAAGAAAACTATTTTACACTTTTGGACTTCTGATGAGAACATCCCAGGGGAGGCATGGAGCATAAGGATGCGGGAAGTAACATAACATAGTAACATAGTAGATGACAGCAGAAAAAGACCTGCACGGTCCATCCAGTCTGCAAACACAAGAGACAGATTTACTCCAAGTCCACCAGATCAGAAAACCGACATTATGCCACACTGTAGGAAGCTTGCTTGAACATGCTCACATGAGAGGGAAGGGGGGATGAGGGGGGTGGGGTAAATTGAATGCTGGGATCTATGGGGGTAAATGGGGAATGAATGTTGAGTACTGGATGAGGGGAGTGTGGATGGGAGAGGAAGGGGGACAAGGGTGGAAAAATAAAATTCAGTGCAGAGTGCATTTCGCATAAGGAGTTCTTGTTAAGACTTTGGAGTTATACTTGATCCTGTTGGGTTATGCTTGTCCTATATAATAAAACGCATCTCCAACGTCTGACATCAGACGTACGCACAGAAACTTGATCAGACCATTCAGCAAGCAACGCCGGCGCAGACGAGAAGACGACTTCAGCAGTCGGGGGTTGGGGTCCCCCATCAGCACAGGTACGCGACGGCGGCGGGGGAGGGTTTTCGGCGGAAAGGGGGGGTCAAGAGGGTCACGGCAGGGGGGTCCAGGGGTCAGTAATGTGGAGGGGGGGGTGTTGAAATCAGAGGGAGGGGGAATCTGTAACTCGGTGGGAGGGGGGTGAGGGGGCCTTGAACTGGAAGGGAGGGAGGGGGGTCTGGAACTCGGAAGGAAGGGAGGGAGGGAGGCGTGGGTATCGGAGGGGACAGAGCGAGACAGCGAGGGAGGGTGGGGGATTACCTTGTTAGCGCCCATGCCTCCAGATCTGTAATATTCAGCACTTCCAAAGCCCCAGTAATCAGAGAAGGCAACGGCAGTGGGGTCATCAGGTTCCTCATGAAGAATTTCACCCTACTACTACTAATCATTTCCATAGCGCTACAAGGCATACGCAGCGCTGTACACCATACACAAAAAGACAGTCCCTACTCAAAGAGCTTACAATCTAGATAAGACAGGCAGACGGACAGACAGAACAATTACGGGTAAGGGAATAAAGAGGTGAGGATAAAAAGGACAGGGCAAGTGAGCAGTGGTTAGGAGTCAAAAGCAGTGGTAAAGAGGTGGGCTTTAAGTTTGGACTTGAAAACAGCCAAAGAGGGGGCTAGATGTACAGGCTTGGGAAGTTTATTCCAGGCGTGAGGTGCAGCAAGATAAAAGGAACAGAGTCTGGAATTAGCAATAGAGGAGAAGGGGTCAGATAAGAGAGATTTATCAACAGAACGGAGTACCCAAGGGGGGGGCGTAGGGAAAGACAAGAGTGGAGAGGTACTGGGGAGCGGCAGACTGAATGCACTTATAGGTCAATAAGAGAAGTTTGAATTGAATGCGGAAACGGATAGGGAGCCAGTGAAGTGACTTAAGGAGAGGGCTAATGTGAGCATAGCGACTTTGGCAGAAAATGAGTCACGCAGCAGAGTTTTGGACTGATTGAAGAGGAGAGAGATGGCTAAGAGGGAGGCCTGTGAGAAGCAGATTACAATAATTAAGACGAGAGGTGATAAGACTGACGTAACAAAATGTCTAAATCATTAGACATTTTGTTACGTCAGTCCATTTTTTAAATAGTAGCGCTTTTCACCATCGTAGACTTGAAAGTCTATGCTGGATTTAGATCGTATTAGCGATCGTTTTGCTTATTAAGTACTTTTGGAAGGATTATCCGTATCTGCCGAATTTGAAGACACCTGAAGAAGGCCTTTTTGGCTGAAACATTGACCGTGTTGGGTTCCAATAAATCATTGTGGCTTTTAACATCCGTGACTTCAGTCTGGTCCTTCTGGATATCTTCCACTTGACTTGTTGGCCCCCAAGTCAGAGCCTGCTGCCCAAACAGCTCACCACACTCTACAACAAGAAAACCCCGCTCTCTGCAGTGTGTGTGTGGGTTTTTTTTTTTTGGGGGGGGGGGGGGTATTTTGTTTTCTATTGTGAGGAGGAGGCAGGGACCTGGACTACCAGGTATGCCCCCAAGGATGGTACCTCTTGGCCAAACACCTCTCATCTCAGCTGGCTAGGGACTAGCCCAGGAGGTCCCCAAAATGCAAAGAATCCAGGCCCTGGTGGGAAGTCATCCACTGAACTGACTGAGGGGCTGGCCGTCCAGTATCACTGTGTTCAGTACAGTATTCTCCATCTCCACCTGCTGGTAGATAGACACAACACAAAAGTTTCTGGATTCATCTGCTGCAGAGGTTCAGAACCCTTATTTTATCATCCTCACTTTAATATTCCCTTATCTCGTTTGTCCTCTTTGTCTGTCCTAATTAGATTGTAAGCTCTGTCAAGCAGGGACTGTCTCTTCATGTTCAAGTGTACAGCGCTGCGTATGTCTAGTAGCGCTTTAGAAACGATAAGTAGTAGTAGGTTAAGGAAAAATGCGTTTGCTGACCGCTGGTCCACAGAACTTCAACAAAGCAGCTTTCCATTTTTACAGGTCTAGTGTTTACAGCTCTTCATGTGGGCTTTTGAGCTAATGCCCCATGTATGGTAAATGGTTCACAAGAAAGATAAAAGACAGCAAGACTCAGTTAAGCACTGAGTATATTACAGTACTGATCTAGACACTCGTGTCCAGATATCAATGGCAACTTTCCCAACTCTACCTGGCTAATAAATATGTATGGAGTTTTCCTCCACAAAACTTGTCTAAACCTTTTTTAAATCCAGCTATAGTAAATGCCTTGACCATTTCTTCCAGTAACAAATTCCACTGTTTAATTTTTGTGTTGAGTGAAACAATTACTTTCTCTGTTTGTTTTGCCTATTAGTTTCCTGGAGTGTCTCCTAATCTTAGAACTATTTCAAAAGATAAACAACTATTCCTTATAGCGAAGATACTTACCTGTAGCAGGTATTCTCCGAGGACAGCAGGCTGATTGTTCTCACATGTGAGTTGACGTCCACGTTGGCCCAGGAATCGGCATTTTGCCAGCAAAATAAACAAAGTTTTGCTAGAGTCTTCTAGCGCACAAGCTGTGCGCACTGCGCATGCGCGGACAACTTCCCGCCCGTAGTGTGAACGTGCTATTCTGCAGCACCGACTGCCCAAACCAACTGTCATCTTCGACTCCTCCCTCTCCTTCTCTGCGCATATCCAGCAGACAGCCAAGACCTGTCGCTTCTTCCTCTTTAACATCAGCAAAATTCGCCCTTTCCTTTGCGAGCACACCACCCGAACTCTCATCCACGCTCTCATTACCTCTTGCCTTGACTACTGCAACCTACTCCTCACTGGCCTCCCACTTAACCATCTATCCCCCCTTCAATCCATTCAGGACTCTGTTGCACGTCTTATATTCCGCCTGAACCGATATACTCATATCACCCCTCTCCTCAGGTCACTTCACTGGCTTCCGATCAGATACCGCATACAGTTCAAGCTTCTCCTTCTTACCTACAAATGCACTCAGTCTGCAGCCCCTCATTACCTCTCTACCCTCATCTCCCCTTACGTTCCCGCCCGAAACCTCCGCTCACAGGACAAATCCCTCCTCTCAGTACCCTTCTCCACCACCGCCAACTCCAGGCTCCACCCATTCTGCCTCACCTCACCCTATGCTTGGAATACACTTCCTGAGCCCTTACGCCAAGCCCCCTCCCTACCCATCTTCAAATCCTTCCTCAAAGCCCACTTCTTCAATGTTGCTTTCGGCACCTAACCATTATACCTTTCAGGAAATCTCGACTGCCCCAATTTGACTGCCCCTACTTGACTGACTGTACATTTGTCCTTTAGATTGTAAGCTCTTTGAGCAGGGACTGTCCTTCTATGTTAAATTGTACAGCGTTGCGTAACCCTAGTAGCGCTTTAGAAATGTTAAATAGTAAATAGTAGTAGTATCCTGCAGCAGTGAGATATGAATGTGTGGACTGATGACCACGTTGCAGCCTTGCAAATCTCCTCAATGGAGGCGGACTTTAAGTGAGCCACTGATGCAGCCATGGCTCTAACATTATGAGCCGTGAGATGACCCTCTAAAGACAGCCCAGCTTAGGCATAAGTGAAGGAAATACAATCTGCAAGCCAATTTGAGATTGTGCGTTTTCCAATGGCGACACCTCTCCTGTTGGAATCGAAAGAAACAAACAACTGGGCGGACTGTCTGAAGGGCTTCGTCCACTCCACATAAAAGGCCAATGCTCTCTTACAGTCCAAGGTATGCAAACTGCTTTCGCCAGGGCGGGTATGAGGACGGGGAAAGATGTTGGCAAGGCAATTGACTGATTCAGATGGAACTCCGACACCACCTTCGGCAGGAACTTAGGGTGCGTGCAGAGGACTACTCTAATGTGAAGAAACCTGATATTAGGTGCAAGCACTACCAAAGCCTGACGCTCACTGACTCTACAAGCTGAAGTAACAGCCACAAAGAAAACAACCTTCCAGGTCAAGTACTTCAGAAAGCAAGAATTCAGTGGCTCAAAAGGAGCTTTCATCAGCTGGGTGAGAATGACGTTGAGATCCCATGACACTGGTGGAGGTCTGACAGGGGGCTTTGACTAAAGCAAACCTGCCTTCGAGGTGCTCTTCACCAGCCAATCGTTGAGATAAGAGAACACATGCACTCCTGGTCTGCCTAGCGACACTGGAACTACCACCAGGTACTTTGTGAACACCCTGGGCGCAGATGCCAGACCAAAGGGCAGTACACAGTATGGAAAGTGCTGAGTTCCCAGATGAAATCACAGATACTTTCTGTGAGCTGGAAGTATCAGGACATGTGTGTAAGCATCCTTTAAGTCCACAGAGCATAGCCAATTGCTGTCTTGAATCATGGGAAGAAGGGTGCCCAGGGAAACCATCCTGAACTTTTCTCGAACAAGAAATTTGTTCAGGCCCCTTAGGACTAGGATGGGACGCATCCCCCGTTTTCTTTTGCACAAGGAAGTACCTGGAATAGAATTCCAGCCCTTCTTCCCCTGGTGGAACGGGCTCGACCGCACTGGCCTTTAGAAGGGCGGAGAGTTCCTCTGCAAGTACCTGCTTGTGCTGGGAACTGTACGAATGAGCTCCCGGTGGGCAATCTGGAGGTTTGGATTCCAGATTGAGGGTGTATCCTAACCGGACTATTTGAAGAACCCACCAGTCGGAGGTTATGACAGGACACCTTTGGTGAAAAAACATCAACCTCCCCCCTACCGGCAAGTCATCCGGTACAGACACTTTTACTGAGGCTACACTGAACTGGAGCCAGTCAAAAGCCCATCCCTTGCTTTTGCTGGGGAGCAGAATGGGCCTTAGTTGCACACTGTTGACGAGAACGAGCGAGCTGGGGCTAAGCCTGGACAGGCTGCAGAGAAGCAGGAGTGTACCTATGCATAGAATAGGTATAGGGGCACTCCTCCTCCCGCCAAAAAACCTCCTAGATGAGGAGGCAATAGCAGAAGGTGCCCGGTAGGAGAGAGAATCCATAGCATCATTATGCTTCTTGATTTATCAACTAGATCCTCTACTTTTTCACCAAAAAGATTGTCCCCCCAGCAAGGAACATCCGCCATCCACTGCTGGACAGAGTGATCCAGGTCAGAGACATGCAGCCATGATAGTCTGCGCATCACTATACCTTGAGCAGCGATCCTGGATGTCACGTCAAAAGTGTCAAAAGTACCCCTGGCCAGGAACTTGCGACATGCCTTCTGCTGCCTGACCACCTGCGAAAAGGCTCGGCCAGCTCCGTAGGGAGTGCATCAACCAAGCTGGACAGTTGACATATCGAGCCCCGCAAGTGTACGTTTGTGAAGAGCTGGTATGACTGGATCTTGGCAGCAAGCATAGCGGCCTGATACGTCTTCCTCCCAAAAGAATCAAGAGTCCTAGCTTCTGTGCCTGGGGGCGCCGAAGCATAGTCTCTAGTATTCCTTGAGGGCGAATTCCACCACCATGGAATTGTGGGGTAACTGAGACCTCATCAACCCAGGTTCACCGTGGATCTGATACTGGGATTCAGCTTTTCTCAGGACCACGGGGCCAGACAGAGGGGCTGACCAGTTTTGCATAAGGACTTCCTTCGGTACCTTATGCAGAGAAACTGTCACAGCCTCTTTAGGTGGAGTAGAATAATCCAAGACCTCGAGCATCTCAGTCCTGGGCTCATCCTCAACCTCCACAGGGAAGGGAATAGCCGTAGCCATTTCCCGGACAAAAGAGGAAAAGGACAGACTCTTCGGTGGAGATAGTCTCCTTTCTAGCGGAGAGGAAGGATTAGAGGGAATCCCAAAGGACTCATCAGAAGAGAAGTACCTGGGATCCTCATCTGACTCCCACAAGCGCTCCTGCTCAGTGTCGGATAAAACCTGCGTTAAGGTGCTTCGACAATGGACCTGCCTCGACGCAAAGGAACGATGTCCTCTATGGCGATGTCGAGAGGTCAATGCCCGGTCCGACTGTGGCGAAGTTCCCTCCACCGACGTCAAAGGGGAGTCGACCTGGGTGGCAAGCGGCATCGTGGTCGGGGACCTCACCACAGGCGAACGGCCAGACACCGCTGCAGCAGCAGGTACAGAAGGCGCAAGCACCCCTGACACTGAAGCTGAGTGTCATAGTCGTCCATCCAGAAGTTCTGGAAACAAGGCCCGGATGCGCTCCTTAAGAGCTGCCATCGGAGAAGGCTGCGGGGTCGGTGGGACAGGCAGCGTCAGAATCCATGGAGGCTTGGGAGCAGGTACTGGGCTGCTAGGAGACCGACGCATCGGCACCTCCTGTATCGAGGGGGAGCAATCCTCTCGGCGCCGACTCTTCTCAGGTGCCAACTCTCTCAACGACCCAGTAACGTGTGTCTGAGCCCCAAAAAGTTTTTCTCGTTGGGCTTCTCGAGATGCTTGAGTCTGTTTCTTTATACGAAGACACAGACTACAAGCGGCCGGACTATGGTTGGGCCCAAGGCACTGGATACACCAGGCGTGGTTATCGGTACCTGAAATAGTCCAGTTGCACCGCGGACAATGCTTGAAGCCACTGAGTGTCTTCGATGACATGGAAAGGAAAACGGCTTCAGTGAAATCAAACAACGCAATTGTGTCTTGAAAAGAACAAAGGGGCACAAAAGAAAGGGAAGAACCCAGCCGTGCGGCCTGAAAATCAGCTGCATCGAAAAAGAAAGAAACCTTATAAAAAGGCCTAAAACCTAGAAATATACGTGAAGTGTTTTTTTTGTTTTGTTTTTTTAAATAAAATGAGGGAAAAAGAAAAGAAAAGTTGGCAAACTCGTCATCAGACTCTTTCTCCTGGGCCAAAAACGAAGAGCAGTGTAGAAACGCCGTCTCTCCGCTGTGGACAAGAAAAAACTGAAGTAGCACGTTCACACTACAGGTGGGAAGTTGTCCGCGCATGCGCAGTGTGCACAGCTCGTGCGCTAGAAGACTCTAGCAAAACTTTGTTTATTTTGCTGGCAAAATGCCGATTCCTGGGCCGATGTGGACGTCAACCCACATGTGAGATCAAGCAGCCTGCTTGTCCTCAGAGAATTACCCTTTACACTTCAATCATGATTTTATACACCTTTATCATCTCAATCATTCAGACACCCAGAGATTGCTTCAGCGCTCCTACCTGGAACACAACAGGGGCTTCAGGAAGTGACAAGTTTGATAGCTTCCTAAGAAAAGCAGTCTGACTTTACTCTCTGCTTAAATAACTATAAAATGTAGAGAGATCACGTGACGCCATGACCAGGAGCGGTTGTTGAAACCTCCGCTCCGGCTAGCTTACCCACCCAACCCTCAAAATCTAGGAAATCGCCCCAGTAAAAAATCAAGAGACGCCTTAACCCGCAAGAAGAAGGGAAGAGAGTTAAATCGGCGCTACTCACAGAAGAATACATGGCGGCGAAAAGCGTTCGCCGGGACAAAGAAAAGACGCGGGCCGGCGAGGAAAAAATGGCGGCGCCGGCGAGCCCGGCCGCGTCGGCCTTAAGCTCCGTGTGGGTAGCGGAGGTGGCGGCGGAAGTGACGGCCGCTATGGAGCCTTTGTTGGATCGACGATTGGGGCCCATCGACAGCAAAATAACGCTAGTCCAGGAGCACCTGGGACAGCTTACCAAAGAATTAGCGGAATACCAGCAACGTCATGGAGCTCTCGAGGATAGAGTGCACAAAATGGAGGAGGAAAATACTAAGCTTAAAACCATGGTGGAAAGCTATGAAGGAAAGCTTGAAGACCTCGAGAATAGGTCAAGGAGAAACAACTTAAGATTTGTGGGCCTGCCTGAGGCTTTGGAGACTGTAAATCTGCGGGTATTCATGGAAAAATGGTTGCCAGAACAACTACAACTCCCAGAAGACCTGGGAACTCTCCAGGTAGAGAGAGCACATCGAGTGGGGCCTAAGTCTGTGGAAAATACACGTCCAAGAGTGGTGATCTGCCGCATCTTAAACTTTGCGCATAAAGAGGCAATACTGCAAGCTTTGAGGAAAGATCAGGAGCTGCAATATGGGAACAAAAAAATTTTATGTTTCCAGGATTACTCTGCTGCGGTGGCGATGCAGAGAAGGAAATTTTCCCCTATCTGTACAAAACTTTTTGAAAAGAAAATTCGATTTGCACTGCAATATCCAGCCAAACTAAGAGTCACCTATCAAGCGGTCACACAGGTTTATACAACGACCGAACAAGCCCAAGCTTTTTTGAATTCTGTGGAACATCGCTGACTGAGAGGTTAAATGGAGGATCAACAGATATCTATTGGAAGATGGGATAGAGGAGCACATGGATTAAACATAATGGATTACAAAAAGTTAATGAGATTTGGAAGATGTTAAGCCCCAATTGTTGGACGGAGTTGATGGTTCGACAGGACTATGGCCACAAGAGGGAGCTGAGGAGATCTAACACGACAACCAGAATCCCTTGGGCACGTGCTGTAGAATGGAACGAGCAGAAGTCTGAGATTATTGAAGAGAATGCCACAGAGAATTGAGGGATAACCTTTACATCAAAGAAGAGAGGCGATTTTGACAGAGTGGCTGGGAGTACTACCAGAGTGATAATACTGAAGACTGTTATGGGACCATTCTTGCAGAGGGCTGCAGAGGACTTTCGTTACAGACCAGAGAGACAGCTTGAGAACTCTGGAATAAGGTTTTTTGAAGTTTGATAAAAATGTGTTTTGGTTTGTTTTTCCTTTTTAGACTAACTGGAAAAGTTGCATAATCAAAATAGAGATATAATGAAGAGAGGAAGGAGAGGGGAAGTATTTGTGCCAATTGGTCTGCGAGAGGGGAGGGGGGTAAGAGGTGTTAAACGTGATGGTCTCATTGAGAGACTGGGGTTTAGAGGAAGGGAAGTTGGGGGTTAAGGGGATAGTTAGGTACTATAAAGGGGAAGAGGGGGGATCTGGGGGATGGGGGGGGATGGAGACCTGGAAGATACGACTAGTGGGGTTTGAGAATACATTAAAATGGCTAGGAACAATGTTTGAGGAGGGGTGGAGGCTGGGACATCCCTCTTCTATGAATAAATGGTATACATCTTATGATCAGATTTTCTATGTGATCTGGGTCCACTAAAAATAGTTACATGGAATGTGGGAGGGATCTCATCCCCAATTAAACGTTCAAAAATTTTACAACACTTGCAAAGACATAAAGTCGATATAGCCCTCCTTCAGGAAACCCATCTATCGGCTGGGGAACATGCTAAATTGCGAACTTGGTGGGTGGGGGAGTGTGTATCTGCGGCGGCACAAGGGAAGAAAGGGGGGGTTGCCATCCTGTTTCGAAAAGGAATAGTGGACAAGGTGGAGGTAAATATCACAGATCCAGAGGGTAGATTCCTGCTATGTGAAGCTCATGTGCAGCGTCAGACTATATTGTTTGGCAATGTATATGCTCCGAACCAATATGATCGGAAGTTCTATAGGATGATCATTTCGCGTTTGATAATGAGTAAATCTTTACCCATAATAATAGGGGGAGACTTTAACATGGTGATGGACCCCTTGATTGACAGCACTGGGGCTAGGAGGAATGAGTTTAGACAGGAGTCTCGGGGGCTGCCTAATCTTTGTCATCAGGTGGGGCTAGTGGATGTCTGGAGGACTTTCAATCCGCAGGGGAGAGATTATACACACCTCTCGAGGGCGCACGGCACTCAAGCTCGAATTGATTATTTGTTGATTTCAGAACGGATGTTCAATTCAGTGAAGGCATCTGCAATAGGAGCGGATGTGATATCGGATCATGCCTGGGTGGAAATGAGTTGGGCGCCTCGGGAGGAGAGGGGAGGAGCACGGAAATGGGTATTCCCCGCAGAGCTATATCGGGATCAGGGTTTCAAGGCCTCTATACATCAGAGTTGGCGAGATTATAAAGCACATAATGCAATACACACTGAAGACCCGGTTCTGTACTGGGAGGCGGCTAAGGCAGTATTTCGAGGAGAAGTCATTAGCTACATGGCTCACAAACATAAAACCAGAAATAGAGAGATATTGAGGTTAAGCCAATTAATATGCAAAGCTCGGAGAAGATATGGGCAACAGGCCTCTATTGAGAATAGACAACACTTAATGCTCTTGCAGACTAAATTAAATGAAATACTTCATTATAAAGCAGTTAAATCACAAATTTATTATAAATATCAATTATATAAACATGGGAATAAATGTGGTCGTTTGATGGCGCGCTTGATTGCAAACAAACAGGGTAAAACCAGGATTTTGGCTATGAAGAAGAGGCAGGGAGAACGAGTCCACACGGACAAGGAAATCAGTGAGAGTTTCTATCAATATTATAAAAAATTATACGAGGCACCGCCGGATGATGGTCTGACGAGTGACTCCTATTTAGAACAGATGGGATTACCAACATTATCCCCTCTAGAAGCACAACAACTTAATATTCCCATTACATCAGACGAGGTGTTGTTGGCGATTAGTCAAAGCGCACTGCTTAAGGCGCCGGGAGTAGACGGTTACCGAGCGGAATTCTACAAGATCATGGGGGAAGAAATCACTGAGCCCTTAGCAGCAATGTTTAATATATTAATAGAGCAGGAAAGGATGCCTCCGGATTTAAATACAGCTTGTATTATAGTACTTCCCAAGAAAGGGAGGGACCCGGAATTAGTTGAATCATATAGGCCCATTTCGCTTCTAAATTATGAAGTGAAATTGATGGCTAAGATTTTAGCGAACAGATTAGCGAGAATTTTGCCGAACCTTATACATGAATCCCAGGTGGGGTTTGTGAGGGGACGGAAAATCACGAAAAATGTTTGCAAGGTGCTGACCTCATTAGAAGCCAGACATCGAGGGAAGGTAAACTCCTTGTTAATAAGCTTTGACGCTGAAAAAGCTTTTGACAAAGTAAAATGGAAATTCTTATATGCTGTTCTTCAGAAATATGGCTTTACGGATAGATTTTTGTCAGGGATCAAAGCATTATACTCAACGCCAAGGGCCAGAATATCGGTAAACGGGATTGAGACACAAGATTTTGAAATAGGCCGGGGAACACGTCAAGGTTGCCCTCTGTCACCGTTATTATTTGTACTATCCCTAGATCCTTTGCTGAGAGAAATTGAGGAACAGAAAGCGGTAGCAGGGATAAAGATAGGAAGTGAGGTTTTTAAGGTAGCGGCCTTCGCAGACGACATCTTGGTCCATTTAACAGACCCACAAGAATCCCTAAACGCTCTATTAGAGATCTTCTCCGAATACGGAGATTATGCAGGCCTCAGTTTGAATTTAGAGAAATCGGAGGCCTTGGCCTCCTCAGAGGAAGTGTGGAGGCAGTGGAGAGGCGAGTTCCCTCTGAGGAAAGCACAAACCTCTTTTAGATATCTAGGAGTCTTGATGCCTATGGATCTTTCGCGGTTGTATGAACTAAATATTACTAGGTTGTTAGAGGAGACCCAGCAGGTGTTACAAGGATGGATAGATTTGCCATTATCAGTGTTAGGGAGAATAAATATGATTAAAATGGTGTTATTTCCCAAATGGCTTTATGTGATGCAGACCATCCCAGTCTGGCTCAGACGGAAAGATCTAAAGAGTTTTCACAAGTTAGTATCAAAGTTCTGTTGGAGAGGTAAGAAGCCACGGATTCGTATCTCACAGTTAGTAGGGAGTTGGAGCCGAGGAGGGATGGGCCTGCCAAATTTAGAATTATACAACAAAGCATGTCATTTGCGTTATCTGGGAGATTGGTGTTTAGACACACAGCGATATACTCCCACGGCGCTGGAGGCAGCGCTTTGGGAGCCTTATCATCCCTTTTCGCTTTTACATCATAAAACGCGAGATCTACCGGAGGGCTTCAATAAAAGCGTGCTGCTGCGTTCGCTCCGAGAGGTGTGGGGAGTGCTTATACGCCATCTGGGGGGAGACCCAACAACAACAGATTTGATAACCATACGGGGGAATGGGGCATTTTTGCCAGGATTGTCAAGCCGATATTTTGTAGAATGGGCTAGGAGGGGAATATCTAAATTGGAACACCTGGTGGGTGAAGATGGGCAGCCCCTTACCGATGAGGAGTTACTGGGAAAGGTAGGCGACTCCTGGGGGAATAGATTTGCTATACGGCAAGTGCGACATTATATCGCTTCTCTATCAACGGATCCTCTGAGAACTCGGTTGGGGGAGAAAATACGGGAATTCTTTCACTCTTTGGGTGAGGGAGAACTTACAATATCTTTACTTCATAAAACAATATCAGGATGGCTGCCCCCCAGGGACTACAGACAACTGAGGAGTGCTTGGGAAAAGGAACTGGGAGGTGTGCTGACCTCATGGGACATTACTAAATCAATAGCACGAATACCCTTGTTAGTAGCAGATGCTCGTTTAAGAGAATGTGCTTATCGTTGCATTCATAGAGGATACGTAACTACAGCCCAACTAGCACATATGGGAGGGAATCGTAGTCCGGATTGTCTTAAATGTGGAAGACATCCAGGCACAATGCTTCATATGTTTTGGAGCTGCCCAATTTTAAAAAGGTTCTGGACAAGAATTCGAGATTTCTGGGAAGAGCGGCTGGGACTGAGGGCCTTGGGGACAGTTGAGCAACTGATTTTAGACATTCCGGGGTCCTTCAGAGGGCGGAATCGCTTTGAAACACTAATGCTCCGCAAGATGAGCCTGTTGGCCAGGAAATGTATCTTACAGTACTGGACGGTCAAAGATTCTCCGGCATATTGGCACTGGAGAAACCAGTTACATCAGCTGGTGTCGTGGGAGGCGGGAGAATCTAGGCTCTCACAGAGAAAGAGAATTACATTTTTGGCTATCTGGGGCCCTTACCTGCAAAGTCTAAGCCATAGAGGTCGTAGTCTACTTCTAAATGCAGGATGAATTCCACCGGTTGTTACTGTAGGGTTATCCAGGTCTGGGGGAGGAAGGGGGGGGGGGGAAGGGGGGGCTAGGGAGGGAATGGGGGGGGGAGGGGGGAGGATTGGTATATTTGATGGGGTAATAATGTTGACAAAGTTACATATGCTGTATGCTAGTTAGCAATTGTTGTATAGCTAGATTGAAGCTGGATGGTTGCTCTGAATAGAGTCTGTATGATAATGTTGGAGTTGATCAATGTCAATAAAAAATGTTTGAACATAAAATAACTATAAAATGTAATAATTTTATGAAGGAGGAAGCAACATTATGCATCCAAATGGTCACCTGAAGTTGCTGTTCTGGCATGAAGGTTAATAAATCCTGCTTCATCAGTAGCAAATTGCGATAAAAAACCCCCTCTGCTAATGTGGAAAGGCCACGGGAACTGATGAACAAAAATAAAATATGACAGCCCGCTTAAAAACAGTTGATTTAAGAGATTTTGTAAACGGCAGCTAATTCCACCCAGAAAGCCTCAGTGAATGGGTCCGGCCTAGCACAGCCCCACATGGCAGAGACAGCAGACCACAAGAAAGAAATGATGAGAGATCAGAAAGAAATGCAAAGCCACAAAGCAATAAAGGACTGGTTTAAAATCCTGAAAAACAATATTGTGCTGGTAATCTTTAGGCCTTATAAGAGAAATAAAATCAGAGGTCAATGAACTAGGCCATAGAGTGGAGGAGGCTGAAATGATAATGGAAATACAGGTGAAAGTGGCGGCTGCTTTGCAGCAACAGGTTGGAGAGCTTGAGAAAGCTAACGGAGAGCTGAGGGATAAGCTTGAAGAGCTAGAGAACAGGTCTCACCACTGTAGTATTAGGCTCTGAATCCCCCCAGAAATACCAGAATATGCAGAAGAGGCAGCCTCTGACCAGAGTATGCAAAATGATTTTAGAAGCAGCAGGTCAAACAGATGAGTCTTTGAACATCAAAGTACAGAGTGTTCAAAGAGTTCTGGCATCAATTAGAAATAACAAACTCAGAGATATAGTGGCCTGTTTTCATGAATATGCCATCAAGGAGAGAATTATGGCAGCAACAAGAACTCTTAAGTACTATAAAGTGGCAAGGCCAAAATATGACTTAACCCCCATAAAATCTACGAAGTAGACATGAATTTCAAGACATCAACAGGAAGCTGAAAAGTGAGAACATTAGGTATAAAGGAGAAACTATGTCTTACCTAATAATTTTCTTTCCTTTAGTCAGTTACACTGTTCTGCACAAGTGGTGTTATACCCTCCTACCAGCAGATGGAGGTAGAGAAAGCTGAGTTTTATCAGTGACCTCACCGGTATAAGCTGGTGGCGCTCCCTGGAGATATCCAGTATGCATCTGCCAAAGTAGCAGAAAGTCTTTTGTAAAACACCCATGCCTCAACAACCATTGCAGCTGTAATGATAATCAAGCGAGTATAACATCACAAAGTGGCACTTGCTACCCTACATAGTCCAGATATAGCAATCTCAAGGGAAACCTGTATTGACGTAAATTGTGATGCGTGATTTGTCTCACTTTTTTTTTTTACCTTGTAAGGGAACGCACAGAACACATCCAGCATCCCAGGCCCAAATCTTCTAAGGGCGGGTTGCAGAACAGTGTAGCCGACTAAAGAAAAGAAAATTATCAAGACAAACGCAATATCTTCTTCTTTAGCATCTAACTACACTCTTCTGCACACATGGGACGTACTGAAGCAGATCTATTGGGCGGTGAAGACAATATTGTTTGGTTTGGAGATTTCAAATCTTTACCTCAGAAATTGCTACAGTTAGCTACTGGAGAAATTTTACAGATTACAAATAAATCCAAGGTTTTAAGAGTAATATTAGATTCTAGATTGACTTTTGAAGAACATGTTACAGCACTTGTAAAAAAAAAAAATTAACTTTCGTTTACATCAACTGAGAGCAACTCAATCTAGTTTGAGTGTGAAAAGTTTCAGATGTATTGCCCGGGCTATTCTTTTACCATATTTGGATTATTGCAATTCATTATATAGGGAGATTACATTGAAGCTTCTACAAAGATTGCAGCTCCTTCAGAATAAGGCTGCTAGATTGATTTTTTAGAGCTAATAGATTTGAGAGCGTGTCTCTGTTCTTTCTAAAACTGCATTGGTTGCTGGTTCATTCGTGTATTAAATTTAAAATGGCTTGTATGGTTTTCAAAACTTTAAGGTGTCAAAATGCAGTCTTTATCTAAATACTTTGTTATGCTATCTACCTAGGGGACAAGAATCTTGTTCTATATATTCTTATACTTTATTATCTCCAAATTTTCAGGGTGTTAGATTGAAAAGTTATCTGAGTAATTAATTTCAGTACTTAGCTGTAAAATTTTGGAATGCTATTCCATATCAGATTAGAACTATTACATTGTATTTTTTTCATTTAGAAAACAGTTGAAGACACTCTTATTTTCAAAAGCAGACTGAGTTTTAGTTTGTCATAATTTGTTGTTTAATTTTTTTTATCCTGATTGAGATGCTTTTCTTAATGTAATCCACAATGAATCCATTGGAGGTATGATGGAATATAAACTATTTATAGAATAGAATGCAGAGAACTGAAGGAGATGGGCCAAATATCTCTGTACCACA
The DNA here is from genome assembly GCF_901765095.1 of Microcaecilia unicolor. Classification (NCBI taxonomy): domain Eukaryota; kingdom Metazoa; phylum Chordata; class Amphibia; order Gymnophiona; family Siphonopidae; genus Microcaecilia; species Microcaecilia unicolor. The sequence goes on from NC_044042.1 coordinate 48,064,650, forward strand.
GTTATACATCCCACAACTTCAGTGATGTGCAAGTGTGTGCACAGATGCACACAGATATATTTATGCGTATCTCAAGCATAAGGAAGGAGGGGAGGTGTTTAATCAGTAAGCGAAGTACAAATGCCCTTTAAAATTCATATTTGTATAAACTGCTACAGTTTCTACTTGACTAAAACATTTTCCAAAGCAATCTGGGAATTTAGCCTCTGGTGTGGCATTTTATTTTTGATTCATTTTATCTTGTACATTTATTATAATGATTTTTGCTTCTCAGGACTTCTGTAACCACTTTGAATAATCTAATTTAGGTAATGAAAGCAGTATATATATTTTAATGAATAATACTTCAATGCCAGTGCAACTTCCAAAGTCGATATGTGGCATTTCTTGAATTTTACATATTGCACACACAAAAGTTTTTGCACATTTTAAGCCAGCAATAGCAATTTAGTTTCAGATTAATCAAGGGAAACAGCTAAACATTTCTTCCCTTAATGCACACACCAGGCAGTTCTCAAGGCCAAACAGACAGAACATAGGACTACACACTGAAAATGTACACATAGGGATTCTTTTCTTTTTGTGCAAGGTCAGAATCTGTAGACTGGTATAAAAATTTCTCACATTCCAGGCATTGATTACAACAGAAACCTCTGTAGTTTCAAAATATGGGAAAACTCCCTAATGCGCACAAATATTTTGTTCAGCGTTAAGTCAAACACTGCTTTCACGTGATCTTCAAGGTGCCTTCTGTTTCCAGAAAGTGTGGCATGAACAGAAGCGGAGTCACAAGGATAGCACAGATAACAGTCCTTCTTACTACCTTGAGTCTGAAACACCACCTGCTGGTTGATATACTGTTTATCACAGTTATCTAGTTACTAAGATCTTTTCTTACCAACTGTTCTCCCTTCCCTCCAGCAATTCCAGGAACATGAGCAGCAATAGAAAAATAGAATTGAAACAGACTATTTGCCATTAGCTACCACATTCCAAGATTCATGCCATATTGCCCAAGATGTTTTATTTCAACAGATGTAACCTGGTAAAAGGCAGCTTTAAGATTGTTGTAGGTATCTCAAGAATTCTGTTGACAGAAGTTCTGAACCTTGTGTCTGACATTACCAGAACCTGCAATTGTATTCACAGGCTTAGAGGCATATTTTCAAAGCACTTTGGGAGGCTAAGTTCCATAGGTTTCTATGGAACTTTGGGAGGCTAAGTGCTTTGAAAATAAGCCTCTTTGTATTTATAGGTGATTTTAAGTAAATCTTTTTATTGATTGATTGATTGCATTTGTATACCACATTTTCCCACCGTATGGCAGGTTCAATGTGGCTTACATATTGCTAAAAAGGCGGTTACAAAATTTAGATTTGTACAAGTCTAGTACATAATACAGAAGTACAATAAACGCTTAAGTTGATGTGGAGGGGCATAATCGAAAGGGGCGCCCAAGTTTTGCTGAGGACGTCCTCGCAAAACTCCCGGTGGAGGGGCGGGGAAACCCGTATTATCGAAACAAGATGGCCGTCCATCTTTTGTTTCGATAATATGGTCAGGGACACCAAATCTTGGAGTGGCCTAGTGGTTAGGGTGGTGGACTTTGGTCCTGGGGAACTGAGGAACTGAGTTCGATTCCCACTTCAGGCACAGGCAGCTCCTTGTGACTCTGGGCAAGTCACTTAACCCTCCATTGCCCCAAGTAAGCCGCATTGAGCCTGCCATGAGTGGGAAAGCGCGGGGTACAAATGTAACAAAAACAAAACAAATCTTGACATTTAGGTCGTCTTTAGAGATGGTCGTCCCTAGACTTGGTCATTTCTGATTTTCGGTGATAATGGAAATCCGAGGACGCCCATCTCAGAAATGACCAAATGCAAGCCCTCCTCTCCTCCTTCCTTCACACATTAATTGATTTGATTTGCTTACTTTATTTTTGTCTATTAGATTGTAAGCTGTTTGAGCAGAGACTGTCTTTCTTCTATGTTTGTGCAGCGCTGCGTACGCCTTGTAGCGCTATAAAAATGCTAAATAGTAGTAGTCGTGAGAGGAGCCAGCATTCATAGTGCACTGGTCCCCCTGACATGCCACGACACCAACCGGGCACCCTAGGGGGCACTGCAGTGGACTTCACAAATTTCTCCCAGGTACAAAGCTCCCTTACCTTGTGTGCTGAGCCCCCCAAAACCCACTACCCACAACTGTACACCACTACCATAGCCCTTACAGGTGAAGGGGGCACTTAGATGTGGGTACAGTGGGTTTGTGGTGGGTTTTGGAGGCCTCACATTTACCACCACAAGTGTAACAGGTAGGGGGGGGGGGATGGGCCTGGGTCCACCTGCCTGAAGTGCACTGCACCCACTAAAACTGCTCCAGGGACCTGCATACTACTGTGATGGACCTGAGTATGACATTTGAGGCTGGCAAAAAATATTTTTAAAGATGTTTTTTGAGGGTGGCAGGGGGTTAGTGACCACTGGGGGAGTAAGGACAGGTGATCCCCGATTCTCTCCGGTGGTCATCTGGTCAGTTCGAGCACCGTTTTGTGCCTTGGTCGTAAGAAAAACAGGACTAGGTAAAGTCGTCCAAGTGCTCATCATGGACGCCCTTTTTTTTTTCCATTATCGGTCTAGGACGCCCATGTGTTAGGCACACCCAAGTCCCGCTTTCGCTACGCCTCCGACATGCCCCCGTGAACTTTGGTCATCCCCGCGATGGAAACCAGTTGGGGATGCCCAAAATCAGCTTTCAATTATGCCGATTTGGGCGACCCTGCGAGAAGGACGCCCATCTTTCGACAAAGATGGGTGTCCTTCTCTTTCGAAAATGAGCCTGATAGTAGCATATTGTGAGAGAGGTTAATATTATTGTTTTCCATTTCTGAACTTTTCGTGATGTATGGTGGCGTGGGATTAGGCAGATCCAGGGGGGAAAAGACTTCTTGAAAAGATGAGTTTTCAGGTTTTTTCTGAATTGTAGGTAGTTTTCTGTGAGAGTTTCAGGTCTTTGGGTAGTGAGTTTCAAAGCTGAGTGCCTATAAACGAGAGGCTGGCGGCATGTGAATATTTGTATTTTATACTTTTGCAATTGGGGTTGTGAAGGGTTAGGTAGGTTCTTGCTGTTCTCGTCAAGTTTCTTATTGGTTGATCGATAAGTTCCGTCAAGTAATCTGGTGTGAGTCCATAGATGATTCTATGGACTATTGTGCATATTTTGAAAGTTATGCGAGCATTAATAGGAAGCCAATGTAAGCTTCTTAGGGGGGGTTCATGCTTTTGAAGCGTGTTTTTCTGAAGATGAGTCTGGCAGCTGTGTTTTGTGCTGTCTGCAGTTTTCTTATGATTTGATCTTTGCAGCCTACGTAAATACTATTGCAGTAGTCTACATGGGTTAGCACCATGGTTTGGATCATGTTGCAGAATGAATCCCTAGGAAAGTAAGGTTTTATACATTTGAGCTTCCACATAGCGTGGAACATTTTCTTGGTTGTGTTCTTAGCTTGGCTTTCTAGCATTAGGTTGCGGTCAATTGTTATGCCTAAGATTTTCAAATGGTCTGAGATTGGGAGGGATGAACTCTGTGCATTAATTGCCAAGGGGGGAACATTATTGTATTGGGACGAGAGAATGAGACATTGGGTTTTATCTCTATTGAGTTTTAATTTGAATGTCGATGCCCAGGATTCCATGATGGTCATGCTGTTTATTATTTCCTTGGTGATTTCTGTGGGGTTCTCTTTGAAGGGAATATAGATTGTGATGTCATCTGTGTAGAGAAATGGATTGAGGCCTTGCTTGGATAGAAATTTAGCCAGTGGTGTCATCATTAGGTTGAATAATATAGGTGAAAGCGGTGATCCTTGTGGTACCCCACATTCCGCTTTCCAAGGTGGAGATATATCTGAGTTTGATTTGACTTGGTATGTTCTGGAAATCAGAAATCCCTTGATCCAGGAGAGTACTTTTCCTGTAATTCCTATTTTTTATCATGCAAACACTGCATGAATCAATGCTCCTGGAAAACTGGCTAATTAATTGCCCAGAGAGAGCATGAACGAGTGTGTGCGCACACACATATGTGTACAGATATATCTGTGCACACCTCAAGAACACTGCTAGTGCTGAAATAAGCAACAGCAATAAATCTGACAGATTAACAAATATATTGGATATGATTTCAAACAAACCAAAATAAACACAAATTGAAATTGTGAGATATACTGACAATGATCCGGTATTTATCTAGAGTATGTATATGTGTTATGTAGAGATACATGCTTCTTTACACACACAAAATAGATAAATACTGGTTCACTGTCAGTACACCTCACAAAGCCAATTCTTGGGGGTTATTTTGTTTAACATGAATGAATATGTTGGATATGACTTCAGTCTCTCAGATTTACTGCTAGTGCTCATTCAATGTTTACAGTGCACCAAAGATATAGATAAATAGAATCCATATGTGTCAGCAGATATCTTTCTTGAAGGATTCTAATGAAGTTCATCCACCCAGCTCCCATGTTTCTCACCTTACCTACCCAACCCTCTTCCTGTGAGACTGTCATTGGAATGCTTTGATGTTTCGCTTTATATATACTGTTACTTATCAACATTTGCTTATCTCTGATTTAAAGAAGGGTACCTTCAAAAGCTAATCAAAAAATGTATTAAGTTAGTCCAATAAAAAAAAGGTACCATCCTATTTTCTTTTCTATGTTTAATTTTACTTCTATTGATTACCTAATGACGTTCAGAAAGCAAAGCGGAGAAACACTACTGATCTTGTTCACATGAGAACAGAGAATGTCCTGCATGGTGGACGTGCCTAACTTTATGAGTTCATATGAAAGGTTCACTCAAGGCCCATTCTGTGGTCAAATTTTCAAGCATGAGGCACCACCTTTCCACATATGTTTAGAGGTCACTGCTCCAAGTCTTTCTAGGCAGTCAGATCTTGTGGTTATTATGAGGAACACAGATCTCCTTTGTTAACAACCTGTACAGCTCTAGCTCTTCAATGTACCCGTGTCTCTAACCAGTGTGATATGTTTTCATTCTGCCAAAGAATTCACTAACTGGAATCTTTGCTTTTAAGCTTCTTGTTCACATTGTTCAGGGACTCCTTACTTATAAGTTTTCAGATTTCAGGACAGTTCTTTACTCTTTAGCAGGATTGTAAGGCAATCAGGGCACTCTGACATTAAAGAAAACAAGTACCCACACAGGTTATCCAAATCCAAGCGTTTAATCCAGAATTTTAGGGAAGGAAAAGAAAGTACCAAATAAAGCCAAACACTTATAACTAGAGAGACATGAGGGTAGCATTACCCGATTATCAAAGACAATTTTTCAGACAGCATGAGACTCCAGGAAATAAGAGCGATCCACCTTCTCTACAGTGGTTTGCACTACAATGTACAGCTTATTCTCCATCCAACAATCTTGGGATTAAAAATTGAAAACCTATACTGTTAAGAATGAAAAGCTAGATCCGCCTAACCTTCTACTGTCTTCTAACTCTGAAATGCTACCATTACTTCTTAAATTTGTTCAGTCCGACATTTTAGACTGGAGGAACCAAAAAGTCAAGCCACATGTAGTTTCAACAGTTTTACTCCAAGATTCAGTTTACACCATCAGAATCTCCCAACCTCAGTCTTCAGTACCTTAAATTTTGCATTTTAAAACATTTTAGTTTCTTGTTACATGGCGTATAGATACCAACATTAACAACTGGTGCTTAATAGCTGAAGAAGTACCATGCACACTGGACATCTGAATGACAAAAATAGTAAAACAACAGAACACTATCCTATATAATAATTTGCACCTCCGTCTGGATGCCTGGGTTCGTAACACAGTTCCCATTGGTCTGCCCTGGGGATGACGTAGGGCGGACCAATGGGAAGAGGGAAGGGAACCCAGCACCAGAAACCGGAGGTGAGTACAGAATCGCCCCTCAGAGTTCCATGACCCCCTAACTCCCTCTCTCCTTCCACTCGCGTCCGAGTTCCACAGCCCCCCTCTCCCCTGAGTTCCACCGCCCTGAGTTCCATGCCCCCCTACCTCCTTCCACTCCCGCCCGAGTTCCACGCTCCCCTCTCCCACAGTGCACCCCTCCCCCTCTCTCGTCCCGTGCCCCCCTCCTCCCCTCTCTCGTCTCTTGCCCTCCGAGTTGCATGCACCCACTGTCGTCCGAGTTGCACAACCCCGCGCCTCCCTCCCTCTCTCTCTCTCTCTGTGGCCTCCGAGTGGAAGCAGGACGTGTGTGGCTGCCCCTCCCATTCGTAAGTGCCGGCCGTTCTTTAAAACTTTGTACCTCGTGGTCCGCCAGCAACAGTGAAGTCGAGCAGGCACGGCATGGCGCTTCATACTGCCTTCCGTATTTGCTTCTGTTTCAGCTGTGCCTCGGGTCCCGCCCTCATTTCCTGTTTGCAGAAAGGCGGGACCCGAGGCACAGCTGAAACAGACGCGAAAGCGAAGGCAGTCTCAAGCACCGTTCCATGCCTGCTCGACTTCACTGTTGCCGGCGGACCACGAGGTACAAAGTTTTAAAGAACGGCCGGCACTTACAAATGGGAGGGGCAGCCACACACGTCCTGCTTCCACTCGGAGGCCACAGAGAGAGAGAGATGGAGGGAGGCACGGGGTTGTGCAACTCGGACAACTGTGGATGCATGCAACTCAGAGGGCACAGGACATGAGAGGGGGGAGGGGGTCATGGAACTCCACCAGGAGGGGGGGGTCATGGAACTCCACCGGAAGGGGAGGGGGTCCTGGAACTCGGAGAGGGGAGGGGGTCCTGGAACTCAAAAAGGGGGGAGGGGAAGGGGAGGAGGGGGGAGGTGGAGGTGGGGGGAGGAGGATGTGGGGGAGGGCCGGGTCCTGGACTCGAAGAGGAGGGGTGCCTGGAACTCAGAGGAGAGGGAAGGAGGAAGGGAGGGGGGGACGTTGAACTCGGGGGGAGGGAGGGAGGTAGGGAGGGGGCCCTGGAACCTTGCTAGCGCCCATTTCCTTTCTGTTGGAAACGGGCCTCTTTTACTAGTGGTAAATAAAAACACCCAAGTTTTTCTTGAAAACTATTGTTTCTTAAGTCCTTCCAGAAATATACCATCTCTCGACAGAGCAAATTTCTGCTTATCCATCATGAGGCTGGTGCAGCAGATAACCTGTTAGTGGGTTTTTTTAGCAAGCTTTCTCCATAGCTGAGCCCTTGGATCTCTCGCTGCCTACTATCCAATATTTACACTACAAGGTGAAGAATGGTAAACTATAAAGGAAGATACAGAGAAATGTCCCATTTGACAAATACACGACGTTATTTAAACTTATTATTAACATAATCCATCTGTAAACACAAAGCAGGACACTATTTACATGACAGCCAGCAGCAAGTACGACATCAGTAAATAATTCTTGCCATATGCATTCAGTGTGGCATACAGAAAACGGCCACTGATGTGTTAATAAAAAGATTCCAATGGTGAAAACACTATTTGTTCACTCTTCGGAAGAGTAACTGTAAATTCTTCTAGCATAAGCAGAACTAACATGATATACAAACTCTCTAATAACATTAAAGAGACTTGAATTCTCACCAGTGTTTAGCTATTCTATACTATTTGCTCTAAACCACAACAATCTAATTCTATAGTGGTTATTGTTTTTTAGTTCAAGTATGTTTATTTTTAAAGCACAATATTCAAATCATTTGAACAGCTCTACAGATATACTTCCCTAGTCGTTTAATTATACACTTTCGGGAGGCTATTAAAAACACTGAATCATAAACTACTTACCCAAACTCCCAAACACTTTTCTCGCTCCTCACCAGCTGGTCTCCCGCTGCCACTCACAGACACCCCTCACTGGCCAAGGAAGCTTCAGAACTGATAGAGCCCCAGCTCGGCTTATCGAGGGGAACAGTTCCGAAAGACCAGGTGGGAGATGGGAAACATTGTCAGGAGGCGCTAAGCAAAGGTGAGAACAGGTGATGGGGCGGGACTGCTCGCTAACTGCGTGCACCTACCTGCGTTGCAGCCTCTCATGCACACATCCCTGTGAACAATAAGGAAACGGAAAGGAGAGATTAAAATGGGTAAGTGGGCCATTTTGTCATGAGGTAATATGTTGGGAGCCGTTATCTCAGACACTTCTGTTGGGGGGGGGCTTTTTTGTTAGTTTTTTTTCTTTTTTGTCAAGGCTATTTTGTCTCGGGGCTTTTTTGACCAAATACCCTTCCAGAGCAACCATTACTAATAAGATCTACGCAAAATGACAGGCAAAAGAAATGTCTGCAACCCAAACACAGAAGTTGGATTTAGCGGTTCAGAGTTGGAACCAGGTCTCAACAGTTCCATCTGGGCTAATATAGGCAGTGGTAGAATGGAATTGCGAGACTGAAAGATAATGAGAATGGCTATGTGGAGAATGATGAAGATAAAGCGAACGTGCTAAACAATTATTTCTCTTCGGTGTTCGCAGAGGAAAATCCTGGAGAAGGACCACGGTTGGTTGTTGAGGGAACGTCTGGGAATTGAGTGGATACTGCGCCGTTTACGGAACAAAGAGTTTATAAACAGCTGGAGAATCTGAAGGTGAACAAAGCTATGGGGCCAGATGGGATACATCCCAGAATACTGAAGGAGCTCAGAGAGGTCCTGGCGGGACCTCTTAAAGATTTATTTAATAGATCTTTAGAGACAGGAGAGGTTCCGTGAGATTGGAGACGAGCAGATGTGGTCCCTCTTCACAAAAGTGGAGACAGGGAAGAAGTGGGAAACTACAGACCAGTAAGTCTCACGTCAGTGGTAGGAAAAATAATGGAGTCGCTGCTGAAAGAAAGGATAGATAACTTTCTAGAAACTGACGGGTTACAGAACCCGAGGCAGCATGGCTTTACCAAAGGAAATTCCTGCCAAACAAATCTTATTGACTTTTTTGACTGGGTGACCAAAGAACTGGATGAGGAATGTGCACTAGATGTAATCTACTTGGACTTCAGCAAAGCCTTTGATACAGTCCCCCACAGAAGACTCGTGAATAAGCTGAAAGGGTTGAACTTAGGACCGAAAGTGGTGAACTGGATAAGAAACTGGTTGACCGACAGGTGGCAGAAGGTGGTGGTAAATGGAATCCGCTCGGAGGAAAGGAAGGTGAGCAGTGGAGTTCCTCAGGGGTCGGTGCTGGGGCCTATTCTGTTTAATATATTTGTGGGAGATATTGCTGAAGGGTTGGAAGGAAAGGTTTGCCTTTTTTTTGTTATTATATCATTTCTGCAAGTTTAATTTCTTTTATTGATTTTTGATACAGATACCATCAAGAGCTCACAACATAACAACAAGTAACATTTTACAAAGTAAGGCAATATCGTAGCTCACATGTAAGAAGCAGCAATCTACATTCAGAATCAAATTAAGTGAAAACAAGAGAGAGGAAGGAAAGAGGAAAAGAAGAGGGAAAGGGGAGGGGGGCTGGAGAATACAAATCAAAGTGTAAAGCATGCACATGTCAAAAAACACACTTCAAATTTAGTACTTATTGTACCATATCAAAATAAGCAACAAGTGGTAGCCATTTTTCCCTATATGAAGCAAAACGAGAAGATTTCTTTGCAAGGTGTGATTCGAATTTGTAAATTTGGAGCACTAAGTATGCCTTTTTGCAGATGACAAGAAAATAGCCAATACAGTGGTTAGCCTGGAGGGAGCAGAAACGATGAGAAGGGATCTCCGAACATTAGAAGAATGGTCGAGGGTCTGGCAGTTAAAATTTAATACAAATAAAGGTACTCCCTTTTACTATATCAATGATTCTTTAATTCTACATATATGATTAACATCAATACATTACAGACATTTCCTAACTTCAAAGGAACTCACTCATTCATGCCTTTCACTTCGCCATTCATTCGATAGCCTATATACATCATATGGTATACATACATATGAATGTCTCTTATATTAAATGTATACTGAACACATTCCCTGTGTGCCAGGTATTTCTCACAGTCCAATTTGTTGAACAAAAGATTACTTCTCTCCTGCTGACATCTTAACTTGTAGTCAATTTTGGCAACAATGATCGTGTGTTGAAGATAAATCAATTGTTTGTAAGATCCCAATGTAGGCCAATTTAAATGGCTCCACGCAGCTTGAAGAGTGCTTCCATTTGAACCATTCGGAAATCCACCCTCTAATTTCACTTTAGTTCAACTGGCTCCTCAATGCGAGACCACATTTCATGTTGTCCTTCATCAGGAGGAGCAACTCCCGTAGCCTATAACAACAAAATATACAAATACTACCCCAACTAAAAGCACCATTATAGCTACTCATTTTCACCAATTAATAATCAACTTTTTTCATATCGTATATGGCTGCTTACCTTCGGGAATAAACATCCAAAGAGGGAACCACTGTCAACCGTCCCTGAGAGAGGGAAGACTATAAACCATCCCCCCACTTCTGAAGTATAAATAATCTAATCAATTGAGCTCATCTGACCGCACCTTATTCAATTATACCCATTCCACTTCAAGATTCAAACCCCTAGGGATTACCGTATTCCACACAAGTATAAAGCGTTGTTCCATGGAGAACAACCGCGCGGTGACATCACCACCCCGTCCAGATGAATCAATCTGTGAACAATACACATTTCAGATCAGTAATAGCATGTTTATGAGTGGACCAATGGGCCACCAGGGGCACATCTTTTTTACCAACTCTTAGATTGCTAACATGTTCCGTTAACCTGTTCTTCAGCTGACATTTAGTGTGTCCGATATAATATAGGGAACATGGACACATGATGCAATACACAACACCCCTTCACTAATGCATGTTGTTTTATTGCGTAAGAAATATTTCTTGGTAGTCCCTGGTATCAAGACGTAATCAGTAAATACAGAGAACTTACAATAAACACATTTCCCGCAAGGAGAGTGATACCCATTTTCTTCATAGGTCTTGGATCTCTTTAAAAGCTCACCTAAATTAGCCTTGCGGGAATATGCTACTTTGGGGTGCTCGGTAAATTGAGGGTGCACTGCTAAGACATGCCAAAATTTATGTATTAGATGTCCAATTTTAGAAGCACTACAAGAAAACGGGAGGACACATGATAAAGGGTTAGATGTATCTTTTTGTTTGGGCAATAACAACCAGGGCCTATGGGCATATAATGCCCTCTTATACGCTCTCCTGATAACCCGCATGGGGTACCCTCTTTGTAGGAAACGTTGTGTCATCGTCTCTTGACTGATCCATAAATTCTGCTAAAGTAGAACCCAGCCGACCCAGACTTAAAAACTGGCTGACTGGGAAGGAGGAAGTGACGTCATCCTACAGAATGGCAGCCTAGTTCTTGAGCTCCCCGCTCCCCGGACTTCAAAAAAGCATTTACAAGCGGTCCCCGGGTCTGTACTTGACTGGAAAACGAGAGACGAGATCAACAAAGCGCCAGCAACAATGAGTAAATCAGCTGCTGTGCGAAATAAAGAAGCAGAGCGGCCATCGGGAGGAGGGCCTAGCCGGGTGTCTAAGCGCCATGAATCTGTGGCACATGCGTCTCCGTCTGACTCGGACTCAGCGCTATCCCTGGCCGAATCACGGCAGCCTCCTAATAAAAAAAAAGGCGTTTCCGTCGAGCTTCGCCAGCTTTTGTCGAAAATTCAAGAGGATATCAAGGGATCGAAGGACGAGATCCTCGACCGCATGGAAGCGCTAAGCACGGACTTGTGCGAGTTAGGGGGCAGGGTAGAGGATGTTGAAACAAGAATGGATGAGCATGCCGAAACCCTGATTGCCCATGAGACACATTTTCAAGACTTGGCAAAGAAAAATGCTGAGCTGGAATACAAAATTGACGATCTAGAAAACAGAAGCAGGAGGAACAACCTAAGGTTTAGAGGGGTGCCCGAAAGCGGTGAGATCGAGGATGTCCCGCAGATCGTGAGAACCCTGTGTGCGGCACTATTGGGCCCAGAGGATGGAGCGGTGGAGATTGTTCTGGACAGGGCACATAGAGCACTTGGCAAAAGGCAGGACAATAAAGTGCGGGATATCTTCACAAGATTTCACAAGTACGAGGTGAAAGAGAAGATCTTTAATCTAGCGTGGAAGGCGCAGGACTTTGAGTATGCTGGAGCTAAAATATCAGTATACCAGGATCTTTCACAATTCACGTTGCAACAAAGACGTCTGATGAAGCCGGCCCTGGAAATATTAGCCAAAGAGCACATCCCCTATAGATGGGGGTTTCCCTTTTCGCTCTTATACACACTGCAAGGAGCTAAGCATAGAGCTCAGTCGCTGAAAGAAGTATGGGGGACCCTTCATGAAGTGGGCCTGGTCTTATCGAGCGTGCCGCAGGGGACAATGGCGCCAGCCACAAAGGCAAAGCTGCAAGGATGGAAGCGGGTCCCCGATTCTGTTAACCGGCGCAACCCGAAAAGATGTGGAGGAGCAGAGGAGACCTGATCTACCCCAAGGAAGGTTTGAAGGAACTGTTAATTCAGGGGACAAGCTTGAGTTGAGACTTTATGAGATTTTGGACAGTAACAAGGGAACTGGAGTTTTACCGGGGAGACTTAACTGTTTTGTTGTGATGGGTAAGGCCTTGCCTGAAGCCTGGGCTTTGGGGTATGAGTAGTGGGGCTGTAAGAAGGTTCTGGGGAGTGTCTGGAGGGGAGGGGAGGGAACAGAGGGTGGAGGGAGGGAGGGAATATATGTAAGAGTGACTTGGGGCCGAATGTAGTGAGCTGTGAGGTGTTATGTTATGGACTGGGGAGTTATAGGATGGAAGGGGGTGGGGTTGGGGGAGCGGGGGCGGGATGAGGGCTGGGCTGTCAGGAATTGATGGGTTGCTTTCTCCATTCCCATTCAGGGGAAATGTGTCCTCTGGTTGGTGTTTCAGTGGGGGAAAAGGGAGATAAGGGATGGGAGGGAGGGGTATTGGGGGTGGGATGGGAGGGAAGGTTAGGTCCAGCCTATTGCTTGGAAAACGTGGCCTGCCTCTATGATGTGGGCTGGATTCACTGGCAGGAAATGCGGTGGACCTTGTTATTAAATACACATGAGTACTGATCTAAAGATTATGTCCTACAATGTCAGGGGCCTGAATATGCCTCAGAAAAGGCAAAAAATTTTTAAGGAGCTGATGCACCTAAAGCCGCAAATAGTTTTATTACAGGAAACGCACCTTCACCGTAAGCACGAAAAACTCCTCTCCCACCCCAATTATCCACTCATTCTTTTTGCTTCCTCTGCTGAAGGGTCAAAGAGAGGGGTGGCGGTGATGCTACATGCATCGGTGGCGGCGCAGATAATGCAGATTAAACGAGATCCCGGGGGAAGGTTCTTGTTTGTGCACATAGTGCTTGACCAAGTAGACCTAACCCTGGCCTCTGTGTACGCCCCTAACGAACAACAAGGGGCCTTTTTCACTAAGGTGAAAAATATACTTGCCACTTTTGTACAGGGCCCCTTAATTCTGGGTGGAGATTTTAATGCTGTAATGGACCCAGCACTGGATAGGTCAGGAGTCAGCCGCTCTGGGGACAATAGGGAGTCAATAGCATTAGGAGCACTGGCATACTCTTTGGGTGTGTTGGATGTGTGGAGGGTGAGTCACGGGGGGGAGCGGGACTATACATGTTATTCATCTGTTCATGACTCCTACTCCCGTATTGACTGTATTTTTCTGGACATTGGGCTGGTAGAAAGGGGCCCTACAGCAGGGATAGGTAGTATGACCTTGTCCGATCATGCCCCAGTTTGGGTGACTTTGTCATCTATCAGGGCAGAGGTTAAGGAAAAAAGGTGGACACTCAACACGACTATGCTCCAAGAGGTAGAGGTGGTGGAGGGTTGCAGGAGAGTTTTGAAGGACTATTTAGAGCTTAACATGGAATCGGGGCCTCCCCTTAGTACGGTATGGGACGCAATGAAAGCAGTCACGAGAGGTTATTTTCTACAATTAGCAAGTAAGAGAGCGAAAATCCGCAGAGCTCAAGTGGCGAGTTGTCTGGGAAATATACAGCGCCTAGAAGCACAACATAAGGTTGGGAGATCACCAGCAGTATTAGAAGAACTGAGGGGCGAGAGACTTAAGTTGGACTCCATTTACTCAGAGCAGCTAAGTCTGTTACAATCTAGAATTAAAAGTAGCACTTATGAGTTTACCAATAAAGCAGGGCGCAGACTTGCCATGAAATTACGCAGACAAAAAATAGATCGTACAGTAACCAGGGTGAGGGATAGTATGGGTAATATACTCACTACATCTGAGAACATACGTAAGAGGTTTGGGGAATATTACCAAGCCTTGTACGCACAAGGGGGAGACCCTTCCCCGGAGGCTATTGCTGAGTACTTGGCAGAGAGTGATCTCGCATCTCTGACACTTCAACAAAGGGCAGAGCTGGAAAAGCCAGTCACGCCATTGGAGATACAAAAAGCCATCCAGCATCTGCCGTCCAGCAAATCTCCGGGGCTGGATGGCTTCCCTAATGAATTTTATAAGAAATTTGCTTTGGAATTGGCGCCCCTGTTGGCAGACCTGTTTAACCAGATTGGAAGGGGTGAGGTATTGCCCCCTACCATGCTGGAAGCTTGGATTGCCATCCTACCCAAGCCGGATAAGGATCACACGGAATGTGGCTCTTATCGCCCAATATGAGTTCTGAATGCTGACGTAAAAATACTAGCTAAAGTGTTGTCTAATCGATTGGCTCCGTTGCTTCCGGCGATTATCCATCCTGATCAAGTAGGCTTTGTGCCATATAGGAAGGCTATGGATAATACCCGGAGGGTAGTTGACCTAATGCATCTGGCTGGGAGGGTGAAGAGGCCAATGTGTTTCCTCTTAGTTTAGATGCTGAAAAGGCCTTTGATAGGGTCCAGTGGCCATATATGTATAAAGTGTTGGAGGCATTTGGGATAGGCCCCCAGTTTCGAAACTGGATCCAATCTTTTTATGACTCACCCAAAGCATGTGTGAGAGTTAACGGGGCAAAAACAGCTATGTTTACCTTGTATAGAGGAACCCGTCAGGGTTGCCCATTATCCCCCTTGCTATTCGCCATGGCGATGGAGCCTTTCGCTTCCACAATACGGGCGGATCCAAATATTACTGGAGTTACAGTGGCGGGAAGAGAGCACAAAATGGCACTTTTTGCAGATGATGTGCTCCTGTTCGTTACTCGACCCCAGATTACATTCCCTAGTTTGTTGGAGGCGATTGACAAGTATTCGGCAGTGTCCGGCTTTAAAGTGAATATGACAAAGTCAGAGGCCCTGAATATATCTCTCCCTGATGAGCTGATGCAGTCACTAAAATCCTCATTCGCCTTCAGATGGGCACCTAAGCAGATTAGGTACCTGGGTGTAAACTTGACAGCAAAGTTAGGAGCCCTCTTTACAGCAAATTACAAGGGACTAGCACAGGTTTTCACGGCAGTCCTTGAAGGGTGGGGTGACCTGGGACTATCATGGTTCGGCAGAATAGCTGTTGTCAAAATGAACGTCTTGCCCCGGCTGCTCTACTTATTCCAGGCCCTCCCAATTAAGATGCCTAAAAAATACCTCTCAGCCTTACAGGATCGTATCGTTCGATTTATTTGGGCGGGGAAAAGACCGCGCTTGTCGCGGTCGTACTTGTATCAGGCCAGGAGAAGGGGAGGTCTGGGGGTTCCCAACTTGAGTTGGTATTACAGAGCAGCTCAAGCACGCGCAGCAATTGAATGGTTTCAGGACTATCCCGACAGACAATGGGTACATTTGGAGCAACACTCTATAGGTCAGACACCTTTGGGAGCAGTGTTGTGGCTCCCCAATCAGTTTCGGGCGCTTGGGGAAGAGTTATGTCCCTCTATCCAGGTTACCTTGCACTACTGGGATAGCCTGTTTCCCAAAAGGAAGTGTCCGTTGTCACGCTTATCTCCTATAGCTTTTAACCCACTATTCTACCCTGGGACAGAGAAGGGGGTATTTACGCGGTGGCACCAAGAAGGCTTAAAAATGTGGGGTCAATTGTTTGAAGGAGATATGTTATTACTGTTCAGTGCTGTGGTGGGGACTTTTCCAAATTTGAAGGGTGATGATTTTGCTTATCGCCAACTGTCACACTTCCTCAAACACGAGCTGTTAGAGAGGTGGTAAACAGGGACAAAACCACCTTGGAGGAAATTTGTGAGGGGTCCGCCATGACCAGTGGCCTAATATCGCGTTTATATAGCACCATTAATTTGAAGGAGTCTAATTACACTCTTCATAGGAGGAGTTGGCAGAAGGAGTTGGGTATATCTTTGGAGGAGGCGGAATGGGAGAGGTTGGAGAGAGCTACGGCGAGGGTGTCTTCACATGTTCCTTTTAGGGAGAATGCGGTGAAGGTGATGCTCCGGTGGTATTTGACGCCAGAGCGCCTTCAGCGCATCTACCCCGCATCAACGGGTTTGTGTTGGAGAGGCTGCGGGGTTAAGGGCACGATGGGACACATCTGGTGGACCTGTAGGAAAGTACAGGCCTATTGGAAATCAGTACACAGTAGGCTGCAGTACTGGCTGGGATGCGAGGTCCCGTGGAGTCCAACTATTTTTCTTTTCTCTGCGAAGGTGGCGGGCCTCCCGCAGGCTCGCCAGACTTTGCTGAGGCATGCTATAAGTGGCAACTTTTTGGAAGAAGCCCTTGACCCCTCCAATAGCGAGATGGCTTAGTAAACTGAGGTATGTTTGCGAAATGGAAAGGCTCCTGGCGGAAAGGCGTAATCAACAGCAAAGGTGGCACTCAATATGGGGCCCTTTCATCAGCATGGCCATGAGTCAGTGAGGCATGAGGGAGACCAAGCATTGTTAGAGGAGGCGGGGACCTAACCGGGAGGGGGGGGGAGTGGCATTGGAAGGGGGGGGGGGTCTGGTTAAGTACATAAAAATCGTTATATAAATTTTGGAGTGATTTTTTTGCTTTCAAATGAAAGGTTGAACAACAATAACAGGACTGTTGCTGTTAGGTTTTTAATAATTGCGTTGAATGTCGATTGATCTAATGTGGCTTGGTGTTATTTTCTTCTTCCTCTTGTTGTATGTTTACCTTGTTAATAAAGACTTCATGCAAATAAAATAAAAAAAAACTGGCTGACTGGAATCCCCTTTCTTAGAGCAACGTGGTGATGACTAGTATAATGCAGCAATGTGTTGCGGTCAGTTTTTTTCCTAAAAATTGTAGTAGCAAAGGTGTTCTGTACCAATCTATTCACCTGTATATCCAGAAACTCCATACTATATTTGGCAATTCGAGATGTGAATTTAACATGAGGGTCAGCGTGGTTAAGCATATCTATAAATTCCAATGCTTCAGATCTGGTTCCAAGCCAAAACATGATCACATCATCAATATACCTCTTCCATAGCACATGATTACTGTGCCATGGAGAGGTATATACATACTTCTCCTCAAAGCGAGTTATGTACAGACAAGCAAGGGACAGGGCAACAGTGGCCCCCATCACCACCCCACTCCTCTGACATTAAACTCGCCCTGAAATTGAATCGTTTTGAAACAATCTCAAGATTCTACTAATGAGAGAGTTCTAGTAAGTGAACAATGGATATTCATAAAGAGGAGCTTAAAAAGTTGCAAGGCTCTATTGGAACACTTATTCAAGATAGGAATATCATGGATAAGAAAACTGAATACCTAGATAACCAGTTGAGGAAAAATAACTTAAGATTTCTTAAGTTTCCGAAATCACTATTAATTTCTCCAGTAGAAATGCTCAAGAAATATTTTTCTGAAATTCTAGAAATCCTGAAAGAAGCATTACCTCAGATTGTTAAAGCTTTCTACATTTCCCGGCTTACGACGCCTTCTTCAGATACTCAGCAGCAGTTAAACTTAACAGATTTTCTAGAAAGTTCTTTGGAGATAATCACTGAACGAACAACTCTCATAGCGACTTTTGCTTTTGAAACGGATAGAAATAATATACTAAAACTATACTTTAGACATATCTCTGCACAGTTTCTTGGAACAAAAATACAAGTATTTCCAGATTTCAACAAGGAAACTCAAAAAAGAAAGCGTCAATTAATGGATCTTAAGCCAAGAATTCTCGCTTTAAAAGGAACTTTTCTTTTGAAATTTGTATTTAGATGTTTTGTTTCTTTAAATTTGACTAGTTATGGGTTTTTTTTGAACCAAGAAAAATGCAAGAATTTATAGCATTACGTGAACGAGGAGATGTTCGTGATTTGGATTCACCAACAGTTTGAATGCTGGAAATCGCTAGCAGATGTGTTTGCATACCACCCTCCTATAAATGTTATATTGATTTGCTATGGTGTATATTTCCTTATCTTGCCTCACTATATTGTGGACGAAATTCCCATGTAATTTTCCAAATGTTGTTTTTTCCTTTAATGGTGAAATAATTTTCACTTTATATTTCTCATTTTCAACCATTTATGCTATGTAAATGTTACTAAAATGCTCATAAATAAAAAATTCAAAAAAAAAAAACTCACCCTCAAATTGAAAATAGTTCTAATAACCATTGACAAAAGTCGGCATAACACTGACACCTTTTCTCCTGATAACTTCGCCAAAGTTAAATATTCAGATGCCAAATCAATAAGGCCTTCCTGAGGTAAATTTGTATATAGTGCCACCACGTCCAACCCTATCATGTAAAATTCATCGTCATGAATATTTTCCAATTGTACATTTTCCAGCAGCTGTATAAAATGAATGGAGTCTCGAACAAATGAGGCAGCTTAGCAGACAAAAGGTTTTAAAAACCTATCTACAAATTTTGATGCCGGTTCCAAAACTGAATCGTAGGTGGATACAATAGGGCGCCCTGGTGGATTTAATAGAGATTTGTGTATTTGGGGGACAAAATAGATGTAAGGGACACTAGGACACGGATGACTAGAGTGATGCACTTGGGTACGGAAACCCAAAAGAGAGATACCGGATAGGAGGTGGGAGATTAGTAAGCTCGACTCAGGAGAGAGACCTGGGGGTGTTGGTGTCGGAGGATCTGAAGGTGAAGAAACAATGCAACAAGGCGACGGCCGTGGCCAGAAGGATGCTAGGCTGTGTAGAGAGGGGCATAACCAGCAAAAGAAAGGAGGTGTTGATGCCCCTCTACAAGTCGTTGGTGAGGCCCCACTTGGAGTATTGTGTTCAGTTTTGGAGGCCGTATCTTGCTAAAGATGTAAAAAGACTGGAAGCAGTGCAAAGAAAAGCTACAAAAATGGTATGGGATTTGCGTTGCAAAATGTACGAGGAGAGACTTGCTGACCTGAACATGTATACCTTGGAGGAAAGGAGAAACAGGGGTGATATGATACAGCGTTCAAATATTTGAAAGGTATTAATCCGCAAACGAACCTTTTCCGGAGATGGGAAGGCGGTAGAACTAGAGGACATGAATTGAGGTTGAAGGGGGGCAGACTCAGGACTAATGTCAGGAAGTATTTTTTCACAGAAAGGGTGGTGGATATGTGGAATGTCCTCCCGTGGGAGGTGGTGGAGATGAAAACGGTAATGGAACTCAAACATGCGTGGGATAAACATAAAGGAATCCTGTTTAGAAGGAATGGTTCCGTGGAATCCTAGCGGAGATTGGGTGGTGACACCGGTAACTGGAAACAAAACGGGAGCTGGGCAGACTTCTACGGTCTACGCCTTGATCGTGACTGAATAGATAGGGATGGGCTGGAGTGTAAATTTTAAGGGGCTTCGATGTTAGCTTCAGAACTTAGAGGCAGATGCACTAAAGCTAAATGAGCCTTTAATGACTCTCCAACGAGGAAAATTTGATCCGTTGCATGCAACAAAGGGCTTTTACCGAGGAAGCCAGCAGCTAACGAAAACGGAATGGAGATGAGCAATTAGTGTGAAAACCCCATTGAAACGACATGCACTAACCTTTTCCGATTGCCTTTACGCAGGAAAAAGGCAGGAAATCTAACGAGAGGTCTGGACCTCTCGTTAGGACAGCTCTGTGCCAGGAAAAATCATTAAGTGAAAAAATAAACAAACTTTGAGCCAATCCCAGCGCATTAGCAGAGCTAAAAGCGCTGTGATTGGTCCAAAGGACGTCAGAAAACACATAAAAAATAAAAATAAAAAAGGATCGGGAGGGGGCAAGGGCGCTCATCAGGAGCGTCCTGTACGGACGGCCTTGCCCCCCCCCCCCCCGCTGCTCCCCACTTTCCGCCGCTCCCCCCCACCCCCGAAAAAGCAAAATTCTAGCAGCCCCGGCCCCCCTCCCTTCCTCACTACTCTGTCTCCCCTCAGCTCCGCCTCCCGACATCCTCCGCCCTGTGCCCCGTCCCCTCTTGGGGTCGTCACCGCCATTCCCCTCCTCCATCGGGCCCCCCTCCCTCTTACCGGGCCCATGCAGCGCCTCTCTCCTCTGTCTGAAGGCGCTGCACGGGCAAGAAGAAAGCTGATGCCTGCCTTCACCCAGCTTCTGTCGCGCGTCTCTCTCCTCCTGCGCCCGCCCGTCTGACGTCGGTAACCTACGTAGGTTACCGACGTCAGACAGGGGCGGGCCCAGGAGGAGAGAGACGTGCGACAGAAGCTGGGTGAAGGCAGGCATCAGCTTTCTTCTTGCCCGTGCAGCGCCTTCAGACAGAGGAGAGAGGCGCTGCACGGGCCCGGTAAGAGGGAGGGGGGCCCGATGGAGGAGGGGAATGGCGGTGACGACCCCAAGAGGGGACGGGGCACAGGGCGGAGGATGTCGGGAGGCGGAGCTGAGGGGAGACAGAGTAGTGAGGAAGGGAGGGGGGCCGGGGCTGCTAAAGGTACGTTTGCTTTTCTTCTTGCTTAATTTAGAATTCAGGGGGAAGTGGGGCGGGGGGGAACGGCGACCACGGGTGGGGGGGGGGGCAAGGACGGCCATACAGGACGCTCCTGACCAGCGTCTTTGCCCCCTCCCGACCCTTTTTTTTTAGTTTTGTTTTGATTTGGGAGCCATGTGCTTGTGATTTGACTGTGTTTTGACTGTTTGTGGCATGCGCAGAGCAGCTAACATAACGCTTGGCTGCTCTGCGCATGATTTGGGGGCCGATTAACGATGTGTATTGTGATTCTTTGATACATTGTACGTTTCAATACCGATCTCAGCATGTGTGACTTTTTTTTTTGGTGCATTTTTCGTTATTTTAAAATCGTTAGGGACTTTAACGATTTAGATTTTTTTACGTTTGGTTGCTGCATCTGCCTCTTAGTACAAGAACAGTACTGGGCAGACTTCTACGGTCTGTGCCTTGAGAAAGGCAAGGACAAATCAAACTCAGGTATACATATAAAGTATCACATACCATGTAAAATGAGTTTATCTTGTTGGGCAGACTGGATGGACCATACAGGTCTTTATCTGCCGTCATTTACTATGTTACTATGTAAAACTGAAGAAGTTGAAGAGCTCAGTTAGGGCCTTTAACCTAAACATACTGCATTTCCTTGGAGTTCCTCTCATACCTCCTCTGGACACTTAAGACAGGTGTCCTAGAGGTTGTGAACATGCCATATAACACTGTTTGGCCAATTGGCAGGGCTTTTCATTTACTATCTGGAAGAAGATTTGAACAGTAGTCTCGGATGGCTGTCTTTTGACATGACTGGCTACTTTTCTATTATTATTGGTGATCTTTTCTATCTTTATATTTTGTACATCGCATTGATGATACATTTTACAAAAAAAAGGCAATTTATCAAATTTTAATAAACAAACAGCAGCAAGAGGAATCCAACCTGACTACAGATAGCATGGATTTCACAAAAATCCAAGGGAGGAACACAGCAGAGTCACAGCAGTCTCACGCTTTTAGTACTCTTTGTGCTCCAACAGAGCCAAGATTTTCCTTTGCTTGTATTTTTGCCTTGGGAAAAAAACAGATATATCCTGACTTGAGTTGTACTACCCAGAAAAAGAAAAATTTGTGGCTTTACACCAAAAGCTTCTCTCTATTGGCATAAATTTTCTTTTACAACTTCCTTGTGGTTGTTAAAAATAGACCATAGGCATTATGTGGTTTTTTGAACCCTGAAATGAGATTCCCTATGATGGAGAATTATGTAGAGAGATGTACTCATTGATATAAGATGTTATTTGACCTCTTGTCAGTTTTTCACTCTGAGATGACTGTTTGCATTTTGTGGGCTTTGAACATAACTTAAGTTAATGATAAAGGGAATGGAACGACTTCCCTATGAGGAAAGACTAAGAAGGTTAGGGCTCTTCAGCTTGGAGAAAAGGCAGCTGAGGGGTGATATGATAGAAGTCTACAAGATAACGAGCGGAGTACAGCGGACAGATGTGAAGCGTTTGTTTACACTTTCAAACAACAACAAAACCAGGGGACACAAGATGAAGCTAGAATATGGTAGATTTAAAACAAATAGGAGAAAGTTTTCTTTACTCAGCGTGTAGTTAGGCTCTGGAACTCGTTGCCGGAGAATGTAGTGACAAGCAGCTGGCCTTACGGAATTTAAAGGGGGTTTGGACAGATTCCTGAGGGAAAAGTCCATTGAACATTATTAATTTTTTTTTTTTTTTTTTTTTTGGGGGGGGGGGGGGGGGGGGGTTGCC
Source organism: Microcaecilia unicolor (assembly GCF_901765095.1). NCBI lineage: Eukaryota > Metazoa > Chordata > Amphibia > Gymnophiona > Siphonopidae > Microcaecilia > Microcaecilia unicolor. Next base: position 48,087,263 of record NC_044042.1, read on the forward strand.
GGGTTCTTGAAGCCTGGATTGGCCGCTGTCAGAGACAGGATGCTGGGCCTGATGAACCCTTGGTCTTTTTCCCAGTATGGCGGTACTTCTGTAAGTTTTGTACTGTTTGTTTTTTCCTTCCTCTGTTTGAAAGTATTTTCATGTTTTCTTGTACAAGTGATACTTATTACCATTATCTTAAAATTAAAATAAATACATTAAAAAAACAAACAGACCTAGATAGAATTTACTTTGATAGGGGAAGAAGAGAGCACAAAATGTATGTAGCAAAGGTGGGGGACGGGGGTCTTATCCAGGACATGAAACTCTTTCTCCATCAGGGCATCCATCTCTCTCTCAAATCAGCATCCCCACGCTATCAAACTCGCTCACCCCCCTAAAAGCAAAGAGGCAGTTCAATACAATTCTACAGTACTCCAATGCCGCAGACATTCCTTTAAACGGTGAAGTCAAACAGGGCACTTAACTAAGATTAAGCAGTACTAAAATGAGATAGCCACTCCTTAAGAGTGAGCAACCCTAGGAACTAACCTACAGAAAATAAAGGCCTAGAAAAAGACATCAGAAGAATTAATGTTCCAACTGTCAGACTCCAACTTTACTTACCAGACCACAATGAAATGGTCCTGTGCATCAAAAGATCAAAAGAAAAGCTAGTACTCAGTACCCACCCCAACATGTCCACTAACTTCCCTCTAGACATATATGAGCAGAATAAAGCAAACTATAAAGAAACTTAAATCAATGGTTTGCAACTCTGTCCTGGGATCACCAGCCAGTCGGGTTTTCAGGACATTTGCCATGAATATGCATGAGTGAGATTTTCATCCATTGCCTCTATTGCATGTCATGCGTATTCATGGTTGTGCATCCCGAAAACACGAATAATTGACGATTCCCCAGGACAAATTTGAGAACCACTGCTACAGATCAAATAGCAATTAAGAAAACCAGAACACTTTCATGATGAAACCAGATACCACATGATATAGACCGCGAAATGGAAGAAGAGTTCCCTAGCTGGAGAGTTGAGAAGGATGCAACAACATTATGTTTGTTGGCCCTCTATTCTATTTTTTCTACACTTGTTTCCCATGTTACTGAACCAGTAAGCCCACCCAAAGCAACTTCAACAAATTCAATGCAACATGTTAATATGCAATTCATAAGTATAAATACAAATAATATTTTAAAAATTCAAAACAGTTCATATTATAGCACGAATTACTAAAAAGGCTCTAAAACCCAACTAAGTCTCATGCCCTTACTCACTTGTTCATTCCCACCTTATTAATTCCCTTATTCCTTATTTGTTCTGCTTTGTCTGTCCTAATTAGATTGTAAGCTCTGTCGAGCAGGGACTGTCTCTTCATTTTCAAGTTTACAGCACTGCATACATCTAGTAGCGCTACAGAAATGATAAACAGTAGTAGTGAGTAAGGAGTCTCAAATGAATTACAGAGGTTGACATTGAAAAGGATTTATTTGGTTACCCATGGGACTGGCATGGAAAATGGCCCTCTAGGTATTTTATTACTGACTTTTAAACATATCAAAAATAGAATGCTGACTCACCGATTTTTATCCACCTGGCAGCTAGCTAACTTTGTTTCATATCAAGGTTATCCGTAATCTATCAGATTACAATCTGAATACAAGAAAAAGAAACTATCTGAAATTCTGGAGTTCACACAACAATTTTTAGCAATCTAGAATAGTAAAAACCGAACACTTCCAGCACCTCCATAAGTCCTAAAATTCTCACACAGGATCAAAACAAACATCCTTAATTATGCTTTTTTGAGGTATGCCTTCAGACACAAGCTCAGAGAACGCATGCAGATCTGGCAGGATACTAAATAAAATGTTCAAATAAGAAGTGTGTAAAGTGAATGCAGAAAGCATTTATAAAATTATATAACTTCATTCTTTATGGTCAATTCAGGAGGCTTAGTTACACCCATTTGTAACATGAGGATACTCATATCCCTATCATAAATCACAGAGGGATTGGTGTCAACAGCAACATTAGCAAACTGTTCTGTAGTGTCCTCAAACAATTACTATAAATTCTAATGAACAGCAAAAGCTTGAATAAAAGTCAAATTGGTTTCCTTTCCAAGCACTGAATCACTGAAGAAATCTTTAACATAGATGTCAAAAAAGAGCCTTCAAGAGTGGGGCATCACAACAGTGCTTTACTGATCAGACCAGACACTGTCTGTGTTTTGGTGAAACCGCCTGCATCAGAGATCTTATAGAAAAATGATCCTGTCGCAAAAAGAACAATCTTAAAGACAGAGAAACCGTGAACAGGCACTAAATATGATACTACAGCACAAACGCTCAAACGCAATACAGTCCAGTGTGTACCAACATGACATCGCTGAAAATAAAAGTGGCCACCTGGCACCTTGCTTCTGCGCCTTTTGGATTCTCTCTCTTACAGACCACATGTTTAACTTACAAATACTAATTAACAAGCATGAGAAAAACGCTCCTTGGGGAAAACTGCGCATTTTATTGATTTTAAGGGTTCTTTTCATTCTTATTTGGCACCTGTAATGAAACAACCTATAATCAATCTAGATAAGTCAGGGAGGACAAGAGGATAGATTTTATGATATAACAGAAAGGAAAAGGGAAATGGGACTTGATATACAATCTTTCTGTGGTTTTTGCAACTACATTCAAAGTGGTTTACATAATATATACAGGTACTTATTTGTACCTGAGGCAATGGAGGGTTACATGACTTGCCTAGGGTCACAAGGAGCTGCAGTGGGAATTAAACCCAGTTCTCCAGGATCAAAGCCTGCTGCACTAACCACTAGGCTACTCCTCCTCCAGGCAGACGCTGTATGTAAAACATCTGATTGGTTATCCCAGGGGTGGGGCAACCTGTGGCCCACTACTGAATTTTATACAGCCGGCGAGACCATGGGAAGTATACACAGAAAACAGCTTGCAGAAACGTTAACTGCATATTATATAACATAACACTTTCAAGCCTAACTCCTATAATTTTAAATATCTTTTTAAAAATTTAAATTTTAAATATTGTTGGATTTATCAGACCTGCATATTTCAACCCTTAGGCAATGTTTACCCAAACATGTATAAATTGCATATGTAATCTTAATTAATCCATAAATTGTTTAATTATCTCATATCTTTTCAAACACAACAATACTTATCATTTATTTTCTTCAGTAATATATATATATATATATAAATGAGACATTTCAAAACCAATATGAATTCATGTTTCGCCATGCAGCTGTTTCATGTATGGAGACAAAACCTGAAACAGCTGCATGGCAAAACATGAATAGCCTAAGGGTTGAAATATGCGTGTCTGATAAATCCAACAATATTTCAAATTGAATTTTTGAAAAGATATTTAAAATTACGGGTTAGGCTTGAAGGTGTTATAATACTGTGCTTCCTCGTTCGAAAAATTGTTTTTGTGCTTTTGGATTGGATGTATTATATAACACTAGTAAAAAAGGCCCATTTCTGGATCAAATGAAACGGGCGCTAGCAAGGTTTTCCTCCCCAACACCCCCTCCCTCCCTACCCACCGGTTCGTCGTTCTGAAGCCACTGACGCCATAGGTCCGCACCTTGTGAACGCACCTTCATCAGCTTCTTGGTTGTGAAGCCACTGACGCCATTGTCCCGCCCTCAACATCATCACATTTGACATGAGGGCGGGGCCCAGCAACATGGTGCTTTCAGTGGCTTCACCACCACGAACCCTTCATTACGGAAGTGACGTCAGTGTCCTCAGAAAGTTGAGGGTGAGTTTTATTATATTAGATATGCATATATCACAGCTGTACCCCAGCTCTGCCCAAACTACGCCCTGGGAACACATATATGTCTGCACAAAAGTGAGTACAGTCTTAGATCATGTGTACTTTTCATATGTCCAATTTTATAAAAGCCCCTTTCCTTGTAGAAAATGTGTTTTATTTGCAGACAGAGAATTAAAAATTACACCCTTGATAGAAACGTCTAAAAATTTGCCACAGAATTTCTGCAGAATGTATAAATTAGTGGCATAGAAATTTTGAACTCTTGACTAATTTTCCATTAGCTATAACAAGAAACTTGGGGCTTCGAGGTAGAGAATAAACCAGGGGTAGCAACCTTTATACACCGAGGGCCATATGAATGTCAGTACTATCTCTAGAGGGCCGCACACAGAAAATTAACAAATGCACCACATAATTCACAACCCAAAAAACTCAATGTCATGACTGAACAAACACAAATTATTACCGGAATGGTCCGTTAGTTTACTTTTGTCTTTTCAAACAATTGCTAACACTGTGAAACAAGTTTTGTCCCGTCGTTGTATCCTCCAGTGGTTCTACTGACAAAACTCTGGTTAATGACATTTGTTTTCTGTGTATACTTCCCATGGTCTCGCAGGCCGCATAAAATTCAGTGATAGACCACAGGTTGCCCACCCTTGAAATAACCAATCAGTAGTTTTACATACAGCGTTTGAGGGGGTAATTCTATAAACATCTGTGGAAACATGTTTTATACAAGGAAAGAGGCTTTTGTAAAATTGAAGTCAAATATGAATGTAAAACGTATACATGATCTAAGACTGTACTCACTTTTATGCAAACCGATATGTTTTTAAAGGGCATAGTTTGGTCAGAGCTAGGGTACAGCTGAAATTTACACATATCTATATATATAAAACTCACTCTCAACGTTCTATTTGCACTGACGTCACTGAAGCCAGGTTCGTAAGTTCGAAGCTCTGAAGCCATACAAAATCACAGTCTGTGGGCCCCGCCCTCGCGTCAAACGTTATGACGTTGAGGGCGGAGGCGGAGCACATTCTCAGCTCCAAGTTCCGTTGTACTGCACTGTAGCTCTCGCACTGAGGCTGCAGAGGGGCCGGCGACACAGGGAGACACAAAGGGACGGAGGGGAGCCTTGCTAGCGCCCGTTTCATTCCGATTTGAAATGGGCCTTCGTTACTAGTGTTTTATATAATACACAGGTACACACAAACTCTTACAACTACTTCAGGGCCAGTGTAAATTTATGCATGAGAATCCATGACATGGGTAACCTTTTAGAAAATTAGCCCCCCCCCCCCCCCCCCCAAGTACATTACTTAGGGGCCTATTTACAATACTGCATTAGCTCTTCAAGGTAGGAATCACTGCACTTTTTAAGGTGCTTCATTAACTGTTAGCTATGTGGTAACAGTTAATACAGCACCTTAAAACAGGCAGTAATTCCCGGGCCAGTGTTGCCAGGTAGTTGTGGAAAAAAATAAGCATGTTTTGCTTAAAAAACAAACACAAAACAATCAATACCAGTACCTAAAAATAAGCCCAATTTTTAAATGTGTTTTATAAATTATGTCCCAGGTGCCATAAGGAAGCCCTAATACAGGGGCGGTGCATTTTGTGATTAACACCTTCCATAGCCAATAAGGAAACGAAAGAGGACAGGAAAAGGAAAGAATGAGCGCCGGCTGACACACTTACTTGCAATGTTATCACGGCAACAATTGTGGGCAATTGGCAGTATATCAAGTCAAATAAAAGAAAAAAAAGAACAAGCCCAAACACGCGAGTTCAGAAAAAAAAAACTTCAAAAAATAACAAGCCCAAACTCACGGGAAATAAGCTAGGTTGGCAACTCTTCTGTTAAAACAGAAGAGGGCAAGGAAAGAGACTGTGCCTCACAATTAACAGAAAGGATGTTACAACGGGTTAACTATTAACTCAACAGATAATGCTGCCTCAAAAAGTGTAGTTAATTGCATCACATCAATCTGGAAAGCAGTTCAGGTGGGATAAAATGTTATCTGTGTTGACAGCAAAGTAAACTTCTGGGAACATCCCAGTTAATATAGCTACTGAACATTAATTTTTGACAATCACTGTGCAGTAACGGCAAAACCTTAGTGCAGCTAAATAGATGAGGCACTTAATATTTATAATGATATATTGTCAAAAACAATGCATAAAAAACACACACCAAGACAAAAACAAAACAGGAACTATCAATTAAACAAAACACATCTAAAAACCAATAAAAAAACTTCTTCAGGTACATCAAAGAAAGAAGCTTATGAGTGAGTCAGTTTGACCAGATAACTGGGGAAAAAGAGTTTTCAGAAATGTGTCCAAAGATCAAGACTGAGCAGAAAAGTTAAATCAAACTTGTTAGTAACAGTCCATACTACATTATTAAAATCAGCCATGTGCCTGAAGACTAGCCAACGCAAAGTCAGTTTATAAAAAGGCCGATGCTAAGTAGTACTAGTAGTAGGTTGATCCAGGACATTATAGCCCTGTGAATCTAACAATTAGAATAATGGGAATCATTTTCAAAGTACTTTCCTATGTAACTTTGTAACATAGTAACATAGTAAATGACGGCAGATAAAGACCTGAATGGTCCATCCAGTCAGTCTAAGTGCTTTGAAAATACGCCTCTAACAGCCTCATTTTTGAAAGAGAAGGACGCCCATCTTTCGACACAAATCGGAAGATGGGCATCCTTCTCACAGGGTCGCCCAAATTGGCACAATCAAAAGCCGATTTTGGGCATCCCCAACTGCTTTGCATCACGGGGATGACCAAAGTTCACGGGGGCGTGTTGGAGGCATAGTGAAAGCGGGACTTGGGCGTGCCTAACACATGGGCGTCCTCAACCCATAATGGGAAAAAAGGGCGTCCTTGACGAGCACTTGGACGACTTTACCTGGTCCTGTTTTTCTTACAACCAAGGCACAAAAAGGTGTCCGAACTGACCAGATGACCACCCAAGAGAATTGGGGATCACCTCCCCTTACTCCCCCAGTGTTCGCTAACCCCCTCCCACCCTAAAAAAAAAAATCTTTAAAAATATTTTGTGCCAGCCTCAAATATCATTCTCAGGTCCATCACAGCAGTATGCAGGTCCCTGGAGCAGTTTTAGTGGGTGCAGTGCACTTCAGGCAGGCGGACCCAAACCCATCCCCCCCTTACCTGTTACACTTGTGGTGGTAAATGTGAGGCCTCCAAAACCCACCACAAACCCACTGTACCCACATCTAGGTGCCCCCATTCACCTGTAAGGGCTATGGTAGTGGGTTTTGGGGGGCTTAGCACACAAGGTAAGGGAACTATGTACCTGGAAGCAATTTCCGAAGTCGACTGCAGTGCCCCCTAGGGTGCCCCGTTGGTGTCTTGGCATGTCAGGGGGACCAGTGCACTACGAATGCTGGCTCTTCTCACGACCAAAGGGCTTGCATTTGGTCGTTTCTGAGATAGGCGTCCTTAGTTTCCATTATCGCCAAAAATCAGAAACAACCAAGTCTAGGGATGACCATCTCTAAGGACGACCCCGACCGTATTATCGAAACGAAAGATAGACGTCTATCTTGTTTCGATAAATTTCCCGGCCCTCCACCGGGACGTTTTGTGAGGACGTCCTCAGCAAAACTTGGGCGTCCCTTTCGATTATGCCCCTCTAAGTCATTCAAAATGTAGAAGTTATTCTGTATTGTATAAACTGCTTTGAATGATCAAAGGCCAGTAGGGTGGTATATGAGTTAGTTGTTCATTTCATTTATTAAAAATTGCTAGATTTATGGATAGACATTACTTAATAAGAAAGGGCCAACATGAATTTAACAAAGGGAAAAAGAGAATATGTATCATTGTACTGGGGCCAGCACTGTTTAACATTTACATTAGGATCTGGAAAACTCAGGAATATGTGAGGTGATCAAATTCTGCAGATGACACAAAATTATTCAAGACTTAAAATATGAGTGGAATGTGAAAAACTGCAGAAGGATTAGTGTGTGCACTGACTTCAAAACAGCAGATGAAATTAAATTTAGACACATGTAATGTGATGCAGGGCTCGTTACGGGTACACACAATGCTGGATTCCACATTGACTCACTGCCTGGGAAAGGTGTTTTAGAATCATTGTGGACAATTGGTTGAAATCCTCGGCTCACTTTTAAAGATTAAAAAAAAAAAAAAAGTAAAACAAAAATCAGTGCGCACATGAACAGAATGTGAGAAATTATTTGGAAGGAATGGGACATACCATAATACCCTTGTATTGATCCAAAGTTCAGTCAGACCAGGGATTGAGTACTGCATGCAATTCTAAGCCTTTTCCAGGGGAAATCCCTTCAGGTAAGATTTTATAACCCTGAGCCTTCACACATGTTTATTCTTTTGCTTTAGAGTCCCAAATACGCTCTTGGTATAATTCCACCCCAGGTTAAAAAACAACAAACCTTGCAGCATGCCTTAACAGTTCAGTAAGTTATTATCAATGTTAACACTAATGAAGTAAGTAAAGTGAATACTTTCCACAGTGATTCCTAAACTACTTATAATGATGGAGCCCCTAAAATACTTTTTGATACACCAAGGAACCCTCAATTTATGTAAACATATATATGTTGGTTTCATGGTTTCAAGTCTTGCTAGACTTGAAACCACAGGACCAACCCGAACTTCCAGTGCCACATGACTCAAGCTTGCACTTAAAGGAGTTGCGGAAGGGAAGCCGGAATCTCGAAGGAGAAACCTGTGTTTCTATTGAGCTTCTATGGGCCAGAAAAATTAAGTTGGTGGACCAAGCCTGGTCTACCGTTACAGAAAGGCAGGTTCACAATTTAACTGTGGTTGAACCAGGCTCTCACTTATTTGCCTGCCTTCAAGATTCCTCCCTGCAAATTTAACTTTGGACTGTGCAACTCACTGTGTTCAGAACTTTTTTTTTTATTATTATTATTTATTCATTTAATCAATATTTACAAGAAACTTCTTGCTTAGGAAAGTGTCAGTTAACTAGGAACTATTACATAAAGAAATTACAAAAGAAAGAGCAAATAAATCTTTACGCTTTCAAAATTATAAGACACTCAAGTCCATAATTGGAGATCCAAGATTTCAAGCAATCTAAGGGGAGAATTATTATATAGGAACAAATTATAAGGTATATCCTTCTCTGCTAAGAAATTATACATCACTAGTAAAAACGGCCCGTTTCCGAAACCAATGAAACGTGTGTGTGTGTGTGTGTGTGTGTGCAGGTTGTTGATGTGTGTCTTTTTTTTTGTTTTGTTTTTTGCTTGGGGGTTGGGGGATGTGCTGTGCTGTCCTTGGTCGCTGTTTGGTGCTGGCTGGGTCGCAGGTAATCCTTCCAGCTGGTCCGCAGCTTGTCCTGTTCGCCCACATCCCAGATGACGGGCACGTTGTTTTCCGGCTCCTCTGACTCCATGTCAAGCGATCCCAAATATAGTCTGTGCTATAGGCCCTCTGGCACTCTTCAGTACTGGCATTAGGCATTTAAAAATTTCTCCTCCCCCCCCCCCCCCCCCCGGTCTATTTTTGCATATACCCACAGCAGGAATATTCTTCTCTCGTTCCAGCGGTGGTTCTGTGCTCTCCGTGCTGCACAGATAATGAGCCATTCTGCTTGGGAATGCTCCTCCCTTATTGTCACGTAGTTTCCTCTGATTGGTCCGTCTTACGTTGCCTAGTGTTGCCTGGGAACGGTGTTGTGATGGTCCTTTGTGTTTCAGAACGTAGAGGGTGTTTTTTATGATTGGTCCGTCATACGAGGGCGGGGCAGAGAGACATGGTCAGTGTTGTGGCTTCACCACCATGAATCCATGAACCCTTCAGGGAGTGACTGAGTGACTTCAGAACGTTGTCTTCAGAACGTTGAGGGTGAGTTTTATTATAGTAGATTCTTTGAAGCTTCTCCATCTTAACTGAGGCTATTAGTGATGACAAATGTTCAGGTTCAGTAAATAGATATTTTCTTCCCCCCCCCCCCCCCCCCCAGCCTTACTATGCACTTGCAGGGGTACCTTAAAAAAAGGCACCCCCCCCCCCAAGTGCAAAATTTCGGGCTTAAGGAGTAAAAATTGTTTCCTCTGTCGTCGTGTCTCCTTGGAGACATCAGGAAATAACAATATTTTGAAACCCAAAAAGGGTTTCTCCTTATTACGGAAAAAAAGACGGAAAATCCAATTTTTATCAGGCATTAATGCGACACTCACTACCAAAGTAGCGGCCGTTGCCAACTCAGAGTCAGAAGTCTCAAGCAAAAGAGAAACATCAATAGGTTTTTCAATCTCTTGATTCAAGTTCTTTTCTGGGACATAGTAAACTTGGGAAAAGGGTGGAAAATCCTTTTGCAGAACATTCAAAGTTTCACGGAAGTATCGTTTCAACATCTCGAGAGGAAGAACATTTTGTATCCTGGGAAAGTTAACGAATCTCAGGTTGTGATTTTTAGTAAAATTATCAAAAACCTCCGTTTTTTCGCCTAAGATTAGTTATGTCTTTTACCATCATGGTTTGTAAAGTTTCCAACTTCATAACCCTTTGATCAATTTTTTCCATTTTTTCATTTAAAGCTTTAAACTCTTCCTCCTTTTTTTTCAAATCAGTTTCAATACTTTTTACTCTCGGTAAAACCTCATCCGTTTGCTTAAGGAAAAGTTGTCCCAGGTTAGACATTAAATCCCACAAAGCATCTAAAATCACATTCTTTGGCTTGGTCACTAACTCTTTAGGAAGTTCAACCCTTACTGAAGACTGTACATCTGTTTCACTTCGTCCCTCAGTTTCTCTCTCCTCACTCCGCGGCGACAATATGGGCAAACTGCCCCCCATTCCTTCCTCCGATAGTAAAAACGCTTCTCCCCGAGGTTCTTCCGGGTCCCCTAGCCTTCCGAAGGAGACCCCTTCGGGTCAGAGAGGAAAGAGCTTGCGCCGAGTGGCTGAGGAGGTGGAGTGTGTGCAGCGGGGCTCAGAGTTGTTTCTAGTCCGGAGGAAGCCAAAATCTCCCGTTCGCCGGCATTCCCAATCGGCGTTCAGAACTTTTAACATTACTGTCTATGTAACTCTGAGGCATATTTTCAAAGCACTTAGCCTTCCAAAGTTCCATAGGTTTCTATGGAACTTTGGAAGGCTAAGTGCTTTTAAAATATGCCTCTCTGTTACAACAGAAAACATTACCTCTGAAGAAACAATCAAAAACAGTTGTATGAGGCAGGGGATGAACTTGAATAATTCTAATCTATCTCAAAGGCAATGAGCAAGAGGGAAAAAAGGTGTCTTGTATATGAAATAATGCAAATGTTTTCATACAAAACCAAAGCTCGAAATGGACATTATATAACCTCCCCTCTACTCAACCCCCATTGTGTCTGAACCTTATCCGACCACAACATCACCATGTATTTGTTTCTCTACCAGACTGGCGAATGCCTTTACGGTACTATGTAAGCCAAACAGGTGGGAAAATGTGGGATACAAATGTAATAAATAAATAAATATTATCTATAGCTCAGTGACTTGCAATCCTACCCAGGCTGACACTCAAGACGTGTCTCATTTGAGAGTCTCATCTCATATTCTCTTCCAGAATTGTGAATGACACCTATTCAGTCTCCAAACTAGATGTATTGAAGTATACTACCATGTTAGCAGGGGCTAATGCTCATCAATAGGCCCCACTGCATAAAAATGGGACCCGCAGTAAATAACATGCATTACTGCAGGATAACATGCATTCATGGGAAACATCTTTTAGTAAATCTAGCCTTGTGTGTTGAATTTCTTTTATTTTCGCTAGGCTACTGAATATGATTTCTAAAACATCCTGAAAAATAAAGATTTGAACTAATCAGAATACTTCAGCATCCTAGTTACCAAACACTTAATTCCTTAACAGTAATTAAATGTTACCAGTGAAAAACATTATTTTGGCAAAAACGTGCTTATTTTCATCTCCCACGATGAATATATAAATAGAGCCTGATACGGCTTTCTTATGCAATTAAAGCTGCTCATCTTGGCTTGCCATCAGTCTTTAGAGATACTGAACAAAATCCAGTTTAGATAAAATAGATTTCAAACTAATGATCCAGTCACATAACGGAAACCAAAATTACCAGTTTTATAGTACATTATTTCTAACGAAGTGGTATTTAAAAAAAAATGTGCACATATCCAGTTAGCAGGTGCCAACAACCGGATATGTGCCAGGAAGCAAGATATTCAGCAGAACTAACATATAGTACCATTGAATATTCCCTTTGACTGCCTCAGCATTAGAGTGCCAGGGTGGACCATGTGAAAGGTCAGAGGACATCTGGTTAGCAGCAACATTCAAACTGTTAACCAGATAGCTAACCAGCCAAACCTAAAACAGAAAAAAAAAGCTGTTTTTTTTAATGTCCTAATTTTAGCTCGTTAGCTACCCTGTTAGCGGTAAATCAGATACTAATGCTGGTCAGTGCTGGCCAGTATCTGGATACTAGCATTAAGTATCTGGTATATTTTCAACTGCAGCAGCCAATGTTTTCACAAATGTTGACTGCTGAGGACAGAGTCTTAGCCCCATTCCTTTTCCGATTTATTAGCTTTTACTTTTAACCATATTCATGATCCTCTTGTTTCTTCAGTAGTTCTTGATCTTCCTTCTCAGATTGCTAAAGCAATTCTAGATCATCAGCATCCACTGCTCTGAAAGTTGCTGCAGCCAGAGCTGTTACAGAGCACAATTCTGATGACTTAGAGGCAGATGCACTAAAGCTAAATGAGCCTTTAATGACCCTCCAACGAGGAAAATTTGATCCGTTGCATGCATCAAAGGGCTTTTACCGAGGAAGCCAGCAGCTAACGAAAACGGAATGGAGATGAGCAATTAGTGTGAAAACCCCATTGAAACGACATGCACTAACCTTTTCCGATTGCCTTTACGCAGGAAAAAGGCAGGAAATCTAACGAGAGGTCTGGACCTCTCGTTAGGACAGCTCTGTGCCAGGAAAAATCATTAAGTGAAAAAATAAACAAACTTTGAGCCAATCCCAGCGCATTAGCAGAGCTAAAAGCGCTGTGATTGGTCCAAAGGACGTCAGAAAACACATCAAATAAAAAAAATAAAAAAAGGATCGGGAGGGGGCAAGGGCACTCATCAGGAGCGTCCTGTATGGACGGCCTTGCCCCCCCCCCCCCCCCCGCTGCTCCCCACTTTCCGCCGCTCCCCCCCCCCCGAAAAAGCAAAATTCTAGCAGCCCCGGCCCCCCTCCCTTCCTCACTACTCTGTCTCCCCTCAGCTCCGCCTCCCGACATCCTCCGCCCTGTGCCCCGTCCCCTCCTCCATCGGGCCCCCCTCCCTCTTACCGGGCCCGTGCAGCGCCTACGTAGGTTACCGACGTCAGACAAGGGCGGGCCCAGGAGGAGAGAGACGCGCGACATAAGCTGGGCGAAGGCAGGCATCAGCTTTCTTCTTGCCCGTGCAGCGCCTTCAGACAGAGGAGAGAGGCGCTGCACGGGCCCGGTAAGAGGGAGGGGGGCCCGATGGAGGAGGGGAATGGCGGTGACGACCCCAAGAGGGGACGGGGCACAGGGCGGAGGATGTCGGGAGGCGGAGCTGAGGGGAGACAGAGTAGTGAGGAAGGGAGGGGGGCCGGGGCTGCTAAAGGTACGTTTGCTTTTCTTCTTGCTTAATTTAGAATGCAGGGGGAAGTGGGGCGGGGGGGAACGGCGACCACGGGTGGGGGGGGGGGCAAGGACGGCCATACAGGACGCTCCTGACCAGCGTCTTTGCCCCCTCCCGACCCTTTTTTTTTAGTTTTGTTTTGATTTGGGAGCCATGTGCTTGTGATTTGACTGTGTTTTGACTGTTTGTGGCATGCGCAGAGCAGCTAACATAACGCTTGGCTGCTCTGCGCATGATTTGGGGGCCGATTAACGATGTGTACTGTGATTCTTTGATACATTGTACGTTTCAATACCGATCTCAGCATGTGTGACTTTTTTTTTGGTGCATTTTTCGTTATTTTAAAATCGTTAGGGACTTTAACGATTTAGATTTTTTTACGTTTGGTTGCTGCATCTGCCTCTAAGAGCCAGATGCACTAACTCCACGGAAAGAGCCCTTCCCTTACCGATCCCTTAGTGAATCAGTAAAAAAGGGCATGCATGAAGGAAATCGCATGCAAATGAGCTGCTTGCTGTTAGCTCATTTGCACGCGATTTCTTTCCTAAGGAGGGGAAGCCAGTCAGCCAGCTGAGCATGCGCAGAGCAGCCAAGCATTATGCTGGCTGCTCTGCGCATGCCAAATACAGCTTCATACACGTCGTTCACTCAAAAAAGGACGTCCCTGACAAGCACTTGGACGTTTTCTTCTTCAGATTTTGTGATAGGCGTTCTTCTCATGGATGTGTTTTTCTTACATGCCCCCGCTGGAGAGAATTGGGGATCGGGACGTGCGAGGATGCCCAAATCAAAACTATTTGGACGTCCCTTTTGATTATGCCCCTCTAAGTCTCTCTCACTGGTGTCAGCTAAACGCGCTGTGATTGGCTGAGAGAGACCTGGAGGGACGTAATCGAAAGGGACGTCCAAATAGCATCCTCGCATGTCCCGATCCCCAATTCTCTCCAGCGGGGGCACGTAAGAAAAACACGTCCATGAGAAGAACGTCCATCACAAAATCTGAAGGGAAAAACGTCCAAGTGCTTGTCAGGGACGTCCTTTTTTTTTTTTTTGAGTGAAGGACATCCAAGTGTTAGGCACTTGAAAGGACGTCCCTGACGAGCACTTTGGACATTTTTTTCTTCCGATTTTTGCGATGAACGCCCTCCTCTGCATGGGTCCTGCTCACAGCAGCCCCAACGAGAGGTGCAGACCTCCCGTTAGGTTTTCCACAGTGCATCTGCCTTGCATGCGCATTATAATACTAATTAGCTCATTATAATAACCTGTAGATCATTTGCATTCCGTTTTCATTAGCTGCTACCATGACAGGAAAATGGCTCGGAGAACCCTTTTGTGCATGTCTTGTTTTACTATTTGCTTGCTAGACTGGCTCGAACTGGTTTAAAAACCACGTTGCTGGCTCATTAAGTTTAGTGCATCTGGTCCTTAACCAGAGAAGAACCCCAGCTGCAGCTGTGTTCAAAGAAGCTGATGTTAAACATTATGTCCCTGGCACAGCAGTGGCAAAAGAGTGCCAAGAAGAGGGGTAGACAGGGTAAAAGCAGAGACAATACAAACTAACTGAAAATTCACAGCTTGCCAAGAAGTGAGAGACATACCCCAGGAAAGGTCAGAAAGAGAGCATTTAAAAGCTATTTCTAGATCAGCATTAAAACAGGAAGCGGCAAAATGTGTGGAAAGGAGCAAGGCAGAGGCCACTGTCAGTTACGTCAGCTTGGGGAGTGAGGAGAGCAAGAGAGCGAAAAGAAAAGAAAGAAAAAAAGATGAGAGCAAGGCAGAAATTTAAAAAAAAAACTGGGGAAGGTATTCTTCTAGTGCAAGCTGAAAAACGCAATGGTGAGAGAATACTTTTAGCAAGAAGCTGCATAAAATTAATCTTATAGCAACAGTTTTATGAACAGAGTTTATCATAAAAACACTGAAAAAGCCATGCATTAACCTGTTTGTAGTACTGTAATAGTTCTGCTCCACACTCAAATCCAAAAGTTAAGGTGTTCCACAGTTCTGGTCCATAAGAGTTGAGTTAAAAGCTTGTTTTCATGTATAGGTTAATCTTACTTCTACTGGCCAACAGGATTTTCAAAAATAACTGTCGAGATGAGCACAAAGTGAGTTCAGATATACTGGATTTCCAGTTCACAAACATTTATAAAAAGAAACTTATCATTAAAATCTTAAAATAAGCTTAGGCTTCCAAATGGTAGCTAATGTGAGGCCTTCAACACTAGGGTCACATGGTCCTATTCCTTTGCACCATAGGTCAACCATGCTGTGGTATTATGTAAAAGTTGCATTCTCTTCAATACCACACACCCCTCCCCCACCCCAGGAAAGCCATGATACAAAGCAATAATCAACATCAACAAACCATTTGTAGCCAAAAAAAAACCTGTAAAAACCAAAGTAGGAGTAAGGTGCAAGGTGCAAAATGCTGCCTTTAACACTGCAGATCAATTTACAATTATTTACCACATTAACTGGATATATTTCTAAGTAAGCAATAAGGGCTAGACTCGATATATCATGCCTAAAAAATCCATGAAGGAAAAATACATCTAGGCGTATTCTATAAAGTACGCCAAGATTTAGCCATACTTTATAGAATACGGCAAGCAGCTGTCCACATGACTAAATTTAGTCGTTGGAATTTACACTAAGTAAAACTTGATGCAAATGCCCGCAACTAAATTAGGAGCAGACCGGGTGTATTCTATAACAACACGCATAGATTTTAGAAATGCCCATGGCCGTGTCCCCTTTTCAGTTATGCACATTAGAATTTACGCGCATCACTTTACAGAATATGCTAAGGGGGTCTTTTACTAAGGTGCGCTAGCATTTTTAACTCACACTAAAAATCAGCTTGTGCTAAATGCTGAGACTCCCATAGGAATATAATGGGTGTCTCAGCATTTAATGAACTAAAAATGCTAGCGCAGCTTAGCCCCTTAGACATTTGTGGACATAAATTCAAATTCATACCAATTAGTGCCAATAATTGCTTGTTAATTGCTTGGTATGTTATGTCTTTTTTTTTTTTTCATTTTTGTGTGTATATTGTACCTCGCCAAGGATAAGGGCAGGTTATAAATAATAAATCTAAATCTAATTGGCAATTATTGGAATTGAATGGCTTGTTAAATAAGTTGTGCGCACAAATCCAGAATACGACTGGATTTGTACTATATAGAATCCAGGGGTAACTGTCTAACACTAGTCTTCCTTCCAACTAAACCAAATCTTAGTATAGTGGCTTGAGCTTTAAGAGGCCCTTTTACTAAGCCGCATTAAGCGCTAACCTGGATCTAACACACCAGAAACGACCTAAAGAATTCCACATTAGATTTGCCATCTGCACGTAAAGTGGTGTGGTAGCAGTGTTAGTTCACTTTTAAAGATAATAAATAGAAATAAAATAAAACATAGAAAAGAAAATAAGAATGGGCATGGATGTGCTAATCAGCTAGTGCACCGACATTACCATGCCATGCTAACTGGTTAGCATATCCATAACATGGGAGCCCTTAGCACTTCTTAAATAGAAGGCAATAAGCGTTCCTGCAGTCATTTTTTCAAATGCCCACGTGCTAATGTTAACATTAGCACATGGCCATAAATAAAACAAATAGAAAGATTATGATACTGGACGTTAAAGTAGTCTGCATGAATAAACTTGCTTAATTATTCTATAGCTTAGTGTGGTACGATGCAGCTAGAGCATTAAACTCTAGTCAAGAATATGACTTGATGGTCCCTTCTAAACAGTTGATTCAGAGTAGGATGGAGGTCCTAAACCTTTTTAATAGATGCTCCATAGTTACAGAACAGTCCACTGACTAAACAGCCTGTGCAATGTGTAATTTTAAACAAACTTACTGACTTTTAAATAAAAGCCTTCAGTTTTGTTTTGTTTTTTTCAATTCTGTTAGCCTATATTTAATTTTAGGTGTGGATGAATATATATTTTATTTTTGTTTTATTGTAAATGTTTAAGTTTATATTGTAATCATAGTTGTTTGTTATTATATTTTATTAATAAAATAATTATTTGTTGTATAACACTAACTTGGCAATAGTTATAGGGAAAAAAAGGTATATAAATGAACTAAATAAATAAAAATTTAAGAACTGCCATTATTGGGTTATACCAAAAGGTACATGAAGCTCAGAAACCTGTATCTTGGCAGTGGCCACTCTGGGCCACTAGGAAGTACCTGGCAGATACCAAAAAACAGATCAATTCTTTGCAGCTCTCTCCCAGGGATAAGCAGAAGTTTTCTGAAGTCTACTTGGGTAAAAACTGTTTATGGATGACTCCTCTAGGAATATGTCCAAACCGTTTTTAAAACCAACTATGCTAGATGACAACCATTTCCAAGTGTGTTTTATGGAATATCCCTTAGTCCCCTGGTACAGCTGGAAGATTTAAATAACGATTCGGTTTTAACCTGCTTCATCTCACTCACATGGCTTTCTCCACACAGCCTGGCATATGATCACAAATACAAAGTAACAACATTATGCATAACTGCTTTGGGCATTTCGTATTCATTTACCACCACCTTAGTCAATACATGATATAAAATCCAACCTTGTCTCATAGCTCTCTCTGATCACTTAGCTGCTTTGAAATTTAAAGAAAAATCTATTATATGTTTGTCTGTGAAACAGCTTCATTCTCCATCAACAAAGATGTACCACAGCACTGTATGATTATAAACTAATGCTCAAGCACATGATCCTAAAGTAAACATGCAAGACTTCCAAGCTCAGCCAAGACAGCAGGTCCATAAGACAACTTGACAGATGTTCACTACAATGAAAAAAAAGTATACTCCATGAAGACATGGGTAAACTGTGTACATGAGTCAGCGTGAGACCTTGGCTTGTGCGAGAAAGGAGGTTGATTTTGAACGTGTTTGATAGTTTGAATGCTTCTGCATATATGATTGTACTGATGACAGATGTCAAAGTTTATACGGGTGGATATGTGTCTATATGTGAAATGAAGGATATCTGCATGGGGCAGGGAAGAATGGCAGTACGTGTAGAACAAAGAGTGCATGAGTGCATGATATTGATCAACTTACATGCACAAATTCTATGGGTTTACCAGCAGAGAAAGTCTGCCTGCACATTCTCTGCTCTGGCAATGTACACCACCAAAACAACCAAAAGGTGGGTTTCCATCCAGTCGCAGATCCAGGCCACTTCTAGAGCCACCACCGCACTCCAGGTTTCTCCTTGTCGGTTGACAGATACCACTGCTGTCACATTGTCCAGCATCACCTGGACTGCCTCTCCCTTGATTAGAGGCAAGGACTTCAGAAGGGTTAGGTGGATGGCTCTCATCTCTCAGAGACTGATGGGTCAAGTGGCCTCCACTCATGACCAGAAATCCTGCAGTGGACACCTCACATCAGTGATTACCACCACCCACTCTGGAGGTTCCAAGGGAAACCCCTAAGAAGATGGCAAGGCTTGTCCTACCAATCCAGGCTGTGGCGAACCCAAGCCAGTAGAGGGAGCCTGACCTTAAAATTCATGGACTAAGGCACCCATTGCAACTGATGCATGTGCACTCTCACCTTTAGAATAACTTCTGGTTATCACCTCCATAGACCTCAGCAGCTAAAGATAATCTCACACATGCAGGACCCCTTGAGCACTAAGAGCTCCCCTGTAAGGAACACTGCTTTTAGCCCAGTGTTGAATCAGACTCCCATGCTGCAAATGGCTCCTGGGATAATTCACTGCCCAGCCCAGCCTCTCCAGAAGCCAACCTGTCTAGCTCCACTGAGTTCACCCAGACTAGCCAGTCATCCAAGTATGGGTGTACCCAAACCACATTATATGCAGAGATGCACCATGACCACCTCCATCACTTTCGAGAAGGTGTGAGAGGTCATAGCCAGGCTAAAAGGGCGCACCTTGAACTGTTTCCCCAGAATGCAAAAACAAAGGAACTGTTTGCGTGGGACCCAAATGTGAATATGGAGATAAGCCTCCACCAATTTAAGGGAGGCCAGGGGCTCCCCCGGCCTCAGTGATGTAATTTACTGAATGTGTTTCCATTCAGAAACGTGAGACACTGAAGGAAGCATTGGCCCTCTTGAGATCTAGAATAGCCCAAAAGGGGCCCCCTTTCTGAGGACCACAAAATAGATGGAGTAGCACCCATCAGTAACTGTGCTGTGCTCCTATCAGGGGACTGTTTCCAATGGTCTCACATGCACCAGGTTTTCCAGAGTGGCCTTAATCACCTGTCTTTTGACAGCTGATCCTTAAGAAGATATCATGAAAGCATCTGAAACTGGCGTAGCCTTCAATCACTACCTCTAGAACCAACCGATTGGAGGTGATACATTTCGCTTGTAGTGAGAGTCTCCCCCCCTCCCCGGCACCACTGTCTGGCTTCACTGACTTTGGAAGTGCCAGAGTGGGAGCAGGGCCAGAGTCCTATGGTCTTCTTCCCCGCAAAAGGGCCCTAATTCTGTCCCCTACTCAAACCAAAGTGATTTACATATTGCATACAGGTACTTTCTCTGTCTTTAGTAAGCTTACAATCTAAATGGAGTAGTCTAAAGGTTAGTGCAGTGGGCTGAGAAACTGGGGAACTTGGTTCAAGTCCCACTGAAGATTCATGAGACCCTGAGCAAAGAGCAAATTACTTAACCCTCCACTACCCCAGGTACAAAACAAGATTGTGAGCCCACTAGGGACAGATAATGTACCTATAGTACATGGCCGAAACCCAATTAGTAGCAACATTCCATGCTACCAATCCTGGGGCAAGCAGTTGCTTCCCCATGTCTGTCTCAATTGCAAACTATGGACTTTTCCTCCAGGAACTTGTCCAAACCTTTTTTAAATCCAAATAAGCTAACCGCTGTTACCACATCCTCCGGCAAAGAGTTCCAGAGCGTAACTATTCATTGAGTGAAAAAAATATTTCCTCCTATTTGTTTTAAAAGTTATTTCCACGTAACTTCCCCTAGACTTTGTACTTTTGGAACAAGTAAAAAAAAATTGATTTACTTCTAATCATTCTACACCACTCAGGATTTTGTAGACCTCAATCATATCTCCCCTCATCCATCTCTTTTCCAAGCTGAAGAGCCCTAACCTCTTTAGCCTTTACTTATAAGAGAGGAGATCCAACCCCTTTATCATTCTGGTCGCCCGCCTTTGAACCTTTTCTAATTCTGCTATATCTTTTTTTTAAGCTACAGCAACCAGAACTGAATACAATAATCAAGGTGCGGTCGCATCACAAAGCGATAGAGGCATTATAGTATTTTTGGTATTATTCACCACCCCTTTCCTAATAATTCCTAGCATCCAGTTTGCTTTTTTTGGCCACCACCACACATGGAGCAGAAGATTTCAGCGTATTATCTATGACGACACCTAGATCTTTCTCTTGAGTACTGACCCCTAAGGTGGACCCTAGCATCAGGTAACTATGATTCAGATTACTCTTTCCAATGTGCATCACCTTGCATTTGTCCACATTAAATTTCATCTGTCATTTGGATGCCCAGTCTTCCAATTTCCTAAGGTCTTCCTGCAATTCTTCACAGTCTGCACATGTTTTAACAACCTTGAATAGTTTATATCATCTGCAAGGGGAGGTGGAGGAAGAAGGGGGATGGGAGCCCACTTCTCTCCATGGTGTGTTTCCCGCAAGGCTTAACACTAAGCTTGCACCTGCAGACAAGTGCCTGGGATATTGGTCAGCCACGCAACTCTGCACTCAATTGGCAAGCTGGAAAAGAGCCAGGAACTCCTGGTCAATGACTCATTCTCTCTACCCCAGACACTAACCCATTTGTCTGAACAGATATGGCACAGACAATAAAGAAGTTGCTGTTTTTGTATCATTCACAGTAGTGATTATAAAATAGATTCCACTAAAAATATTACCATACAGATCTGTGCAACACCTTTTAATAAACAGCAGCTTTAGATATTGGTTAAGTGTACTATCAAAAGCAGAGAACAGAGTTTGGCTAGAGTAGGCCAACACACCTTCCAATAAGACGTCAATCACTAGCTTCCATTCACAAAGCGGCAAGTGTTTTTTTCAAATATCCCACAACTTCCCAAGGATACAAGCTGTAACAAGATAGGTCTTGCTTCTTCTTGCCAAAGGTCTCAATAGAAAAAAAAGTTTTAAGGCTGACTGAAGCATGAAGAAAATATTTTTTCACTCAATGAATAGTTAAGCTCTGGAACTCTTTGCCAAAAGATGTAGTAACAGTAGTTAGTGTATCTGGGTTTAAAAAAGGTTTGGACAAGGTCCTGGAGGAAAAGTCCATAGTCTACTATTGAGACAGACATGGGGAAGTAACTGCTTGCCCTGGGATTGGTGGCATGGAGTATTGCCACGGTTTGGGTTTCTGCCAGGTACTTGTGACTTGGATTGGCCACTGTTTGAAACAGGATACTGGGCTAGACAGACCACTGGTCTGACCCAGTATGGCTACTCTTACGTTCATTTTGGCTGCAGTTTCATGTATTCAAAGTAGAAATACTTGGCATTTCAGAAATATACCATTTAGGTAGTCTTCTTCGTGAAATCTCTGAACTAGTTTCACTGGCAGTTAATATTCAGCCAGCAGTGGTCAGTGGTTTTATAAACGCTAATCATCATGGGTTAAATTAGATCCACATATTCAGTGAAAGGCTCTATCTGGGCCCCAGCACAGAAACTCCAGGTCTTTAGCAACACCAGAAGCTATCTTGGTACAGCGGATATTCAGTGCCATATCCGCATAGCTAACTGGGCAAAGTTAGGACTGGTATTAATGTGGTCCAACATGCCCAGTTAGCTCTGCGGGTACTGGAACTGAATATCATTGATGCCCACGTACAGCAAAATTACTCACCTGTAGCAGGGTTGGGGGGTTTTTTTTGGCACAGGTACTACTGCTGGGTGCTTTTCCCTGTTGAATCAAATTTGTACATTTGAGGAGCTATCAGCATAGAAGTGGTACAACACAGAGTGAAGGATCCAAGGCAGAAAGAAGGAGAATTAAGAGAGTAATAGAGAAGTGGTATTTTTCAGGTGTTTATTCAATAAACACTTTTCTTACATACACATTTTTTTTGTTACATTTGTACCCTGCGCTTTCCCACTCATGGCAGGCTCAATGCAGCTTACATGGGGCAATGGAGGGTTAAGTGACTTGCCCAGAGTCACAAGGAGCTGCCTGTGCCTGAAGTGGGAATTGAACTCAGTTCCTCAGTTCCCCAGGACCAAAGTCCACCACCCTAACCACTAGGCCATCAATTAAAACTTAAACAGGCTTGTAACATACAGGTAAATAGATGGAATACTCCAATTGACCAGGACACCATTAATCTGATGAAAAATTATCAGGTAGGGCTGCAGTCCCAAGATAGCACAGTGACATCACCTTTTTCCACTTGGAATGTTTGACAAGCAGGACTTTGAAACAGATGCAAAGCTATAGCAAACTGAAACCATCAGTTAAAAAGCAACGTTCTGTTAGCACTGATAAACTGAAGGTCATTTTGAGCCCTAAGCATAAAACAGAGTCAGTACTGTGCTCAGTGCAGGTTTTTTTTTTTTTTTTGCAGCATTCCTTAACTGACAGATACTCTTTAAGACCTTTATCCCCCTGTTTACTAAGCCACGCGCTAATGCCGACACAGCAGTGGCGTAGCCAGACCTGACATTTTGGGTGGGCCCAGAGCTAATATGGGTGGGCACCATGTACATATAGGTGTGAGTAGTGTTTCTTGGGATACTCCTAAATATTGCCTTAAAGTGCACTTGATGATGGATTTTTAATATACAGTCTGGTCAACAGCTGTCCTACATCAACATAAACCACATACATATTCGGAATCTATGTTGCAAACCTTAACACCACCAATTCTGAACACTCAAATACCAATACCTGCACCTTTAAAAAGGCAGCAGTGAATACACACAATAGCAATACATGTCCCATTGAAAAGCCAGACAAATATAGATCCCCACACACACCACATGCCAGCAGAATCTCTTACCTTGGTCACAGGCAGAACACAGATCAACCATCATTAATTGCAGAATAAAGGTCCAAACATTTGCCTGGCATCAGCCCTACCCTTCCCTACCCTCCATCCATCGCTGTAGCCCAGCATCGGCCCTACTCTTCCCTTCCTACCCCTCCAATCAGGAATCTGCCCTACACTTCCCTACCTCCCACTCCTCCCAGTAGACTAGCATTAGCCCTGCCCCCTACCCGTAACCCCTAGTCTGGCATCTCCCCTGCCCTTCCCAATCTCTCTCCCCACATCCTGATGCACACCAGCATTAAATATAAAACCCTTCTTTTTAAAAACGTCCTGGGTACTACAGAACCCACCCCACCCAGAAACCCACCAGCATTTATATTTGATGGTGGATTTCTGGGTGGGTGAGGGTGAGCTCAGCAATGCCCAGGTTACAAAAAAAAAGTTTTATATTTAAATATTTTTTTGAAACCTGGGTAGTGTAGAGCCCACCCCCACCCAGCAGCCCACCAGCAATACATATACTACAAAAAAAATTCTGTTACCAGATTTTGAGCTTCATATAAAAGTCTACTGCCCCGATGATTGTGCACGTGGGAGTCCGTTTTCTAGGAGCACACTCCTCGGTGCACTTTGTCTGCCTGGTATGGGGGAGACCCGAGCTGTGGCAGACCAGTGTCCACGGGCTGCAGGGGGGGGTGACACTGAGGAGCATAATCGAACGGGGCGCCCAAGTTTTCATGAAGGCATCCTCGCAGGACGACCCCGCAAAGGGGCGGGGAAACCCGTATTATCAAAAGAAGATGGGTGTCCATCTTTCGTTTCAATAATACAGTCGGGGACGCCCAAATCTCAACATTTAGGTCGACCTTAGATATGGTCGACCTAAATGTTGAGATGGTCGACCTTAGAGATGGTCGTCCCCGGTTTTCGGCCATAATGGAAACCAAGGACGCCCATCTCAAAAATGACCAAATACAAGCCCTTTGGTCGTGGGAGGAGCCAGAATTCATAGTGCACTGGTCCCCCTGACATGCCAAGACACCAACTGGGCACCCTAGGGGGCACTGCAGTGGACTTCACAAATTGCTCCCAGGAACATAGCTCTCTTACCTTGTGTGCTGAGCCCCCCCAACCCCACCCCCAAAACCCACTCCCCACAACTGTACACCACTACCATAGCCCTTAGGGTGAAGGGCGGCACCTACATGTGAGTACAGTGGGTTTTGGGTGTGTTTTGGAGGGTTCACATTTACAACCACAAGTGTAACAGGTAGGGAGGAATGGGCCTCCGCCTGTCTGAAGTGCACTGCACCCACTAAAACTGCTCCAGAGATCTGCATACTGCTGTCATGGAGCTGGGTATGACATTTGAGGCTGGCAAAGAGGCTGGGAAAACTTTTAAAGTTTTTTTTTTAGGGTGGGAGGGGGTTGGTGACCACTGGGGGAGTAAGGGGAGGTCATTCCCGATTCCCTCTGGTAATCATCTGGTCAGTTCGGGCACCTTTTCACGGCTTGGTCGCAAGAAAAAATGGACCAAGTAAAGTCGGCCAAGTGGTCATCAAGGACGCCCTTCTTTTTTCCATTATCGGCCGAGGACGCCCATCTCTTAATCACGTCCCAGTCCCGCCTTCGCTACGGTGCCAACACGCCCCCATAAACTTTGGTCGTCCCCGCGACAGGAAGCAGTTGAGAACGTCCAAAATCGGCTTTCGATTACGCCGATTTGGGCGACACTGAGAGGACACCCGATTTGTGTCAGAAGATGGGCACCCTTCTCTTTTGAAAATAAGCCTGAGTGTGTGTGCGAGGCTGAGACAGGCAGTGTGTGTGTATGGGCCATGGTGAGAGATGGGCGCTGTGTGCATGGGTCATGGGGGGTTTTGAGGCACTGTGTGTGCGGGCTGCAGAGGGCGAGAAAGGCACTGTGTGCGCTGGCCAGGGAGATCAGGTGCTATGTGTGTGGGCCAGGGAAGGGGGGCCAGGCATTGTGTGCACGGGCCACAGGTCTTGGGGCAGGCTCCAGCTAGCAGCTGCATACCACAGCAGGTCCCAGTGCCCGATTTCCCGAATGCTGCAGCAACAATAAAAAAGGCAGGTAAGAAGGCTTCTCTTTGCTTGCTGCCACAACGCTGGAGGCTGCCACGTGGCTGCATGCTGCTGTACAGCCTAATCAGCTCTTAAGAAGACAAGTACCAATTGGCGGTTCAGAGAGACAAGACAGGTACTGACTGGTGGGTCAAACAGACTGGGTGGGCTTGAACTGAGATTGGGTGGGCCTGGGCCCATCCGTAGCTACGCCCCTGTGACACAGCCCATTCAAAGTGAATGAACTTGTCAGCATTAGCGCACAGCTTAATAAACAGGTGGGGGGGGGTTAATTAGCATATGCACTATTCCACCTAAACTTACTTAAACTTGAGGTGTGTTACTATTACTGATTGTGCAAGATGGCTACACAGTTCATGCTGTATAATAATAAAGAAGAACTGAGATTTCTTATTCAATAGTTAATGTAGTGTGTCTAAATTCTGTTCCAAAGGCATATCTAACCAGTCTGGTTTTCAGGATATCTATAATCAATAAACATAAGTTATTCTTGCATATACTGCAGATGCAATGTATGCAGATCTGTCCCATGAATATTCATTGTGACTATTCTGAAAATGACCTCTCCAGGACTGGGTTAGAAAAACTGCCATAGAAAAACTTCTACGGCATGCTATAGTAGATTTTCAATAGAGGTGCTGTGCGAGGTCTTCCAGAGAGGGAGAGATCTTCAATGGTAAGAATTTGCTAGGAAATTGTTTTTAAACTTGGGAAAGGCAGTCTTAGAATTAAATTACCTATCTCAAGGACCTTATTTTAAGTTACTATGCTCACTTAGCAAAGGAGTTTAAGAAATCATTTTTCTTAGCATATAAAGTCTCTGCTACAGTTCCATAGGCTAGCATTTAAAGAAGTTATCTTACAGTTACTATAGTATCAGTATTAAAGCACAGCTAATAGGCAAAGGAAGCCTCTATTCAGAATTGGGAAAATCCACAGCTTATTTCTAGGATAAGCAGCACAAAATCTGTTTTATTGTTCCGGAATCTTGCTACTCTTTGGGATTCTGCCAGTTACGTATGACCACTGGCCACTGCTAGAAACAGGATACTGGGCTTGATGGACTTTCGGACTGTCCCAGTATGGCAATGCTTATGTTATTATGTCCAGGACTATGGACCTTAGATATTATTTTTGTTCTTTCCTATCTAATCAGGAGCTTAGCCGAGATTGGGTGGCAAAAAAGTGGCACATATGAGTTTATCTTGTTGGGCATACTGGATGGACTGTGCAGGTCTTTTTCTGCCGTTATCTACTATGTTACTATGTAAGATTTAAATTACCTTTTAATATATATCAGTAGATACCTGCGTTCTCAATCACAAACTCTGCAATAAATGTCAAAGAATTTGTAGGCAAAAAGCTGTTATTGCATTAAGGAGAAATTAGATCTTACCTGCTAATTTGCTTTCCTTTAGTCCCTCCGGACCGGACCAGGATTGGACTGATGGGTTGTGCTCGCCTACCAGCAGGTGGAGACTGAGAAAAAACTCTGACTCTAGAGAGCCAATAGGAGCCCTGGCCATGTGACCTTAGCCTCAGTATTTGAATAACAAAGCAGGAAAGAAAGAAAGACCTTCTGTGCCGTATGGAATCCTAGCAGCCACAAAGCACTCGGCAATGCCAAGTATCAGAGCTCACCAGCAACTCTCACCAGAGAAGCGGTATGGCCCGATATGTATTACAGCTCACCAGCAACTCTCACTAGAGAAGTGGTATGGCTCACTTGTACTATAGCTCACCAGCAACTCTCACCAGAGAAGCGATATGGCTCACATGTAATATAGCTCACCAGCAACTCTCACCAGAGAAGCGATATGGCTCACATGTAATATAGCTCACCAGCAACTCTCCCCAGAGAAGTGGTATGGCTCACGTATAATATAGCTCACCAGCAACTCTCACCAGAGAAGTGGTATGGCCCACTTAAGATTTTATATATATTCCATCAACTGAGCTTACCAGCAACTCTCACCAGAAAAGTGGTAAATCATATTTAAGGTTTTATAGATATTCCAGCAACTGAGCTCAGCCACAACTCTCACCAGAGAAATGGTATGGCGTATTTAAGGTTTTATAGATAGATTCCAGCAATTGAGCTCACCAGCAACCACCAGAGAAGTGGTATAGACCACGTAAAGTTCTGTATATATATAGTATTGTTCCACGAATCGTAAAGGAATGAATACACTTCCTACTGAATACACTTCCTACTTAATAAAAGAAGCTAAAGAGTAGAGAGAACATGGGAGGGGCCTGGTCCGGTCCGGAGGGACTAAAGGAAAGCAAATTAGCAGGTAAGATCTAATTTCTCCTTCCTTAGCGTCCCTCCGGACCGGACCAGGATTGGACTGATGGGAAGTACCAAAGCAGTAATCTGAAGGGAGGGACCCTATGAAAACTGCAGAGAAATGTTCATGCTGCATAGGCCACCTGGCGACAACTAACATGTAGTGTGTCCCAATGAGCAAAATAAAATGAAACTAGGACTAAGTTGCCAACTTACCAATGTGCACCGAGAGCACCAAAAATCGCCGTAGTAAGAATAGAGCCCGCTTCTGAAGTTGTGGAATATGTTGTAATACGCTGTGGAACTGCCCTCTCAGCGAGAAGAGAAATAGACATTCTCATTTCCTTGATCCTTCGCGATATAGCGGGTTAGAAACAATGAAAAACTTTTACGCCTACTGGCTAGAAGGACAAAACCAATAAGAAAAAACCGATTGGGAAAGGTGAAAACTTTAAACTACAGCAGACCGAAAAGAAGTTACCAACCGTAGAAGTATTCCACACATAGATCCACTTGCTGCAATGGCTACTGGGAAACACTGCTTGAAGAGGAAAACTTTATAGAAAAAGTTATGGCTACTAGAAAACAGAACTTTAAGAGTCTGTTCACCTAGTTCACCTAGCTGGAGGTACAGGTGCAGGACTCCTTTAAGAAACCGCTTTGACAGTGGATGCTGCATAAGCGTATCATGCATCACTGATAGAGCTGCCAAATGAACTCTAATGGATGAGTAAGACAGACAAGATTTCGCAAGATGCAGAAGATATTCCAAAACATGCAAAATGGATACTGTTTGTGGAATGAAGTGGCGAGAGGAGTACCACAGAGTGAACCGTCGCCACTTTGATTCATAGGACTTTAATGTAGATTTCTGTCTGGAAGCAATTAAAACTTGAAGTACTTCCTGCGAAAATATCAAAGATGTTGCAGACCCAGTAACCACGCCATAAGTTTGAGTGACTGGGGGTCCGGATGTAGAAGGGTGCCTTGGTTCTGCGTAAACACCTAGTGAGATGATGGAAGAAACGCATAAAGAAGGCTGAAAAACCCCTGCTGGACGTTGGCATCTGTCCCTGTCAAGACTGTTGCTGAACGGAAGAAGCAAGAAATGTTCGTGAGCCTGAAGGCAAAAAGAGATAGCCCTGAAGTGTCACAGTGAGGAAGTAAGGCTGAAAAAATGAGAGTCCATTCACCTAAATGCAGGGTGACACAGCTAAGAAAAAATGAGTACAAACTCAAGAGTATACTCTTAACTCCTCCTTGGCGGATGACATAACCCATTGCCATGGCAAGGACCAACATAGCTCTCTCCGCCTTGTTTGTCAGTAGGGAAAACAAAATTCACCCGAAGGTAAAACGAATTGCTGAGGTCCCCCAGAAAAAAAATATATACAAACAAGCTTCTGCCAAAAAGTGTACTGCACGAAGCATCCCAATGACAGAACTAAGGTTCTTGAGATAACTAGATGACACTTAAATAGTGCGATTGATGACCCTGAGATTCGCAATAGGATGAAGGAAAATTCCTTCTTGGGCATTAGAAAGTAAAATTGCATTCTGCAGAATAGAGCGAGGAAATGGCCGAAGGCCCAAGGTCACCAAGAAAAATATAAACTGGGATGTTTGCAGAGGAGACAAAAGACTGTGCGCCAACCTAACTAAACAAAGAGAAAATCAGAGATATCTGATGAGAGATCAAATGAGAGGCCTGGCTACAATCACCACCCAACCTAGAGACTGTAAGAAATGCAACACCCGGTGCGTGACCTGAGAACTCTGCTGATAAGACTTTCTCCAATTAGGCAGTCGTCTAGGTAAGAATGAAATGACCCTAAGAGCGCCATGAACATCCTCTTAGATCTATAAAAGAACGGAAGAGAGAGTACTGCTGAAAATGACCGGTTAATGCATAAGCAAAAAACTAGCCATTCTCTGGATCCTGAGAAGAGGAAGGGTGACCAAGGACACCAGTTAAATAGGGCTACAAACTCCAACCCTATCTCTATGGCGTTCCATAGTTGGGTAAGTTCTGAATATAGAAAGTTCTGAATATAGGAGTCCACCAGCTATGGTAGTACGCTCCGGACAGAAAAAAATTGTCCCAGTATGAACGTCTGATTCACCGGCCTGTAATTTCTTGGATCTCCCTAATCCACATACCACTAATCCACGTACCACGGTCATGCGTCCTCCCTCACTGAGATGTAGATTGTAAGCTCCTTTGAGCAGGGAACGTCCTTCTTTGTTAATTTGTACAGCGCTGCGTAACCCTAGTAGCGCTCTAGAAATGTTAAGTAGTAGTAGTAGTACCAGACTCACACCCAATAGATATGAATGTTGAGCTTGTTTCAGGTTAAAACACCGAACCTAGGCCCAGGGTCCCCGGTGTTCCTAGTGGTGAACAGCCATGGCAAATATTGTATGCGTTAGTTTGCAGAATTACTGCAAAGCCTTGCTTTTGGAGCAGAGATTTCTGTTCGATACTCTCGTGAGAGGTTTTTTTTTTTTTTCTTTTCTTTAATGCTGTTCTGGCTGTAGAAAGGTGGACATTTGAGCTTCCCCAGAATGGCAAAACTTATGTACCTATGCCCATTAGATATGAATGCTGGACTTGATGGACTTTAGGCCTTACCCAGCATAACCATACTTATGTACCTATGGTATAAATACACAGGAAGTGAGTGAATCCCCTTCCAATTGAAAGAACACTCTGGAGTGAAGGCGCATAGAATGAAAATGAAAAAGGACAAACTTGGAAATTACCTGTAACGAAAAAAGTGAAGTTGTGCCACAGCCACTTGGTGAAGGCAGTGTAGACAAGACTGTATCTGAATTCAAGAAAGCTTGATATAACATCAGGTCTCTAAGGAAGAGGAAGAGATAGCAGATGGTATGTATAGGCATACTGGACCAAACCAGGATGTTTATAATCTGCCAATGCTGAACTGATAGAGTAGAGACAAACACGAGTAGATGGTTTGAGGATCGTCCACTATCTTTAAGTGAAAGGATGACTTTATTCTCTAAGTGACCATATGTCCTGTAAAAACCAGAAGAAAGCTAAAATGAAATATGAGAGACTTCAAGGCAGTTGGAAAAGAAGGGAAGACATGAATAAAGCATGCCTGCTAAGGCAGCTGAGTGACTGGGAGCTTGGTAGACAGGACTGTCCCTCAGAGAATATGAAAGAGCTGATATATCCCCATGGCATCTGAACAATATACTGTATGCCTCTAGAGAAGGCTTCTTAAAGTCGGAAAAAGAAAACACTGTATAACACTACAGCCATTGAGAGTGTCTGTTAAGTTCTTAAAACACTATATAACATCATAGGCATGGAGTAAAATGCTTGAAAGGAACTAAGATATTATGGTCAGAATTGCAAAGTACCAATCAATTGACTCTTAGACAATGTAGTCCTATTCACCAGGGAATGAGAAAGACAAAAATTTACTCTATGCCTATAGAGAAAGTTTCTAAAGTTCTTAAAACACTGTATAATACTACAGCTATTGAGGAAAATGCTTGAAATGAATTATGATATTATGATAAGATGTAGATTTTCCACCAGGCAATGAAAAATGACTGAGCACCAGAAAAAACTAGTGTTAACAGCCCCGTGATACATAGAAATTTAAAAGAAGAAAAGCTTGTTATATATCCATATATGAAAGGAGCCCCCTTTCAACCAAATATTGCCTGCTGATGTGAAGAGCATTTTAGAATACGCCGTTCAGCACATACAAAAGTGTACACATCTTGGAGCCGAACTGCTCTATGAACTGCAGGCTTACCTTCAGCAGAGAGATCCCCGACTGATAAGATGGAGGGAGAAACAAAATGGCCGCCGTTCGCTCCACTGGCCCTGTGGTGATCGTCGACAGCGCGCCCGACACCTCCGAACAAGCGGAGCCCAGTGGAACGGCGAAGAAACAACAGCCGGCGAAAAAGGCCCCGAAAAAACTGGAGGCAGCACCGGACCCGAAGAAACCTTGAAGGGAGAGCAAAATTTACACGTTCCGGCTGCGTGAACTGCGCGACGCTGACCGACAGCAGCTGTTTGAACTTTTAAGCCATATCGGAAAAAACAGGTGGCCGCGCTTACGCGGTTCGCACCTTTCTTTTTTTTTTTTTTTTTTCATTTGTTTAAACTGCCGCCGCCAAAACGCAAGAAAATGGAGGAAATTAAATCTGACAAGAAAAATCGCTGTTTAAAGTCACAGATACTGAATTATTTTCTTCTGTTTGTTTTTTTTTTTTTGTTTTTTTATAACCCCTCAATCATAATAAAACACTGGAGCTGCCTGCTCGTTAGAAGTCTGGGGAAAGAAAGGCTGCTTCTTTGAATTTCCTTTTATTTGATTTAATTCTTTTAAAGCAGCTACCTGTTAAAAGTGGCTGCCTCTCCCAAAGACGGTACACCTTTCCAGAGAAAGGGACGGCCCTTCCCTGCTAAGCCAGGGAGATGGGGAGGAAGGGGGGTGGACTCGAGACACCCGAGTTTAACACCCCCGAGGCTGTCAAAGAAAGAAGAGAAAGGAAACCCTGTCAAGCCTCTAAATAAGATTCCAGGCACAGAAGAATTATCACAAATATCTGTAATATCTAAAGAGAAAAGGAGAGAGACTAATGGGCTCACTTCCTACCTGCTGGGAGACTGAGAAAATACTGAGGCTAAGGTCACATGGCCAGGGCTCCTATTGGCTCTCTAGAGTCAGAGTTTTTTCTCAGTCTCCACCTGCTGGTAGGCGAGCACAACCCATCAGTCCAATCCTGGTCCGGTCCGGAGGGACGCTAAGGAACTTATGATTGGTTTTCCAGTGCTCTATTCCCTTCAATAGGTCCATGCATACAGAAAGCATTACAATACAGTACCAATTTTGAGCAGAGACTTTACATATTCAAAGTAAATGCTTTGCATGAAACATCTGACAGAGAAAACAAAGAACTAAAACAGAAGTCCTACAAGAAATGCGGGCCCTCATATAGTTGTGTTTGGCATGCAACATACTACTGGTTTTAAACCTGTCATTATGATAAGGTGCTATCCAGAAATGGCAGAACTAGGAATCACAAATCGAACTAAACCAAAGCGGGAAAGAACTTCCACAGAAGTCAAAAGCAGACATACAAGAGTGGAAGAGGTAGTTCCAAGTACAACTAGAAGTCCAAAAACTTCAAATCTAAAGTTTATTCTTCAATAAAAATAACATACACTGTCCAGACCCTACACGGCCTGAGTTTTGGCATAGTGCCTTCTTCAGGGGTCACAACTTAACAGTTAGATAACAGCAATATGAATAATAAACCTTAATGTCAGCAACAAGTATAACAAAGCAGCATCTGCTGTGCAGCGATTCTGTTAAACAAACTGAGGAACTAGGAAGCCAGATATTAACAGTGGTGGCTACGATGGTGTTGCCAGTTTGATTTATTGTGGGATGTTATAGCTGGAGGTGGGAAGGAAATGCTAGGTGTGAACTAAAATGGCAATCTTTTATGCTCAAGTACCCAGAGAGAGTGGAGTACACACAAAGACGACTACAAAAATAAACTCTCTTAGGTAAGGAGTGATATTCAGCTAGAAGTCAAGCTCAACTGCTGGGAGTGGGAACATATACCTCTATGCAGGAATAATGTAAACAAGTAAGGCAGATGGACCAGTGTATCTTTTTATGCCATCATTTATTTTGTTTACAAAGCTTATAACCCACCAAATCATCATGGGTCAATGCGGGGTACAAACATTTATAATAAAAACAAAAACATAATGCACAAACTCAGAAGAAACAGATGGAAATTAACAAAAGGCTAATAAAAATAAGCACTTCTAAATAAACAAGCCTTTAAAAACCTATTTATTTAGAAGTGCTTACTTTTGTTACCGATCTACTATGTTACTAGACAAATTGATTATTTTGTTTTACAGAATGAGGTCGTTTCTCAGGTGATCATCTTATGACATCTAGCGCATGCAACTTCTTGCACTGCTCCGATAGGCTTGTGAGGTTAAGAGGCATAAATAACACTATAAAGGTTCCATCAGTTATTTAAGGCCATTTGCATTTGATTTCCAAAGAAATTAAGTTAACTCACCTGTATCCTGGTACCTTCCCATGCGAGTACAGGCCCCTCAATCTTCATTTTTCCATGGAGAAGGAAGGATCCTAGTCATGTTCTCCTCTCAATGTGTTTTTTTTTCTACGATTCTCAGTGCCTTCTTGTGCTGGTATTTTGTCCCTTTCATGATTATTTTTCCTTCCTCTTTATTTTATTCCATTACCATTTAGTTTTTGTAGTGTTTTCAGCTCTTGGTTTCCTTTCTTTTTCGCAAGTTCCTAGGTCCATTTAGGCTGAAGCACCAACCTCAATTTGAACACTGCCCCTTTTTACAATTCACAATTCAGGAGTTTAATTTGGCTGCAATTTTCTCGCTGTCCAAAACAAACCCCAGTGGCTTCAAAAGGTGCACCCAGTGTAATCGAGTGATTATCATGACAGACCCGCACTCTTGGTGCATCAGGTGCCTTGGGCCTGACCATGAGCCTAACTGTTGTTCTCTCTATCTGCAAATGCGGTTGAGGAAACAGAGGGCACGGCAGGTCCAGCAGGAGACATTTCTTGGCATCAGCACCAAAGGCATCGAACTCGATGTCTGCTAAAACTTCAACTACCACTGGAAGTGCACAGGCTTTGAGGAGGCCTCCATCTCTCTCAACATCGGGCACTCAAAGTAGGCCCCGAGACTGGTCAGTATCAGACCTGATACAGAGGGCGAGAATGGGATTGACGTCATCCTCGTCTGCACCAAATGTCACGTCTTCAAAGCTGGAACTAGGTTTGTGAGCCCTTGGGCCACTGCCGAGGAGTGGCAGCGGCAGGCAAAACCACCCTACAGCAGAGACAGGGCAAACTCTTGCACATGGCCACCTTTC
Source organism: Microcaecilia unicolor (assembly GCF_901765095.1). Lineage (NCBI taxonomy): Eukaryota > Metazoa > Chordata > Amphibia > Gymnophiona > Siphonopidae > Microcaecilia > Microcaecilia unicolor. Next base: position 48,122,149 of record NC_044042.1, read on the forward strand.
ACCAGGAGTTGAGCCCCTGGCTGCAGGCGGCCGGCAGGACTTATAGGACAGGTCAGGAACAGGATCCCAACAAGGCTGAACAGGGACTGAGGGTCAGAGGGGAAAGGAATACACACGGACAGCAAGGCAGGGAAAGGATAAGCTAAAGGACAGGAAAGGAAGCTGCAAGCAGCCACTAAAACAGGGAACAAAACACTGAATAACAAGACACAGAATTAAAAGATGTAGAGCAGCCACTAGGACACAAACTAAACACAAAACTAAAACCCAGAGACAAGCCTAGCAAACAAACAATAATCTAATCTAACTACCCACAGACTAACTAAAACAGACAAGAATCAGGGCAAGAAACCAGACTGAGCAGAAGTGCAAACAGCACCCCAACAAACCTCAGGGCCTTAGGCGATGCAAAGGGAAAGCAGAAAGATTTCAGAATGGCTAATAAGCCCAGCAGCAGCTGAGGCTCAAGCTGCAGCAATCACCAGGCAACTACGGGGGCTGTGCAGGTTCAAACAAACAGAGCAAGTCTGGCAGTCTGGAAGATCCGGACCGGACTGCCCTGAAATCTGGAACGGGTGACAATAACCAGACAGTTCATTGCAGCCAGCAGGTCTAGCTACCAGGTGGCGAGAGGAAGGAGAGCACAAAACATGGGCACAACCGTGACACCAAAGGACCGCAATGCTGAGCGTCGGGGAAAGCCCAAAATGCATAAGCATCAGTCCTCATTGATGCAAGGTACTAGGAGCTCCAGGGCATCTGCATCGCTAGCACCAGGAGGAGCATTTCCCTCTTTGGTAGAGGTGCTGGTGTGTAAGTCTTTGAGCAGTCAGGTTCCTGGTTCCGGTTTGGCACCAAGGCTTTCTCAGGCTGCATCTCTGCAGGCTCCCCTGCCTTTTCCGATGCCTTCCTTCAATGAGCGGTTCCAAGCCATGCTCAGAGAGGAGCTGGTGCAGATGCTGCAGGTGGAATCCACTCAGGCATCGATGGCACTTGTGCCAACTGCGAATCAACCCCAGATTCTTCCTGAAGCTCCATCCATGCCTGTGGAGAGACCTTTGGCACAGTCAACATCAACATAGGCAGTACCGCTCTTGACACTGGGGGAGAAGCTTCCCCTGATTCTTAGGGTAGGGCTGTACACCACCAAAGTGCCCACTGAGAACATCGTTCATCATCTCTCAGCACAAGCAGGTACTTGTAGAGGAAATCTCTGCCCTCCTACAGGCCAATGCAGTCAAATCCGTACCACCAGGAGATGGGGGAAGGGACTCTATTCCAGGTACTTCCTTGTGCCCAAGAAAATGGGGGATTTTGTCTCATCTGAGACCTAAGGGCCTAGCGGGGAGACAGCCTGCTTGTCCTCCAAGAAAGCAAAGTTACTCACCTATAGCAGATGTTCTCCGAGGACAGCAGGCCAGGTATTCTCATACACCCTCCCACCTCCCCTTGGATTTGTATTCTTTAGCTATTTTACATGACTGAGGGACCTGTGCTCATGCATCAGGCAGGAAGAAACCAGCGCATACGTGGTGGGACACTGCTAGAAAATTCTACATTAATCTTGCTAGTCAGCATCCACACCGGGCTCTGTCAGATGACATCATCCAGCTGTAAGAATACAACTGGCCTGCTTGTCCTCTGAGAATAAAAACACCCAAAAACAAATACATTAGAGTCAGTTTCTTTGTACTTTTACTCCGTATTTTTAAGCTGTCAAACCATTATCTATATTCCAATACTAATGCTACAGTTATACGGCTGTCAAACGTATGAGTGCCATTTCCAACTTGTTAAACTTTAGGGCTCCCCATGCTGCAGAGTTTTAAATGGCTATCTTCAGTCCTGGAGAAAACTGAATTTCTGTAAGCTGTAATACCTATGATTAGATCAACAAATAACTAGTTGTAACGTCTGAGCTGAGGAGACCACATAGTCAGATCTGAAGAAGATATCTGAGTGATCTCAAAAGTTCACATACTATAAAGACTCAAGGCTTTCTATGCTGTGAAATGGGAAAGGCTATAACTTCAGGAGCAAACTAATGTCCTACTCAGCTGACACCAAAAACTAAAACATCACAGGGAACAGAGGAACAACATGCCAAAGAAATTGGTATCTGGCATTCTACCAGGTTCTAATGTATAAACTATCTACAGCATTGTTCTTCAATTCAAGGACTGGGGGGCCATCATTATTCGGGGGGGGGGGGGGGGTTCACTGCTCTCTGCCTCTCTTCTCAAGCTTGTAACAGAAAGCAGGAAGTGGACCGAGGGGGGGGGGGACATGCTTAAAGGAAAAGGCATTTCTTAAATGTCCACCTCCTTGAGGACACCTCCAAAGAAAAACTGAAGGTGGCCTGGTAGGGATGGATGTCATTGACATTACGTCCCTGCATGAGAAGTTATTTGGTGGCTCTCCTTCAGCTCATCTGGATCCAATGTGGCCCTAACAAAAATTAGTAAAGACTGGTCTAGAGTATAAGGCAAAGTGTGTGTTCATTATCACATTAGTAACTCAGATGCACTACTCAATGCTGCAAATCCCAAATACAGTAACAAAATTAGGAAAGCTTACACTTCTCAAAATTTCATATGTGCTATTATAGGATTCTTTTCAAAGTGTTGTACTTCTTAGCCAGGATCAGGTGACCCTCAGGGGGAGGAATGCTGGCTTCGGCCTAACCCCTGGTAAGCCTTTTCTTGGTTGAGAGGTGCCCAGCTCTCCCACCGGTTGCCTTCTTAGGTGCCGTGGAGGACTTGCAGCTCATCTGCATATCCTCGGAGCCTTCGCCAGAGTGACTCCCAGGTCCGTTCCGATCCACTCGGGGCCTCTGCTCAAGGTGCCGCGCGCCTAACGGCGCGCAAAAGCTTTCCTTCTAATAAGTTCTGGGAGAAGAGGATATTTCTCTGGTAAGTGAACAAATTTTGCTTGTGCTTTCGGAACTTGAAGATTGGGGTTTAAAGGAGGAACTGTAAGTTAGTGATAGGCTGATATCCTTAATACTTTAGCAAGTTTTAAATTACGGAAAAACTCAAAAAACACTAAGATGGAGTCAGCAGTCCAGCAGCGAGAGGGGTGCTATCCAGTCTTTTGCATTGAGTGTCACATGTATGATTATCTCCCAATTGGTGAGGTGTCATATGTGTGTGCCCGATGCAAAGAGCTCCTAGCTCTCAGAGAACGTGTCCGTTCCCTTGAGGCTAGAGTAGCAGACTTGATGGAGCTGAGGGAGACAGAGAGGTACATAGAGGAGACCTACAGGGATGTTGTAGAGAAGTCCCACCTCCAGTCAGGTAGCCCCTGTGCTACCTTGGAGGAGGGAGGTCTCCTAGAAGGAGAGCATCACCCTGGTGAAGTAGGAAGTACTCCTGTAGCCAGGACCTGCCCACCAGGGGATGTATTATCCTTTCGCACCGAGGATATATCTCCAAATGTTGCCCGGGAGGGAAAGGTTAGGACAGCTGTTGTACTTGGTGATTCGATCATTAGGCATATAGATAGCTGGGTGGCTGGTGGACGTGAGGATCGCCTGGTGACTTGCCTGCCTGGTGCGAAGGTGGCGGACCTCACGTGTCACCTAGATAGGATTCTAGATAGTGCTGGGGAGGAGTCCGCTGTCTTGGTACATGTGGGTACCAATGACATAGGAAAATGTGGGAGAGAGGTTCTGGAAGCAAAATTTAGGCTCTTAGGTAGAAAGCTGAAATCCAGATCCTCCAGGGTAGCATTTTCTGAAATGCTACCTGTGCCACGCGCAGGGCCCAAGAGACAGGCAGAGCTCCAGAGTCTCAATGCGTGGATGAGACGATGGTGCAGGGAGGAGGGCTTTAGATTTGTTAGGAACTGGGCAACATTCTGGGGAAGGGGGAGCCTATTCCGAAAGGATGGGCTCCATCTTAACCAGAGTGGGACCAGGCTGCTGGCATCGGCGTTTAAGAAGGAGATAGAGCAGCTTTTAAACTAGAAATGGGGGGAAGGCCGACAGTCGCTCAAAAGAGCATGGTTCGGGATAAGGTATCTTTCAAAGATATCACCATAACAGGGAAGATAGAGTATCCTGATAGTGAGGTTGCAAAAGAGATTGTAGTAGATCGGGTATCTTTAAATAACAATAAAAATCAGACAAAAGATTGCCAATTAATACTGTCAAGTACTAAGCATGATGTACTTAGGAACAACAAACATAGTTTGAAATGTCTATATGCGAATGCCAGGAGCCTAAGAAATAAGATGGGGGAGTTAGAATATATTGCACTAAATGAAAAATTAGATATAATAGGCATCTCTGAGACCTGGTGGAAGGAGGATAACCAGTGGGACACTGTCATACCGGGGTACAAATTATATCGTAGTGATAGGGTGAATCGGATTGGTGGAGGGGTAGCATTGTATATTAACGAGAGCCTTGAATCAAATAGATTGAAAATTCTGCAGGAAGCAAAACACTCCTTGGAATCACTGTGGATTGAAATTCCATGTGCAAAGGGGAAAAGGATAGTGATAGGAGTGTACTACCGTCCGCCTGGCCAGGACGAACAGACGGATGCGGAAATGTTAAAGGAAATCTGGGACGCAAACAAACTGGGCAACACAATAATAATGGGGGATTTCAATTACCCGCATATAGACTGGGGTAATGTAACATCTGTACACGCAAGGGACATAAGATTTCTTGATGAAATCAAGGACAGCTTCATGGAACAGCTAGTTCAGGAGCCGACAAGAGAAGGAAAAATACTAGACTTAGTCCTTAGTGGTGCTCATGATCTAGTGCAGGGGGTAACGATACGAGGGCCGCTTGATAACAGTGATCATAATATGATCGGTTTTGATATTGGCATTGAAGGAAGTGAAACTAGGAAATCAAGTACGCTAGCGTTTAACTATAGAAAGGGTGATTACGACAAATGAGAAAAATGGTGAAAAAAAGACTGAAAGGAGCAGCTCGCAGAGTAAAAAACTTGCATCAGGCGTGGATGCTGTTTAAAAACACCATCCTGGAGGTTCAGGACAAATATATTCCACGTATTAGAAAAAAGGGAAAAAAGACTAAACTTCAGCCGGCGTGGCTAAACAGTAAGATAAAGGAAATCATTAGAGCCAAAAAACAATCCTTCAGAAAGTGGAGAAGAGAACCAACTGAAAGTAACAGGATAGATCATAAGGAATGCCAAGCCAAATGCAAAGCGGAGATAAGGAGGGCAAAAAAGGACTTTGAGAAGAAATTAGCGTTGGAAGCAAAATACATAGTAAAAACTTTTTTAGATACATTAAAAGCAGGAAACCGGCCAAAGAGTCGGTTGGGCCGCTGGACGAAAATGGTGTTAAAGGGGCGATCAAGGAGGACAAAGCCGTAGCGGAGAAATTAAATGAATTCTTTGCTTCGGTCTTCACCGAGGAGGATTTGGGGGGGACACCGGTGCCGGAAAGAATATTTGAAGCGGGGGAGTCGGAGAAACTAAACAAATTCTCTGTAACCTTGGAGGATGTAATGGGTCAGTTCAGCAAGCTGAAGAGTAGTAAATCACCGGGACCTGATGGTATTCATCCCAGAGTATTAATAGAACTAAAAAATGAACTTGCGGAGCTACTGTTAGAAATATGCAATCTGTCCCTAAAATCGAGTGTAATACCGGAAGACTGGAGGGTAGCCAATGTTACTCCGATTTTTAAGAAAGGTTCCAGAGGAGATCAGGGAAATTATAGACCGGTGAGTCTGACGTCGGTGCCGGGCAAGATGGTGGAGGCTATTATTAAGAATAAAATTGCAGAGCATATACAAAAACATGGACTGATGAGACAAAGTCAGCACGGATTTAGTGAAGGGAAGTCTTGCCTCACCAATCTAATGCATTTTTTTGAGGGGGTAAGCAAACATGTGGACAATGGGGAGCCGGTTGATATTGTATATCTGGATTTTCAGAAGGCGTTTGACAAAGTGCCGCACGAAAGACTCCTGAAGAAATTGCAGAGTCATGGAATCGGAGGTAGGGTATTATTATGGATTAAGAACTGGTTGAAAGATAGGAAGCAGAGAGTAGGATTGCGTGGCCAGTATTCTCAGTGGAGGAGAGTAGTTAGTGGGGTCCCGCAGGGGTCTGTGCTGGGTCCGTTGCTTTTTAATGTATTTATAAATGACCTAGAGATGGGAATAACTAGTGAGGTAATTAAATTCGCCGATGACACAAAATTATTCAGGGTCGTCAAGTCGCAGGAGGAATGTGAACGATTACAGGAGGACCTTGCGAGACTGGGAGAATGGGCGTGCAAGTGGCAGATGAAGTTCAATGTTGACAAGTGCAAAGTGATGCATGTGGGTAAGAGGAACCCGAATTATAGCTACGTCTTGCAAGGTTCCGCATTAGGAGTTACGGATCAAGAAAGGGATCTGGGTGTCGTCGTCGATGATACGCTGAAACCTTCTGCTCAGTGTGCTGCTGCGGCTAGGAAAGCGAATAGAATGTTGGGTGTTATTAAGAAGGGTATGGAGTCCAGGTGTGCGGATGTTATAATGCCGTTGTATCGCTCCATGGTGCGACCGCACCTGGAGTATTGTGTTCAGTACTGGTCTCCGTATCTCAAAAAAGATATAGTAGAATTGGAAAAGGTACAGCGAAGGGCGACGAAAATGATAGTGGGGATGGGACGACTTTCCTATGAAGAGAGGCTGAGAAGGCTAGGGCTTTTCAGCTTGGAGAAGAGACGGCTGAGGGGAGATATGATAGAAGTGTATAAAATAATGAGTGGAATGGATCGGGTGGATGTGAAGCGACTGTTCACGCTATCCAAAAATACTAGGACTAGAGGGCATGAGTTGAAGCTACAGTGTGGTAAATTTAAAACGAATCGGAGAAAATTTTTCTTCACCCAACGTGTAATTAGACTCTGGAATTCATTGCCGGAGAACGTGGTACGGGCGGTTAGCTTGACGGAGTTTAAAAAGGGGTTAGATAGATTCCTAAAGGACAAGTCCATAGACCGCTATTAAATGGACTGGAAAAATTCCTCATTTTTAGGTATAACTTGTCTGGAATGTTTTTACGTTTGGGGAGCGTGCCAGGTGCCCTTGACCTGGATTGGCCACTGTCGGTGACAGGATGCTGGGCTAGATGGACCTTTGGTCTTTCCCAGTATGGCACTACTTATGTACTTATGTACTTATAAATTGCTGTGATCTATTATAGCCGAGCAGCATATCAGGTTTAATAAACTAAACATGGGGAAAAAGCATGCTAGGAGATCCATGGTAATATGGAAGCGGTGTGGGGAAGCGAATGCCCAGAGGTAACTTTCTTTGTGTCACAGATTTCTGTACCTTTCTGGACAGAGGTTTACAGCTTTAACACATAGAATCCAGATAGCTATGCTATCAACAGAAAGATGAAGTTAAACACTTACCCCTGGATTCCATATATGGCGTGTGGCCAATTTATGTGCAGTACTAAATTAACAAGCCAATTAGTCTTGATAATTGGCTAATAATGACCAATTGTCAACACTAATTGGGCATAATTGGAATTTACGCACAATTCTTTTTAGGCGTATTCTAAAGAGTGGCATGTGTAAATTCCCACGCGTGCAGCCAAAAAGGGGGTGCAGTCATGGGAGGAGTGTGGGTGTGTTGGGGCCAATCACATCTACGTGTGTGGTTAGAGAATTCAGGGCAGCGCACCTAGATTTAGGCACAGGCAATTTACACCAGCTTTTCACTGGCATAAATGGCTGTGACTAAATCTAGGTGCATCCACCTGGCCTATACGCTATTCTCTAAACCGCGTCTGAATGTAGATGCGGCTTATAGAATACTGCTAGGCGCGCGAATTGGACACACCTAGATTTTAGTTGTCATATATACTGTCTAGGCAAGGGAACAGTAGTGTTTTTACATGTGCCTATGACAGGACAAAAAAAACTTTTGAGAGCAGCATCACCTGCCTGAACTAGAAGACAAAGTGCGGAACTAAAAGCTCTTGAGATATGAGCTGTAATCCCAGCTCTGACATCCATACTTTGTGTGGACTGCAGTAAACCACTTTAATAACATGTCCATTCTTGTCTAGAAAAGAAAGGGCAACTGTATACTAATTTGTCCTTCTACTTGCAAACTCTTGTGTTTAACAGACTTCCCTTAAGTGGCTGCATACAGGTTAGCCCAGTGGCTCCCAAACCTGGTTCTGGAGGCAACCCAGACAAGTCAGATTTTCAGGATATCCATAATGAATATTTATAAAATGAATTTGAATGCAGTGGAGGCAGTGCATGTTAATCTCTCTCATGGATATTCATTGTGGTTATCCTGGAAACCTGACTGGCTGGGGTGCCTCCAGGACTAGATTTGGGAATCACTGGGTTAACCTAAAAGCATTACTTTGTTTACTTGTAGTTAGCTCATGCTTTTTCAGCAGTGACTCAAAAGGAGTTACAGTCAGGTACACTAGGTGTTAACTGGGTCATTTTCATTCACAGGGCAAGTTGGCATGGCAGCTCAGAACCCCATGCAATAAGCGCACGAGACTAGCTCCAAATACTATTCCTCAGACCACTGCTATGCTAACAAGATTCCTAGCTCCTGATTCTAGCAAGGAAATGATCTAGAAAAGGCCTAAACTCACGGTAATACTGAACTGTTAAGCTGTACCATGCTATATGATTAATTCACAGATTGCGAGTTCTGCAGAGAAAATGATGAGGAGTATTGCAGTGCTGCTGTTACAAGCACATTCGGATATCTGCTGCAATGCAACACAGCAGCAACAGAGGAACTAGGAAAGAGGCAGAAGGTAAAGTCAACAGCACAGCACACAAAAAACACAGACTTATAGGGGATCAATTATTATAATGGATGAGGAAATAAGTAAACCTGAAATTTGTGTCTGAAACACATACACATAGTGAAGGTCTGCCATCACTAAGCAAAAGGCTATGAGTACAGTGACAGTGTGTACTCTGCTCAGCATGCCCAGAGCAGAATTCAATGCAGTCCTGTACCAGGCAGGAACTACCTTCCTGCAGCCCGTCAAACAGTGACAACATACACTCCTCAAAGAGCTAAGTAAATTCCAGCTGCACTGCATTTAAAATTAATTGAAGGAATATTTCATTTAATGGGCCTATCAATATTTATCCATCAGTGAGACACTCAAACCATCTACGATTTCTACTTTCACATAACCAACCTAGAAAGAAAGAAAACTTAACATGGAAATGGCAAACATGTATTTACATCCACGATGCAGCAGCAGCAGACATGCAAATTTCTGACTTGCATTAAAACGCTACAGAAAAACTCTAAGGGCCCCTTTCACTAAACCACGCTAGCAATTCCCACACAGCAAATGTGCAAAGCCCATTCAAACTGAATGGGCTGCGCTGCATTTGCTGTGCCAGCAATCACTAACGCAGTTTAGTAAAGGGGCCCTAAGTCAGAAGTATATTTCAGACAAGTAAAGCAAAAGAAGTACACAAGGCATGTGAAGTCAAATTACCACACTAATTTCAAATAGTGCATCTCTTGGCCAAGTATTTACATTTCTGCAAATCAAAAAAAAAGAGAAAATGTATAGGACAAAAAAAAAATAGTATGCATGCAAAGCCATTGTAAAAAGAATTGAGGGACTTTTCCAAAAAATGATAAATTTGGAGATGAAGGAAAGATTCCAAAAAAGTTTCTGCACAATTTTCAGCTTGTTCCATTTATTTTTCTTTTTTGATTTTTCAGTGGTCTCTTTACTAAAAACATACACAAGCAAGTACAAAAAAAAAAATCAGAGTAAACAAACTCCAAAGATACAATAAAACTAGACAACGCATACCTCTTTCTTTTTACATCTTTTCCCAAAAATATCACCCTATAAACCCACCCCACCCAAGCAACCCCAAATTATATCACATGAAGGGGCCCCCACCCCAATCCTCAAAATATCTAATATGAACAAGATACAACACTTCAGAAACATTTGTAAGCAATTAAAGACAGAGACTACAAAGGAAACCATATTTTTTCCCATTTCACAATAAAGCTTTTGATTTTCCATCTCACAAATGCAATTTGCAATCCATTTTATGACAGAGGGAGTTTCCAGAGTCTTACAAGCCTTAGGTAGGGTTACACGAGCTACACTAAGAGCATGTTTTACCAACTGCTGATGAACCAATGTAATCCCAGGAACAGAAAAATTATGGGGTCCCAAGGAATCTCTCCCGGCCCAGCCATCTTTGCAGTCTTTCAAAAGGCACTCACTTTCCGACAAGACCACCATACGTGACCCATGATACCATGCTCCAATGACGCCAACAAAATGAAGACACCATTGGAAAAATATGACTAAGACGCTCAGTGATCAGATACCAATGATATATAACCTTAAAGCCATTCTCCTTCCAAGCATCAGCTCTGACAGACACCTTAGACAAACATTCACATTCATCTTCTTCTTGGTGCACTCCTAATTCACCCTCCCAATGGTATGAGCAATCTTACTTTTGTCCAATAAGTATTTAGAAATGGCAGAGATTAAATCCCTCGTTCCCCTAAAATCTCCACATAAATCTTCAACAATAGCCAGATTCCTATCAATCTGACACTTGAAGATGCCAGTCTGAATAAAATGCACCAGCTGATAATAAGCAAACTGGTCCATTCAGGGTAATTGATACATGCTAGAGAGGGATTCAAAAGATATTATTTTAGAGTCATTGAACAAGCTGCCCCCAACATGATTCACCAAGGGTATTCCATTTCCGAAAAACTTCTGGTCCCATGCTAGTTAGAAACAAAGGGGTTGAGGTTATTGGCATAAACCTAGACAGATGGAAGTCTGGATCTTTACTCAAATTATCCCAATGATGTAAGGTTCAGGAAATAGTGGAGCATGGGTCATTCAGTGACAGTCAATGTTCCCAAGGCAGCCAGATTAAGTGAGCAAGCTTTATGATTCCTGTTAAATTCAAGACCCAAAATTTATTGGAGGAGTTTTGGAGCCATTAACAGCAGATCTTGTTTGGGCCACTTGGTAATAAAAAGTTGGGTTAAGAACCCCAAAACCTCCCCTTCTCTTCCTATCCCTATACAGCATCCCTTGAAAAAGCCTAGGTCTCTTGTTTTGTCAAATAAATTTAGTCAGTCTGTCCTGCAATGAGTCCAGCCATTTTTAGGCAATGGCAAAGGGAGAACCCAGAATAAGCACATTAGTCTAGGCAAAACATTTTTTTTATTTGTTTTTTTTATTTGTTACATTTGTATTCCACATTTTCCCACCTTTTTACAAAATTGGTGTTCATATTTCTTCAAATATTTAATACTATTGCTTAACCATTTAAATACTGCTTGCAACATATTTTCTACGGACATTTTCCCCTTCTAGTCAGAATCTTGGGAAGAACTGTGCTAAAAACAAAAAAATGCTACTTGCAGGATCTCTGCACCACTTTTCTCTGCAAGTCTGACCCTAAGATTATAAACTGTAAGCCACTGTAGAATAGCACATCAATACTCAACACTAACATTACTCAAACTTAAAATTTTATCAAGGCAGAAAAATACCCATGGTAATATCCTTCTTTCACCCAATCTTGACAGTGTCCTTCTGACTAAGACAAAGCTTCCTGTATCTGAAGTGAGTAATAGGCCAAAAGTTCAGAAAGGCATTATGATTTTCCTTGATCTCTGCTTAAAATTGGATTTTAAAGTTAAAATCAGCTATGAATTAGACTCAGAGAAAATCTCAAGTAACATCATCTCCTGTGTGTTGATTAGTTAAAGGAAGAGCTACTAGATGATCAAACAGTGCAACACCAACTAAATGACTTGGGGGCCTTTTTACTAAGCTTCACTAGGCGCTAATGCACACCTAACACAATTTAAAATGGCCTACCGTGAGATGCACTCAGGTGTCCTGCTGTAAGATGAACATTAAAGAATTATTTTAATATTTTATAGAGTTGGGGGGGGGGGGCCATAGGTGTTTCTGTGCAAACCAGTTAGCACATCTACATTACTGTGCACTAGCTGATTAGCGCGATTCCTTATCACCTACAAAATGGGTGGCAGTAAGTGTTCACGTGCTAATTTTTGTTAATGGCCATCCATTAATGGCAATAATAGCGCATGGCCATTAATTTGAGAAACAGAAAATCAACCATTTTCCGGCTGCAGGAAAAATGGCCTTAGCGCGTGAAAAAGCACAAGTAAGGGTGTGCTAAGGCCAATTTTTTCTGTAGCTTGGTAAAAGGACCCCACTGGTGTCCATCCAGGTTAGTAGAGCTACCCTGCAGTTTCGTGGAAACCCAAAAATACTGTAACTAGTAAACCAAATACAGCATTCTCATGCCATCTTTAAGAGAATTCTCTCTTATACACCGAAGCGTATTTTCAAAGCACTTAACAATGTTATGTGGAGGGGTATTTTCAACGCACTTTGACTTACAAAGTTCCATAGCAACATGTCCACATATAGTAAATCTGAAGTTCTCTCTATCTCCACCTGCTGGTAGAGGGACACAACCCACTTGTCTCTGGATTGATCCGTGGGACGCTATGGAACGGCATTAATTTAATATTTACTTTTAAATTGCAAAACGTTAAGAGTATGAAAAACACTTTTCAAAATCAATCACACATTCACTAAAAAACATAAGATGACATACATAATCAATAAGTTCAGTAGATTATACACCACTTAGTAACATCCACGGATACAGACAGCAGATATCAGTGGCCAATTTTAAAAATGACAAATACTTAAACATATGTCTTCAGTATATAGCAAACTCCCCTTGACATACCTCCTCTAACTCACCACTATTCCAGACTATGAACGGGTGATAACTCTGGGTACACTCTTGCAAGACCAGATTCCTCCCAATATTACCATACTACTGTTGTGATTTTCCTGACTACTTCATCCTGGATCATCCTTTACCACCACCTTCTTGTGAGTAACACTATCAACAGCAGTGCTGCTTCAGTATACCACAGGCTTTTCTCACTGTGACAGAGTGCATTGATACAAGCAAATACCCTTGCTAATAAGGAACATTATGTGCCTCTAATTTCAATACATCAAAAAAGTGTGAACAATTACATAAAAAACATTATTTAGTTAAAAAGCAGTATATAAAAATTCAAACAACGTTTTCTTCGTATTTTGTCAAGACAATTTGCAAAGGCCGTAAGTTTCTCATATTTGATGGGTTCATCAAAGAAAATATTTATTCTTCTCATAATTATAAACAAACAAGAATCTTATATTCTTATGAACATTATGTGCCACCAATCTCATATAGAGTGGACAACTGCATTCTCACAACCATGACTGTAGTATATGTGTATTTAAACATACTGTACCATCTACAAGTGCTTTCTTGTAACATAAATGTGCATACACTTCAAACTGTACAAGCACTGAATATCCATTAAGAAACATTAAATCAAGACTGTAGATCTAAACATAAAAAAAATTCTACACACAGTATCACACAAGCAATCTGTGTAGGTGCCACAGTTAGTTCACCTATAAACATGATGGCACATAAGGGCCAAAATAGCCCATCCAGTCTGTCCATTCAAGCCCTAATTCCTCATTTTCCTAAGAGATTCCACGTGCCCGTCCCACGCTTTCTTAAATTCTGACACAGCCCTCGCCTACACGACCTCCAGCAGGTCAGTACACACATCCACCACTCTTTCTGTGAAAGAGTATTTTCTTAGACTCCTCCTAAACCTATTTCCTTTTAACTTCATCCTATGCCCTCTCTTTCCAGAGTTTTCCTTCATTTGAAAAAGACTTACCTCCTGTACATTAATGCCACTGAGGTATTTAAACGTCTCTATCTTAACCCCTCTCTCCTGCCTCTCTTCTATATATATACTTAAGCATACAGAGGTAGAAGGAATAAAACTACAAAACAGAAGCAACTACTTAGTATATCCAACCTGGGGTTCAAGACCCACTGTATCTCCTTGTGACCCTGGGCAAGTTACTTAACCCTCCATTGCCCCAGGTACAAAAACTTAAGATTGTGAGCCCTCTAGGGACAGAGAAAATACCTGCATGTTCGTACAGTGCTGCTATAGCGCTATAGAAATGATTAGTAGTAGTTGCTATGGAATAAAACCTACTCCATCAAAATATTCTGGAACTCATCTGTATTTCATGTTGTCTTTTATCTATTAAAGTAAAATACTTTAAATTTTCACTTCAAAATATTTCTCCTTTAGAGCCTCTGTATTTAACCCCAAGGGGAAAATATGTTTCATGTTGAAAATCAAATAACACACATTAATTGCTGTGTATTTATGTTACAGTCTGTGTCTGTAACTACCATTGCACAACATAAAACTGCTGACATTTTGCTACAGCATCCATTTTTTTCTATCGCTAACAAGCAATTGCAACACATATCTGCAACTGCTATCAAGAACAAAATCAGGCTGTCCACTTAAATAATTCCCACCTAGGTCACTCCAATTGAATACAGACAAGGATCAAGTCAACACAAGAGATTCACCATTCATCCAAAACACATCAGGAAACCTTAGAAACAAGCCACCAACAGCAGATCAAGAACATCTGTTAGATTTTTGCATGCTGAATTACACTGCACACTGTACAAATAAAGATTAATACCAGTAAAATATCACCAACTTCCAAATTAGAAAATATATATATACACCGCACCATTAAAAGTATCAGCACTGACAAATGAGATGCTACTTTAATCAGACATTAGCTAAATACCTTCATTTCACAAACGTCCTCTGCTTCAGGTCACGTGTAACACAATCTCAAAAATATTCTAGTGCATGCAAATAAAAAAAACACATAAATGTATTGCTTATGTTTCAAGAGAAATTAAACGCAGGGTGTATATATTTCGAAACAGAATCAGTGAAAGACTACAGTCCAGCGCATGTCCTTCACAGCTGAACAAAAACACTCTGACGTATTTCGGACATTTTGCAAGTAAATAACTTGAAAGAGAATAAGAGATGAGTTTATCCAATTGAATAATAAATGAATATAACACCCATGAAAACGGCCCTACTCTCCGAGCAGAAAGGTAGGAAAGAGGTCATATCCTGGCAACTGAAGAATGACAGCTGATACCCCATGGCAGGAGAGGGCTAGACAGAACAAGGTACAGGGATGGGATGAATCTTTCAATGCATACACATCTGGACCTGTAATCTCAACACACACACACATCCACAGACCATCCCCTTCAATGCATACAAACGGAGGGAATGCCTCCACAACACACACACACACGGCGCTGGAAACTAAGCAGTTTTCCCCGGATGCGGAGGTTGGGAAGGTGGCGTGGGCTGCGGGCACGCATCTGGGAGAGAAAGGGGCAACCGTGTAACGCCCCCTTTCCCCTCCCCTCTCACCTTGGCCTTAGTGACGATGTGCGTTGCCAACTTGACGACGGCGAAGTTGCCTTTGCCGATGGTCCTCTCGATTTCATAGTAGCCGATGCGGGCCAGGCCGGGCCGGTGATGATGATGGTGGTGGTGGTGATGGTGCTGTGCCGGATGAGGGTGGCGGTGCGTAGGGGGCAAGTGGCCAGCGGCCACTGCCGGAGCAGCAGCGGCGGCACCATTCGGCGCCGCCATCTTGTTCCCGGACTAAAGCGAGCGGCGGCGGTGGCGACCGCTGCCACAGACAAGAGGCGGCGGTGACGTCACCCAGACGCTCCGGGAAGCCCAGGCCCTTCCTACGTGAGAGCGGCGCCTAGCGGACGTAGCCATAGCAACGAGCAGAGGCTGGCGTCAACGTGCTGACGCCAGCAAAAACAAATGACGTTCGCAACGCCACTGCGCTAGGGAAGAAAAGGATAAGGGGGCGGGGTAGAATATGGCTGGGCCCTGGTGGAATAACCATGGCAACAATTACATCAGCAGCGGGAATGCTAGGCTAGCGTTAGTGGTTACTGTAGAGGGACATCTATCGGTGCCTTTTTCGTTTGGGCTGAGTTAACCCAGCCACCATAGCCAAATGTATATTGGCAGAATTCCTAACGTTTCAGATCTGTTTAAAGAAGCACCTTAGTTACATGCATCTGTCTGTAGAGCAAATGCTAACCCCAAACCAATGCGCTCTTCCGCTAAATGCAGACTTGCAGGCTACTATCCATGCTCTCAGTAGCGCCTTTCATCTGGAGATTGAGGCGAGAAGTTTAAGGTGTTACTCTGGTGCCACCTGGTGAGTCTTAGGTAGGATCTTTTATGGGAGGCCAATACTACCTTTTTCATACCCCACTCGCACCATGTATTCTGACGAAAAGCAAACTTTTGCCCAATTAATGCAGAATTTGCTGGATAAAAACATGTTTGATACTCTTTTACCAGGCAATTAATTATTATTTGTAAATATCAGCAATGCATGCGACATTATAAAGCTGCTTTAAGCACCTGGAAAAACTTTTGTAGATGAGGTCCTTTTAGTTTTTACAGATTGCTCATCCCCCAGTAAAATGGCCTCCCAACACACAATCATCTTTAAAATGTTACTTTGTTGTATAAAACATCTTGAATTAGAGAAGTATTCAGCCTAAAGACAAACAGTTCCTGGCATCGACCCCTTTTTTCTCTCACTTAACCCC
The DNA here is from genome assembly GCF_901765095.1 of Microcaecilia unicolor. Taxonomy (NCBI): domain Eukaryota; kingdom Metazoa; phylum Chordata; class Amphibia; order Gymnophiona; family Siphonopidae; genus Microcaecilia; species Microcaecilia unicolor. The sequence goes on from NC_044042.1 coordinate 48,138,757, forward strand.
TACCCACCTTCCTATTTCTCTCTTCCACCTCAGTCCCATTTCCATGCTCTCTCATTCTCAACCTGACCTTCTCTTTCTCTCTTCCACCTCTGCCTCAGTTCCATTTCCATGCTCTCTCATCCTCAACCTGACCCTCTTTCTTTCTTTCTTTCTTTCTTTCTTTCTTTCTTTCTTTCTTTCTTTCTTTCTTTCTTTCTTTCTTTCTTTCTTTCTTTCTTTCTTTCTTTCTTTCTCTCTCTTCCCTCCATCCACAGTCTTACCATTTATTTATACTGCTTCTCAATTCTATCACAGATCCTTCACACCTTCTCAGCCCTCCCTCCTGAGATTAACCCCCTTCTGGCTCCCTCCCTCCATACATGCTTTCCTGCTTCTCTCCCTCTCCAGACTTTCTTCTCCCCATCTAATGCCCTCCAGACACTCTTCCTCCTTCTTTTCTTACTCTTTCTATATGCTGTTCCCTGTTTCTCATCCCCACCTGACACTCTCCCTTTCTCACGTTCTTCTCTTCTAAAACTCTTTTTCCCTTCTCACCCCTCTCTCCATCTAGACACATCTTCCTCTTTATTCCCCCATCTCATCAATTTTACCCCTTCTTGCCCCTCCTTCCCCATGCTTGTATTGGTGGGGTTGATTCTACCACATGTTGGAGGGAAGGTAACCGGCACTATGCAGCAGGTTCAATTCCAGTAACACAAGCATGGGAAAAGTAACCTGCACTGAGCAGCGGGTACAACCTTAATCTGGATTGTATGGTAGGTAAAACTCCAACCAACACATGCATAGGGCAAGAAACCTACACTGTGTAGCAGATACAACCCCAAATCACAAGCAACCTGCACTGCATAGTACATTCAACCCCAACAATCTCCTTGGGCAGACTTGATAGAATATTGGTCTTTCTCTGCTGTCATTTAATTTACTATTATTTATTCATTTATTTATTAGAATTTATTTACCACCTTTTGAAGAACTTCACCCAAAGCAGTGTATAACAGAATCAATCTGAGTACACCATATCAACAGAAAAAAATATTCAAATAACTACCACATTGTGGCATAGCATGCTACTTACAATGTCATCACAATACACAATAAAACATCTTAATAAACAGCATAAGGTGTAAGCAAAGGTGGAGCATTATAAACATATAAGACAGAATAACAGGAATCAGAGAATAAGAGAACTAAGTTAAAGAGAGCCTGCTTGTAGAATCAGAAAGGTACATGAAAATTATCTCAGCTAGGGTAGGAGTGGATAAGCAAGTCTCAAATACAGAACTGTATTTAAAGCTGGTGTTAGTCCTTGCCCCCTCGGATTCTATGTATCATGCTGAAATTTCTGCACAGAAATCGTATTCCATAACAATGCACATACCTAATTGGTTAACAAGCCAATCAGCACTGATATCTGCCAATTAAGCAATTATTTACACTAATTGGCAGAATTTATGAGCAGAACTAAGCGTATTCTATAACATGCTGCACGTAAATTCTAAGTCGCATAGTTGAAAAGTGGACGTGGCATGGAATGGGTGGATCATGGGAGTTTCTAGCATCTATGTGTGTTGTTACAGAATACACCTGATCCGTGCCCAATTTAGGCATCAGCATTTACACCAGGTTTTACTTGCCCGCAACTAAATTTAGTCATACAGACCGGCACTCAGTGTATTCTGTAAACCATGTGAAAAGTTAGGCTTTTTCTATAAAGTATGCCTAAATTAAGGTGTACTTTATAGAATGCGCTTAGGCAAATTTAATTTCGGCGTCAAACGTTTAGGCATGATTTATAGAATCTAGTCCTCTGTGTGTGAGACTAGCAAGTTAGTTGCTTCTTCCACTAAAAGCTTGGGAGAAGAGCCAAGCTTTTACCTGCTTCCTGAAGTAGAGTCTTATGTTGAGTAAAGCCTTTTAGAGCGTGTATTCCAGAGGGTGGGGGCTAGTCTGGAGAAGGCTCGGCAAGTGTCACTATGTTACAAAACATTGAGGAGAGAATTTAATAAATGGTGCCAAATCTTAGGCACCGAAAAGTTTATCGCTAAGCACTATTCTATAAATGGTGTGTGCCTTATATAGACTACCTATTAGCATGGATCCTGCAACTAACTGTTGAGAGCCAGACTTCCACCTGTGAAAACCTGGTGAAAATGCCGGCGCCCAAGTTAGGCATGGTTAGGCAATATTCTGTAAATCTGCATGCACCAACACACCCATGGCCACACCCCCTTTCGAGATACACACCATGGGAGATAGGCACCATTCCTTAAGTGCACATCCAGATATGCACACAAACTTTAATGCGTGCCAATTAACATGAATAATTGGTTGTTAGCACCCAAATATTGATGGTTCTGAGCTCATTATCCAATTTATCTGCAAACGCATCCCAGAAATGCGCTCAAAATTGGGTGCACAAATTTGGGCACCATATATAGAATTCAGGGGAGAGTCTATCTGCTGCTTGGGTTAAGCAACTGTGTCTATAACATAGATCTTTTACTAGGTAAATCCTAAAAATCACAAGGAAGACTTAGGTATCACTGGAGAACAGGCACTAGGGGGAAAAAGAAGGCACAATAGTAAAGGAGAAAAACACAAGAATGGCACTGCTAATAGAAGTGTAAACACCAAGTGACTATTTTGTACTGTTTGGGGGAAAAAAAAGAGGAGATCCTCAAGTACCAATAAATGTTATCAAAGAGCAGAAAATGTGGCAGAAAGAGAGAGAAATTGTCCCCGTTGTTTTGGGTTTCACTGGCCTGGTTAAAAAGGATTCCCAAGCATACCTTGATATTCTTTATTTATTTCCAAATATTTAGGATACCACACCTCATTAAACATATCAATACTGTTCACATTATAAAAATAAATCATGTTAAGACAAACACACAGTAGATTTGAGAGGCCAAGGTAACATCCAACATACTTTAGCTTAGGAGTGAGATTTGGAGACATTGTTCTCTGAAAAGTGTAGGCATCATTCTTGACTCAGGCACTTGCTATTTGTAAAAGGCTTGCAGTCTTGGTGGGATTACCTCTTGACACTTCTGTGCCTGCTTTAATATATACAGCAGACCAGTGCTGCATCCTATGAATGGAAAAAGGATGCTAAGAAAGTGGGATACATACTGGAGGCTGTTCACTATGAGGCATATTTTCAAAGCACTTTGGGAGGCTAAGTTCCATAGGTTTCTATGGAACTTTGGGAGGCTAAGTGCTTTGAAAATATGCCTCTATGATTCCCTAACCAATGATAAGAAGCAAGTTGGAAAAATACATTACAATACAATATGGATCCTTGTGTACAGCAACTACCCAACCTTTTGGTTCAGTGCAGGTTACAAAACCAAAGGACTAATGCAACATGAAGAATTACATTATAAATTGATATCAGTTTCACAGTGGTCATAGAGAAGGAAAAATGATATCTTTCCAAATACTGATTTAGGAACAAACTCTTCTAATTTGTCAGATTGTTGGGTTTGTTGTGATTTTATATTGCTGTCACAAAAACATTGAATTTTAAAGCCTTCTTTTATCCCTGACAATAATTATCTTGTTAAGCACTAGCTTTTCATATGTAAAGCAGGATGCAGATTTTGCTGTTATTTCATATATATACAGTGATTAACTCAGCTCAGCTTCAATTGATGTTTTTGCTGGAATTTGTTTTCCTCCAGCTGTTATTGTTGTCATACTCTGGACTGTTCCCCCAACTGCCTCTCCTTCCATTACAATTACGCCAGCAGGTGAAGCAGTGAAGGAGAGGATCATAAGACCCAAGGGACAATTCTGTAAACTGGCGTTAAGATATAGGTGCCACAATGGGACGTACTTAGCGCCAATCCTATAATGGCTTCTGGGTGCACCTAAGCTGTTACAGAATACTAACGCAAAGCTGTTGTGACGTGCCAATAGGCACATTCACTTATGCCATGTCAATGGCTGATGTAAATTGACCCGCCTAAGTGTGCCATGCAATCCACACAACTGATAGTATTCTATAAGATACTTGATCACTAAACAACATGCCCATGACACACCCGTGCTCTGCCCATAAGTATGCCCCCTTGTGGTGTAGAAACAAAAAAACAGATCCCAAATAAGGGTGAAGATACAACTCTTTATTAAAAATCCAAAGTCCTTACAAATACCCGATGTGGCCACGTTTCACCCGTACATAGGCTGCATCAGGGGTAATATATACTGTAAAGAGTGTGATTCACACACACTCCTAACAAAAGTGTCTCTGCCCAGTATTTGGATGACATCTTTTTCATTTGGGAGGCTTCAGAGACAGAACTTCTACAATTTATGGAGATATTAAATTCTCTACAACGGAATTTGAAATTTACATTCCATTATCACCATCAAGAATTGGAATTTTTGGATGTTTGGGTATTTAAAACATTGAACTGTATAAAAACTACACTGTTTCAGAAACCCTCTTCTCGTAATACCTTGCTACATTTTTCCAGCTCTCACCCATACCACTTGAAAGGTAGTTTACCAATCAGTCAATTTTTAAGAATCAGGAGAATTTGTTCAGAGACAAGTATGTTTGAAGATCAAGCATTGAAAATGATACATAAATTTTTGGAGAGAGGTTATCCAAAATCAGTAGTCAAGAAAGCCTACTTGAGAGCTAAATTTGCAAATCGAGATTTGTTATTACAATATCAATCTCAAGATCAGGAGGATAAATTGACTGCTGTACTTCCATACTCACCTCTTAGTTCTAAAATTATGTCAAGTATTCATCGACATTGGCATACTTTACAGATTTATGAATGCTTTGAACAGCACCCCATTGGAGCTTATAGGCGCAGCAAAACATTAGGTGAACTACTATCATATAAAAGACTTGATATCGAGAATTTGACTTCTGCTATTCTGGGACATTTTAAATGTGGTTCGTGCCAGTGGTGTGAATCCACGATTGAAGGTCCAGTTTGGAGATATTCAGATACAGCACGATCCATTTATGCTAAGTCAAATACTAATTGTCTTTCTAAAAATGTAGTATATGTGATCATTTGCCCCTGTCACAAAATGTACGTAGGAAGATCTAGCAGACCTATTAAAATACGTTTGAATGAACATAAATCACGTATAAAAAATTTAATATTGTCTGCACCTATGGTTCAACATTGGTCTGATTGTGGTCACCTGTTAACAGACTTTAGATGGAGAATTATTGATCAAGTGGATGTGGGATGGGAGGATGGTAATATTCCTCACTTACTAAATTTGAAAGAACAAAGATGGATATTTCAGTTGAACACATTACTTCCGGGTGGTTTAAATGCAGAAATAGATTGGTGGTCTCTGTTGTAGTTTCATTGGCTGTTGGATTTTTCTGAGTATCCAATTGGCATAGTATTTCTTTGATCAGCTGTGGTTAATTTAAATAGCAAGGTCGCTTGAAAACGCCGCGGCCATTTTTTGTATGCAGGAGCGATCACAGGATGGAAAGGTATGTTAATAGAAAATTGGTGTAAGACGTTTTTTCAATAAAAATAATTTTTTTGATACTGGAGATTGTTATATATTAAAACTTTGACTGATTTTGGCTGTTTTATATTTCAGTGAGCCTCTTCCTTGAAAAAGCTTTACGCGAAACTTGGCCATGTCGGCGGGGGTTCCCTGATATCTTTGATATCTTTGATATCCTTGAGCTGCTATCGTTTAAGATAAGTGTCTTTAAAAACACTAGTTTTTTCATGAGATATATGTGGTTTACAAAAAAGAAATATAAGAAATATAAGAATGTAATGAATAGTTGGTGAATAATGAGAGGAGCCGATGAGGATTTGCACCACACCATTTCGCTCATTGCGATAGAACAATTGTATGTTCTGATGGTTGTGTGAGGCAGTTAGATCTGATGGTCTCCAGATATCAAACTACTACTTATTTATGACCTGTGCTCCATATTGATGTTTGGGACATGTCTATGCATATTATTCAATAGTCCCCACATCTTCTTCTTTTGGTGGTTTTTTGTGAAGAGTCTGCCCAGTTTCAGCATGTCATACACCATGAGAGTTAAACAGCTGAGCAGAGAAAGCAAGCACACTTTTGCAGAGCGTTAGCAATTTGCTTGGACTGTATGCATGCTATTGGTGCCTAATTTTTGGCACTAGCTTATAGAATTGATTTTCATGTTCGTTAGGTCAATTCAGAGTCATGGGTGCTGCAGAACACTTCCCCTTCTGTTTTATAATGCCAACTGTCACACCCCCCGATGGTGCAGGATTGTAGAGAGCCCTTGTGACATCTCCAAAGCTGGAGATAGGCTGTCAAGAAACCTGAGAAAGCCTCACCTGGACTGACTGCCATTCCTCCGAGAGTTGAGCCCTCAGATTTGGGTGGCCAGCGGGAAGAGGCTCAGAGGAGTACTGGACAGGCAGAGGGCCCAGCGGAGTCAAAGTCTAGGCAGTGGTCAGAACCAGCAGAGAGCAGAGCAGTGACAGAATCCAGACAATGGTCAGGCCAGGCAGTGAACAGTTCAGCGTCAGAATCCAGGCAATGGTCAGAGCAGGCAATGTCAGAATCCAGGCAAAACAAGCATGACAGACCTATTGCTGAGGCCCCAAGGAGAGCGCAGGGGGCCAAAAATAAAGGAAGCTGTGCGACTGATGTCAGCCCTCCCCCCAGTGTGACTCACCGCCATTGAATGGACCGTATAGGTCTTTATCTGCCGTCATTTACTATGTATATGTTACTATGGTGGTGAATCATAAGGCGCGCAACCTGGTAAGTACCATGCTGTCCCAGTAGGGCGTTGTGACACCAACATATCATAGAAAGACTAGTGATGTGCATAAGAGGATCATTAGGGATCCTATTACTAAGCTGCAGTAAAACGTGGCCTTAGCATGCCCTTACATGGTTTTTTTCCCACACACTAAGGCTATTTTTACTACAGCTGAAAAAATGGCCAATTTCCTGTTGTTTTTATTTTTTTTTTCAATTAGTGGTCCTGCTTTAATGTTGCCATTAGCACATGGCTATTAAAAAGAATTACCACATGAGTACTTACCGACACCTATTTTATAACCAGTAAGGGATCACACGGTAATCCTGCACTAACCATTAGTGCATGGTACCGTGGACTCACTAACTGATTAGCACAGGAACGCCTACTCTCTGTCCCTTAGGCACACCCCATCCAATAAAATAATAGAAAATATTCTTTTGCACATGGTTAGTGTGCATCAATTGGAAACTTACCACAAGACGCCTGAGCGTGTACCGCAGTAAGCACATGCTAGCACTTACCGCAGCTTAGTAAAAGGACCCCATTGTCTTTTAGGAGTCTCTTGTTAGAGCATTTTATCATAACTCAGATAGACACTTGTCTAGATTAAAAGATAAATTCTATTTTACATTTTGCATCTATTCAGTACACAAGGATTTATGAAAGGTCTTTTTTTTCTATCAAGCGGTTTATATTTGGAATGCTTTACCATCTTTTCTAACTCAGGCATCTTCTTATGCTATTTTCCGTAAACAATTAGAAACATATTTAGCCTTATAATAATTTTCCTTCTTTATTGTAATTAATTCTTTTCCTGTAAACCGCTTTGGACCAAATGTTGGGATTAAGTAAATACAGTAGATTAATAAATTCAGCAGAGCTGGAAAGAGCTTCTGGATGAAAAACTAGCAGCACATCACTGATTCCATTGAGCATTAGGGGAATTTGGCAGGAGGATTTTGCTTGGCGCATGCGCAGAGGAGTTCCGCAGTAGGCCCTGCTCCTGTGCGCATGCGCCTAGCAAACTCTGAATGTTAAGCACACGTTGGCATCTGTTTTCTGTGGCCTTAATATAAGCGTTTTTATTTAGTTATTATATATATATATTTTTTGTTTGCTTTGACATTTATATTTAAACACAGGAAATGGATGGCAATGTTTGCTTTCAGTTTTGGGTCTGCTGTGACTTGTGCATCTTCGTTTCTCTTGACCAGTGCGTGCATGGCAAAACCCAAACGCCAAGTACACATTGGCATCTGTTTTCTGCAGCCTAAATATAAGCATTTTTAATGTTTTATAGCTTGGACTTTTAGATTTAAATGCAGAAAAAAAAAAGACACCAGTGATGTGTGCTTTCACTTTTGGGGCTGCTGTGACTTACGCATATTTATTTCTGCTTAAGGGTTTGCACAGGCTCCCTTCTGCTTCCAAAAGCAATCAAAACCAGCAGATTTTGAAGAAAGAATCATGAGAAATCCTCTCTTCCAACACCTGCTCCAACCTGGCGATAAGGCAGTTTTGTTTTGGACGCTCTTCTCTGAGCATTGGGGAGGAATACAAAATTACCTCATCTACATGCGCTTGACTACATTATTTAATTATTTATTTATTAGGATTTATTTACCGCCTTTTTGAAAACATTAGCATGCTACTTGCGCTGTTCATCTGCTCGCTTGTTTGTTCTCCTGCTCCGGGCCTCTGAATATTCTGCGCAGGTAAATGTGGGAGCTAGTTTTGTGCTAATGGCTTCTAGCACCCACGCTTGCTTTTGAGCATCAGGGCCTTTAAGACCTGTAGCTCTGCCTTTTATCATAAAGCTGATGTAATGAAAGGGCCCATCAAAAATGGAGGACATGGAACAGAGTTTCTATTATTCTGACCCCCCCCCCTCCCAAAAAAAAAAAAACCATTTTTTAAACTAGATTCTATATATGATGCCCCCCAAAAAATGCACTTAACACTATTCTATGAACCTCCCGTAAAGTTAGTCACTGTTTATAGAATACACTTAGCTCCCATTCCTGCAGCTAAATTTAGTCACAGCCATTTATGCCAACTAAAACCTGGTGTAAAAGCACATAACTAATTTAGGTGCAGATCGGGCATCTTCTATAACACGGCACATAAATTTTAGGAATGCTCACAACCCACCCATGCCTCTCCTGTGGCTATGCCCTCTTTTGAGATTAGTGCGGTCTAATAAGCAATACGCATAAATCCTAATTAGTGACAATTAGTACCAATAATTGCCTGTTAGTATTTTACTATCATGCTCCCCACTACCAAAGGCTGCCCATGTTCCTCTCTGCTGCCCGTGTTCCTCTCTGCCACTACCAGATCAGAGAGAGGTTTTCATTCTGCCCCCTACTGCTGAAATATTTGAGACAGTTAAGTCCGTGAATTTTCATCTCCTTGTTTTGCATAAGCACTTGCTATTTTGACATGCTCGATGTAGATTAATGCTTGATTGATATGGGCAGAAAAGAGAGAAACTGTCAGGAGCCAAATGGAGGGTAGAAAGCTTGTACTATCATGCTCCCCACTGCCAAAGGCTGCCGGTGTTCCTCTTCCACTGTCAGATCAGAGAGAGGTTTTCACTCTGCCCCCTATTGCTGATGCCTTTGTGATCTGCAGTGGGGACAGGATGGAATAAATGGGTCTTATTCTCCCTTTTGTAGTGTTTTATACCTGGATGCTTAGATTACAGGAGTAATAGTAATATCAAATAAAATTAATCAAACAGATAAAAGGTTTTTGAAGGTTGGCTCAGAGTCTTTTGGTTTTGAGTTCCTTTATCCTGTTTGTATATTTCATTTTAGCATATTAGATGTTGGATAGTATGGGGTTTGGGAGGGGCTGGGTTGAGTGGATTTATTTAATGTTAGGATATTTTCATGTTGGGGTCATTGATTCCTATTATATTCATTTACTGATCTGTTATATATTTCTTGCTATGTCTAATTTATTTTGTGTACTAGGCTTTTTTTTAACAATGTATGATGTTTTTGCTAAAGTATGTTTGAGTGCAGGCAAGGCATTCTGCAGAAAGACATGACCCTTGCCAAAGCTAAACTATGATGGCATGATGTGCATTTTATTTTGCTAGTGTGCACTATTCTATACGCACTAATATCATAGAAAAAGTATCACGCTAGAGATTTTGAACAGTGTTGGGACAAGGTTCCTATCTTCTGCCTCTAGCTATGATGCTGGGTATGTTCACTTTGGACCACTGATATCAAACAACCCCGACGCGGGTGCTGTATGCCAAAACACAGCCCGTGTCGGGTCATTGATTTGCAAGATTGAGTTATTGATGTACAAGATTGATCAACGCTATGGAATAAAATAACTTGTCCAGTTTTTGAAGGCTCTTGGTACTTTTTCTGTGTTTTGGACTGTGTTCTGTGCTTTGAACCCTCTCTGTATGGCTCTGTACACACTAATATCATTTAGTGCATACTGTTGTCCATCCGGTGCATGAAGGGCATTTTAAAAAGGACATCCAACTCAGATCATGGATGTCCCAGTCAGTACGTCAAAAATGGACGTCCATTTCACATATATTTTAGGACAGGACATCCACCTTAGATTGTGAGCCCATTAGGGACAAAACGTACCTGCACAAATAGTATATATGTAAACTACTTTAACTGTGTCTAGAGAAAGATGGTTTATCAAGTGTGGAATAAATATAAACAAGTACTGGAAACGTCCAGCATGAACATTCAGTTTACAAACTGAAAAATACAAGAACAGGGCAAAAGGAGGGACATGGACGGCCGTGTGGCAGCAGAGGAACATTCATATTATAAAATTTATTTATTTATTACATTTGTATCTCAGATTTTCCCACCTATTTTCAGGCTCAATGTGGCTTACATAGTATCGGAGAGGTGTTTGTAGACTCCAGTGTGAACAAATACAAAGTGGTATTGTGATAAGATAACGTTCATGTAGCATAGCCACATTAGGGAATCGTGCAACGGAAGAGTTGAGTTATATCCATTATGTACTTTAGTTTTGTTGTGTTGCACAGATCAGGTATTTAAGTTGGATCAGTAGGGTATGCCTTTTTAAAAAGGTTAATTTTTAGCGATTTCCGGACGTTTAGCTGATTGTACGTCATTTTCAAGGCTTTTGGTAGTGCATTCCACAGTTGCGTGCTTATGTAGGAGAAACTGGATGCGTAAATGGAATTGGCCACACTGATATCTATATGCAAAAGTAGCCTAATAGTTCAAGTAGCTAGCTGAGACCCAGGCCAGAGATCCAGAGCCTGTAAGATCAATCCCACTGCAGCTTTCTGTAATTGTGAGCACTCCATGGACAGAGAAACACCTACTGTGATTTCCTTTATCTCCATTCAATGGAGAACTGCTCAATCAGAGCATCTTTCTATAACCTCGACATGCCAAGTACCAGGTCTAAATATGTATGTCAATCTTTTTGAATATGGGGTGACTCTTCCCCTTCTGAAAACGGAGCTGGATATCTATCTTCCACCAAAAACATGCCCATACCACTCCCCCTTGCCATATGGACATACTGCAGTGTTAGATGTCCATATTCTGGCTTTCTAAAATTGGATTTCCATGCAAGATGGGTGTCTAAATGCTGGTTTTCAGATGTCCAAAATACAAAGAGAGCTTCTAAAATAAGCACCAAAATGGGGTAACTATCCAAATCATCAAACTTAAACATTTCTTGACCATCCGTTGCAAGGGTCTCAATGTATTTGCAAAGTCATGACAGGAGCCAAAGAACACTACCCTACCAACAGTCACACCCCTCCCAATAATTTTCAGCATGACTAACAGAGTGACTAACACACAAAGGCCTGCCAACTGTGTATGTAACGAGGGTACCAAACACATGAGGTGTGTTAGACGACATGAGCTTTTGTTTTATTGGCAAATCCCTGATAATAGTTTTGTTGTGTTTTAAAAACATTTTTATATCTTATATTTCCCAATGTTTCTTGTGCATCATTATAGGACTGTAAGCTCCACAGAGAATGAATCCAAAATCCAAATATGTACATATGGAGTTCTATGCGCATTTACTGACACTATAGAAATGATAAGGAGTAGTAATACTGGTAATACATTTTGGGATACATACATGCCTAGGCAGCCAAGGTTGGTTCCAGGCTAACTGTGTGGAAAGTGAAATTGGTATTCTCTCTCTTTGTTGGTGGCACAGCACTCCTCCTTTAGTAATGGCAGTGTCTCCAGGAAAACATCTCCCATTTAATCCTTCTAATCATCACCCCCTTCTTCCTCCTCCTATCTTTTACCCAGCACCATTATCCTTCAACTCACTCTTCCTTTACCCCACCCACATGATGTGGAAGAACCCATGGGACAGCACCAGTGGCAACACACTTTATATATATATATATATATATATATATATATATATATATATATATATAGAAATAAATATAGAAAAGTACATATAATGTCTGCAGTTGAACAATTCTATCTTGCAGTAAAAAGTATATTGGATTATAAAAATGCATCTTTCTTTCATGTATGTCGTCCTGGCAATACTGCCTCTGCCTGTGACTGTATTTGCTATGAGATTTTGTGTTCTTTTGCAGCTGGTTACTATAGTAATACTGACCTCAGTATTATATGCTTCTTATATGCTGAGTGAGTCATAAATTTATGTTGAGATACATAAGTATTGCCATACTGGGACAGACTAAAGATCCATCAAGCCCAGCATCCTGTTTCCAACAGTGGCCAATCCAGGTCACAAGTACCTGGCAAGCTCCCAAAACAGTACAATAGATTTTATGCTGCTTTTCCTACAAATACCAAAAACAAAAGTAGAGTAAAATGGGAGAATCTATATGGTGGAGTTTGTTTAGGCAAGGTCTAATATTCTAGTAGCAGCCGTTATTAGATGTCTTCATGTTTGCTATCATTCTAATCATTGACACATGCCCGCCCTCCTACCATAACTGAGAGTATGCAAAGAAAAGAGCTGATCTGGTTGTCTGTTATTTTTCACAGAGACTGTACGGTAAACTCCCCTTGACAAAGCCAGGAGGGCGAAACAGGCTCCTGTTGGGGTGTGCTGGTCTTCTGACATACGGATAAGTTATGAATTAATGACTTAAGCCATTTCTAGCCAACATATGATCAATTAGCTTGTAGCACGCCAAAAAATTATAAAAATAGTGAACACAAGAGTTATAAGTGTTATAAAAAACATTAGCGTGCTACGTAGCTTCAGTTATGGTAGGAGGGCGGGTATGTGTCAATGATTAGAATGATAGCAACCATGAAGACATCTAATAACGGCTGCTACTAGAATATGAGACCTTGCCTAAACAAACTCCACCATATAGATTCTCCCATTTTACTGTACTTCTGTTTTTGGTGTTGCTATTAGATATATCAGGTAGTGTCGCTGCGGTGTTTGGCAGTAATTATCCTACAAATAAGCAGTGGATTTTCCCCAAGTCCATTTTAATAATGGGCTATGGACTTTTCTTTTAGAAAGCCATCCAAACCTTTTTAAAACCCCGCTAAGCTAAATGCTTTTACAACATTCTCCAGCAACAAATTCCAGAGTTTAATTACACATTGAGTGAAAAAATATTTTCTCCAATTCATTTTAAATTTACTACTTTGTAACTTCATTGTGTACCCCCTAGTCCTATTCATTTTGGAAAGAGTAAACAAGTGATTCACATCTACCCGTTTCACTCCACTCATTATTTTATAGACCTCTATCATGTCACCCCTCAGCCGTCTTTTCTCCAAGCTGAAGATCCCTAGCCTGGATTATAGTACTAAAAGTTCTGTATACACTTGTGAGACTAAAGCATTGAATTTGGATTAGAATGAAACATAATTCAGCAAAGTACTGTGCAAAGACATAGCCATACATACTCTGCAGCAGCCCTGTTATCGCAGAACTGTGACCCCTAACATAGCCTTCCCAATGCACATCTATCCTGCAGCACCCGTCCTATTCCAGTACTGAGATTCATATTCAGCTCCTCCATTGCACCTCTGGCTTGCCTGCCCTGTAGTAACACCTGCTGTTCTGTGTTTACAAACCTTCCTTTCTGCTCACAGCTAATGTACCTCACACCTGCCTTGAACACCACTGATACATAGTTCTTCTGGTGCACCTCAGTCTTGCCCTGGACCATCTCCTATTGCTCCAAGTCTGAGGAAGAGGAGGAAAATTGATGTGTTTTGTTTTTAATTTATTGTAAACCAGAATGTTTGTTTTGAATGTCAGTATACCAAGAAATTGAATGTAATGAATTTGTTCATATAGCTATGCCCATGAACCTAGATTCTGACCTACAAACCCTGCCACCATCACCAGCAGCAGCTCCTGCTATTTTTCTGTTGCTTATTCTCATTATAATCATAAATAATTTCCTGCTTGTGTCATCGCAGTTGGATGCCATGGCAGTGGTTGTGTTATTACTAAAAGGGGATTATCACTCCAGCTGGAGATGAACAGCAGAAACAGGTGGATTCCTAGGAACAAAAATCTTGTTTAGGTGCAAATGTCCTTGTTAGTACAGAACACAGGGAAGTTAAAAGCATTAAATATTTGAAACAGAAAGGTGTATCCCAGCATGAATGCATACTTTGAAGTACTTGTGGTTCCCTAAGGAGGCAGTGATTTGGGAAGGTTACATATGGAAAAAGCCACATAACTATGGCAGCCTGCATCAGCAGCTCAGCTCATTGTGGGAGTCTTTTACAAAGTGGCAGTATGCTCAATGCGGGCTTACTATTCGCTAATCCAAAACTAGCGCTGGCCCAACACAGCCGCCAGCAGCAGTTCTGGCTGGAGCACGCGCCATTTCCGGCACTACGGATTATTTTTTTTCTGTAGGGCAGCGCTAACCGAGTGGTAATGCCGCATGGCCAAGCAGTAAGTGTCATCTTACCGTGTGGCCATTGTTTGGGGGGCATTTTACCTACTGTGGTAAAAAGGGCCTTGGCACACAGGAAACACAGCTCCTGCTGCTACTGCAGGGCCCTTTTTCCTGCAGCGTAGTAAAAGGACCTCTGTGTCTGTTACAGAATAAAAACAGGCTGGGGAGCAGGAGGAAAATTGTGAATCTGAAAATACAATACAATCTGAATATCCCATTGCATGCCATCAGTGCTTAACTTTCTATATTATTCCTATTACTTATATTCAGATTTATTGCAGGGAATTAATACACAGCTGTCTTATTGTTTATAATCTTAGCATATCAAGTGCCAAGAAGGAAAAGTACTGATTATCTGCAATGAGTTGGAACATTTATATGCTAAACTGATAAGTTTATAAGCAGTATAGATAGGTGAGTATCAGAGGTACCTGCAATGAATTTGAATATCTATAATATGAATAATGCAAAAAGTTAAGAATCAATGGCCTGCAATGAATAATAAAATAAGTTTGAACAATTAAGTGGGAGATTTGAAAGATACTATAAAGGGGTCCTTTGCTAAACTGTGGTAAGTGCTAGCACATGCTTACCACAGTTAAAAGGGCTTACCACACAGGGCCGTGCCGATGCGGTAAGCGAGGTAAGCGCCGCAGGGGGGCGCCCACCTCTGGAGGGCGCCGCCGCGGTGCTTACCCTCGCCCCGGCGCCCCAGCCCAATCGTGGACTTCGGACTTCCCTGCTGCCCTCACAAGCGTAGCGCTTTTGCAAGGCAGCTCGGGCTCTCCCTCCTTCCTTCCTTGGTTCCCGCTCTGGCTCCCCGATCAGCAGCCCCCCCCCACGCGTGTTTTAACCTTTACTCTCCGACGTGGCAGCGATGTCAATCAATGAAGAATGCACAACAGACTCGTTTCCAGCTTCTCTCTTCACACAGTGTCCCGCCTTCAGCGTCAGCGATGATGCATTTCCTGTTCCCGCGAGGGCGGGACACTGTGTGAAGAGAGAAGCTGGAAGCGAGTCTGTTGTACGTTCTTCATTGATTGACATCGCTGCCACGTCGGAGAGTAAAGGTTAAAACACGGGGGGGGGGGGGCTGCTGATCGGGGAGCCAGAGCGGGAACCAAGGAAGGAAGGAGGGAGAGCCAGAGCTGCCTCGCAAAAACGCTGCAGCCTGCCACATTTAGGGGGGAGGGCAGGGGAGAGGAGAATTGTTGGCCATGTATGGATGCAGGGCAGGGAGAGAGAATAAATCACTGGACAGGAGGGGAGAGGGCAGAGCAGGGGAGAGAATTGCTGACATGGATGGAGGGGAGGGCAGGGAAGAGAGGAGAATTGCTGGGCATAGCTCGAGGGGACAGGGGAGAGAGGAAATTAACTGGAGATAGATGGAGGAGAGGGCAGGGGAGAACGGAGAGTTCCTGGACATGGATGGATGGATGGAGGGGAGGGCAAGGGAGAGAGGAGAATTCTGGACATGTATGGATGAATGGGGATAGGGGAGAGAGGAAATTTTCTGGAGATGGATGGAGGAGAGGGCAGGGGAGAACGGAGAGTTCCTGGACATGGATGGATGGATGGATGGAGGGGAGGGCAAGGGAGAGAGGAGAATTCTGGACATGGATGGATGAATGGGGACAGGGGAGAGAGGAAATTTGCAGGATATGGGTGGATGGATGGAGGAGAGGGAAGGGGAGAATGGAGAGTTGTTGGACATGGATGGATGGAGGGGAGGGACATCAGGAAGGAGATGCACATGGATGGAGGGGAGGGAAGAGAGGAGAAATGCTGGACATGGATGGAGTGGAGGGCAGGGAAGAGAGGAGAAATGTTGGACAAGGATGGGGGCGAAGGAAAGATAAAGGAAGGAGATGCACACGGATGGAGTGGAAGGGAGAGAGGAGAAATGCTGGACATGGATGGAGGGGAGAGAAGACAAAGGTTGTAGATGCACATGGATGGAGGGGAGGGGAGTGAGGAGAAATGCTTTATATAGATGGAGGGGAAATTGCTGAATTTAAAGGCTGGATTGGAACACTTTGAGGGCAGATGTTGAAACTGGAGAAAGGATAGGGTGGTAGACAGGACACATAAGGATACAGAAAGATGGTGGACATGGTGAGAGAAAAAAATATCAAATGGAAAGAAGACACTGGGACCAAAGCTAATAGAAAAACTAAATGCTCTGACAGCAAAGGTAGAAAACATTTTTTATTCAAAATTTATTAATTGGAATATGTCAGCTTTTGGAAATGTACATCTGTGATATTTTGCATGTAAGTTTCAATGTTTCTAGTATTGCTGCACGCTGAGTCTGACTTCTTGTATTTTGCCTTCATATCTGTTAAGCCATGTGTTTTTCATGTGTGATCAAGATGCAGTATTCTGCTAGCGTGAAGTATTTGCAGCCCTTTTTGTTTTATTTTGGTTTCACTAGGTTATGTACTGGTGTTTTAGAGCCCGGTGTAATTATAGTGCTGCCTTTCCACACATAAAGGTTGTAGCTCGTCCTGTCCTTGGAATTAGTGCTGTTATGGTTTGGTAAGGCTATGAGTGTGTTTTGCACAAGTTTGTATATAGTGTTTTGCAGTGGAGAGATTGTGTGTTGGCCTTACTGAGGTGGCACCAAAACACCAGAAAGGGTGTACAGCGTAAATCATGACACACTACCTCTTGAAGGATCTACATATGGTCGTTAATAAAAGGAGCTCATTGTGAACACTAGCCACCCTAAAAGGGTGTTTTTTGGCTCTACACGTATCATGATATTATGATCCCTTGTTTCATATTGTTGACGGTCTGCATGTTCCGTATGGTGGTGTATTAGGGTCTTCCCAGTGTAATATTTATGGTACAGTAAGGTTCTGAGTGTGTTTTTGCACAAAGTTGTGCATAGTGTTTTGCAGTTGAGCGATTGTGTTTAGTATATGCTTTGAGCAACCACTTTATTCTTTGACATATGATACATATCTAATATCTAAATTTAATAAAAGGTATTAACTGTGACTTTTATTTTTACTTATTTTTTTTCTGTGTGTTGTCAAACACTTATGGAGGTAAGCTCCGCCCCTGGCCCACCCCTAACCCCGCCCCCTTTAGCCTCCCCAAACAGTTGGGCCACCGACCGCCTATGGCAGGCATGGATGGGAGGGCAGAGAGGCATGGATGGGAGGGCAGCAGCAGGGCCCAGGGAGAGGACAAATTGCTGGAAGGGGAGGGGAGAGAGGAGGATTGCTAGCTATGGATGCAGCAGGGAAGGGCAAAGAGGGACAAGGATGGACATGGGGGCCCAGGGAGAGTACAATTTGCTGGAAATGGAGGGGAGGGGAGAGAGGAGGATTGCTGGCTATGGATGGAGGAGGGAAGGGCAGAGAGGGACAAGGATGGACATGGGGGCCCAGGGAGAGGACAAATTGCTGGAAATGGAGGGGAGGGGAGAGAGGAGGATTGCTGGCTATGGATGGAGGAGGGAAGGGCAGAGAGGGACAAGAATGGACATGGATGGGAGGGCAGGACCCAGGGAGAGAGAAGAAATTGCTGGAAATGGATATAGAGCAAGAAATGAAGAAAGGAGGAAAGTAAAGAAATAAATGGAAAGGAAGCCCTGGAAATGGAGTTAAGAGGACAGATAGCAGCAGACTCAGATACTGGGCCAGCATGATCGGAAAAAGAAAGTCACCAGACAACAAAGGTAGAAAAAAATAATTTTATTTTCATTTTAGCGTTTGGAATATGTCCACTTTGAGAATTTACATCTGCTATCTTATTTTGCAATGTATAGCAATTTGTTTCTAAGAATATTGCTGACAATTCCTGTCAGTGTGGAATTCCTGTCAGTGTGGCAAGTGGTGAGCGATCATTTTCACCGGGGGGGGGGGGGGGGGGGGGGCCTGATCATTTTCACGGGGGGGGGGGGGGGCGCCAACTGATAGTCTGCAGGGGGCACCAGAGACCCTAGGCACGGCCCTGTTACCACAGGATGTGCTGAAGTGTCCTGTGGTAAATTCCTAATCTGCATACGCAAACTGCAAATTAAAATGTATTTTTAATTTTTCCACAGAGGTGTTATGTCTGGGGGAGGGAGGGTGAAGAGTGGGTGTTTTTGCGCTAATCATTTAGCACAGCTACATTACCATGCACTGATTAGCAGGATTAGCACATGAGCCCTTACTGCCTACAAAATAGGTGTTATGTTTATTAATGATTTGATGAATGACTAAATCCTGGGAAATCCCATATCTAAGTGATTTACAAAATGTCACAAATATATAAAAAGAAAAGCAAGCAGAATGCCACTGAGTGCTATCCCAGGTACACCAGAAAACTCATCCAAAACTAACTTTAGAAAGCTACAGAGGAAAGCAGAAGTGACTAAAACTTGACAAATAAAAACTGTAACTAACTGTTAGTAAATTCTTACACACTAATGTTTTGGGCTTTTTTTTTAATGGCCACATGCTAATGGCTCAGTGAGAGTCCGCCGAGGCGAAGGAACACCGAGTTCCCATGACAAAACAACAGTAATAACAAAGGAGTGGGAAACAGACCAGGCTAACCAGAAACAAAAAAAGGAGACTTCAGTCTGATTGTAGATAATTTATTGGTGAAGACTCACACTAATAGCATCACTAGCGCGTGGTCATTAATAGGGAAAATGAAATTGGTCATTCTCTGGCTGCAGTAAAAATGGCCTCAGAGTAATGGAAAAACCCATGCAAGGGAACCCTAAGGCCACTTTCTACCACAGCTTAGTAAAAGGACCTCTATGATTTTTTTATGGTTAACTTATCTTTATTGAAAACCATAGCATTATATCTAAACATCACACTGTAACTGCATTTTTTCATACTATATTAACCCCACCCCCTTTTCACCTTTCCCATTCCCCAACCCAACCACCACCCTACCATATTATTTTCATTCACTATTTATGATAGAAGGTTCTAATTCCTTTACAACCTATTCTTCTTCCTCTTTCTTTGTATTGGGCACATAACTCTGGATTCTATATAAGGCACAGCAAGTTATGCAAATTAAATTGGGCATGTGCACAATTTACACATGCACCTTGAGTAACAAGCCAATGAATGGTAATTGGCCAATAACCAATGAACACGCTAATTGGCAATAATTGGAATTTACAAGCGCATCTTTTTAGGCACATTCTAAAAAGAGGTGTGCATATATTCTAACACGCTTAGCTGAAAGGGGGCATGGCCATGGAAGGAGTGTGGAAATGTTAGAGGAGTTCCTCAAATTTACACATGTGGTTCTAGAATTAGGGGGGGGGGGGGGACACGCCTACATTTAGGCATATTTACGCCAGATTTTCAGTGGCATAAATGGCTGTACCTAAATGTAGGCGCGTTCCTTAGCCCTATGTTCCATTATATAAACCAGTGGTTCCCAAACCTGGTCCAGGAGGCACCCTAGCCAGTCAGGTTTTCAATATCTCCTATAATAATGTGTCAATCTGCATCCCTGGATGGCTGGGCTTGTAATGGTATGCAAATGAGCTACCACCACCACCACCACACACTGCGCCAGGGAAGCAGACGCACACTCCAACCTGCTGTACATCACATGCCATCTACTTTACACACACCTTAACTACTATCCACCACGATCTGACAAATTTAAAATAGTGTCTCTGTCGGTTCTGAAGTGCAGAACTGACTCCACATGCTTTCGTCGTACGCAGTCTTCCCATTTACATTGCGTCGAAAGCAGTTTCCTGTAAAATTGGCTTTTGCAATGACAATTAACAAATCACAAGGGCAGTCTTTGGAAAAAGTTGGCATTTTCTTGCCAGAACCGGTATTTAGTCATGGACAACTGTATGTGGCATTTTCCCAAGTTCAAAAATCTGCAGCTGCAATTATAAAAAAGTCATAGATGGGGGGGGGGGGGGGGGGGGGTCCAGAGGGGGTTGGCATGGGAGGGAGGGAATAAACACAAAAATGTTTCTTTTGCACACAAATGGAATGTGGTGATTGAAAACTTATATTTTCTGATTTATCTGGCAGTGTCAAGCCAGACCGTTGTGTTTCCTTGTTTAATAAAAAAAGATTTAAACATAAAAAAAAGTCATAGATGGGCCTGAGCAAGGAAAGCTTTTCCCTCATTATGGCAAAGTTTTCACCAAAAATGTTGTATATAAAGAAAATTTCCATATGTAAAGGATTATATTTTTATAAAATCTTTCTACGTTATTTTGTATTGTTTTACTTTTATTAAATTGCATAAAGCCAAAACACAAGGCAAAAAAAAAATAAAAAATAAAAAACACTTGGGGCAGCATGCAAAAGGGGGGGGGGGGGGTTCCATGTCCCCTGCCCTGGGAGGATATTCCTGCATTATAAAGCCTTATCGGTTATTGCTTATCATAGGATATTCCCGCTAACGCTTCAGTTAAAAACATAATGGCCATTAGACGATAGCCTTGCTAGGGCCCATTTCATTTTTTCGCAAAATGGGCTTTTTTTGCTTGTATCCACAATGAATATTAATGAGATACATTTGCATGCAGTAGAGGCAGTGCATGCAAATATCCCTCATGAATATTGTGAGTATCCTGCTGAAAACCTGACTCGTTGGGTGCCTCCATGACCAGGTTTGTGAACCACTGATATAAACTGTGCTTAACTTTAGGCAGGATTTATAGCATAGCGCTAAGCACTATCTTTGGATGTGCCTATTTTTTTGTAGATGCCATGTACTGAATCTGGTTCATAATGTATTAAGCAGAACACTATGAAGTGTGCTCTCGTAATCAAGAAAAGGCTCCCATATTCCTACATACCTCTTGATCATCCACTGTAATAACACACATTTCTTATCAAACAAGACTTTCCAACAAATATAATTTATTCCAATGAGTCCATCTCCAGCTCATCATTTATATCCAGTAAATATAGGGGCCCTTTTACTAAAGCGTGGTAATACATATCCTAACAAGAGACTTTCCTGCAAATTAAGCCCAGATTCTATGCAGCATTGTTCACTCACACACACAGCATATTTTTGCAGGTTGTGCACTAATGTTAATATTAGCTTTGGTACCTGCAAAACGTTAACAAGGGAGCACTTACCGCCTCCTATTTAGGTAATCCTAACATGTTAACTGGTTAACATTTCCACACCCATTCTCTGCCCATGACATGACCCTGGAAAAAACATTTTTGAAAAAAGTAACATACAGGTTACCGCACACAAACAGGCCAGTAAGGCAAAATGCTGCTTTAATGCATTTTGTAATAGCTTGTTTTTTTTCCCCCACAGTAAGTGCATGTTAGGGCTTAAAGCCCTTTAGTGAAAAGACCCTATAGTTCATGAGTTCTGGGAATTGACTGCACCAACATTGTTGTTAGATGTGTCCACAATTTGGTCCAATATTTGCTAATCCTGGGGCATTCCCTTGCACAACGAATATATGTTCCTTCTGAACCCTTACATTTTACACATTCCCCCAAGATTCCCTTCCACATTTTGATAACCAATGTAGGGTGCAAATATGTGACCATCTCTGGGAAAAAATGACTAAAGTCTCCAGAAACAAAATTTAGGTTTTAAAGAATTCTGTTAGAGCCAACGATTTTTAATACAACAGTCCAAACCCCATCTTTATATGTAGAAAAAAAATAGTCACTTTTGCAGATTGCTTATGGCACCATGGCATGAAAAATTAGCCAGCCTCAACATTTTGGATCCGCTATTTTAGTCACCTTTCCCCAGAGATGGTTACATATAATCTGTGTAATAATGTAAAATGCATCTCTGTGGTTTGTGCACTTTTCACCAAGGTATCCCTTCTCAACACCACAATAGATCCTCTTCTGGATAGTGCTGTTGTAAGTCTTGAGCCCTGTTTTTTTTGTTGTTGTTGATGTTTTAAAAATGGACTCAAGACAAACAGAAGAAAAAAAAACCTCCACGGATGAGGAGACCAAAAAAAGGAACCTCTCACACATGGTGTCCAGATTCTCTTTATTGATTCTTAAAAAAAACAAAAACAAAAAGCAGAAAGGACCCGACACGACTCATGTTTAGGCTGTACTGGCTTGCATCAGGGGTCTAAACGCTTGTCATATGATTCATATCTCCAGAAAATCCTCAAAACAATCGATCAGTAGGTAGCTGCTGCATAAAATTAGAACATTTCGCCGACAATCACTGCCAGGACGCCGCTCATGGCCAGATCCCAGGAGAAGAATGTTGACTTCGGTTGCTTGTGTGTGTGGGGTAGGGGGTGGGGGGATAGGGATGAGAAAACAAGAGAAGATCATATGGAACAGAGGAAGGAAGAGCACCATCACTGAACCCTATAGCTCCATTCCTCCTCCCTTATTTCCCCTACCTGGGCTTTCAGCTGTAACTATGATCTTTTTTTTTAATGGACTTTTATAGAAATCCACAACATTTTATGAATTCTCTTTAGGTGAAACTATGAGACCCTCCAGCATGGAGGAAGTTATTTTGACAGTACTGCTGCTGAGACAGAAAAACGGGGCTATGCAGTAGCTGAACAAAATCTGATAGAGAAAGAGGATGGGAGTCCTTTGACTCTCCCGATCCTACCTTTCACCCCGTGAATATACTGAGATCACAATCATTTTTACCCCCTCAGTATTAATAAAGGTAACTAAGGTCATCATTAATTAGTCTTTTGGGAGGTATCACATTTCATTTAGCTACAGCTTTCATTCATAAAAGACTTTCTACAGAATCTTGTTGTCAAGGTTGCCCGGGGAAACATTTGTATTAGCCTCAAGTGGTCTGGCTGTTGCCAGAGGCAACAGTGTCTTCATATTCCCTGACAATAAGAGACAGGTGCTGTGCTACGTACAAAAAAAGCCAAGGTAAGAAGAATACTTGGTTCATTTAACATACATCAAAATGAAATGCATCCTGTTTCTTATGATTGATAGTCTATTACAAAAACATTCTTCATTTATGGTTTTCTTTCCTCCAGCTGAAAGCAGTGTCTGTATTCATGAGAATCAATGCTGTAGAGTCTATTCTGGCATATCCTGTACACCTTACGATGGACTTGTGTGGCTTCCCCTGCAGGAACACCAAGTTTGTAAATAGATGGACCTAAAAGATCCCTTCATGCAGAAATTATCTCCCTAATTCTGTAAAGTCTCCAAAAATTGTGTGTGCAATTTAATTTAAACTAATTAGAGCCAATTGGCTAACAAGCAATTATTGGCACTAATTAAATTTAATTTAATTGAATTTTACAAGTGATTTTGAAAAAGGGGGCATGGAAATGGGAGAGGCATGGGAAGAACGGGGGGGGGGGGGGGGGGGGGGATTCCTAAAATTAACAGGCATTGTTATAGAATAATGGGGATACACACCTAATACAGGGGCATATATTTGTACTACGTTTCAGTTGGTGCAGTGGCCACATCTAAAGACAGGCGCAATTCCCAGGCATAAGCACTATTCTATAAACCGCACCTAACTTTTAAGCTTGGCTTATAGAATACACTTTTTTTGTTGCCCGATTGTTTTGGCACCATATGTAGAATCTAGTGCTATATGTATATTGAAGGATAGATCTAAGAGTTCCTCTTAGAACATGCTTGAGGATTTCCATGCAAGTCTGTGTCTAATGCCTGTATAGGATCTTCCTACAAGAAGAACAACCATGTCCAAGGTCTCTGAGCAAAGTATCAAAAAAACAAGTGTACATACTAGAGGCCAGGGCTGTATCTGAATTCAAGAAAAAAATAAAAATAAAGAGAGTGTAGAGCTTAGTTGTTGGGGTGCATAGACAGATGGGATAGGCCATAAGGCTTTTATCTGCTGTCATTTGATGTTTCAGTATAGTTTTTTTTTTTTTTTAAATAATCTTTCTTTAACTCTTCAAGTACCAGGTAACATGCAACAGAATTAATTTAATTTACCAAACATCGGTGTTTCAGCTCATATGTAGGGACATCATTACTTGATAGAAATTAGGATATGATACAAAACATATTTAATGTATGTTATATTAAGAGCTTATCAGAGCTGCCAAGTTACTCAGTTCCAGGATAGCAACTTTTTGGCCAGTTCTTGTTTTAAACTTACAGTCCAAAGCAGTGTGGTACTTCTAACCCCTGATTCTACCCATTAAATTGGTGTTACAGGTCCCATAATTCATCAAACCAAGGTTGTCAGAAATCTAGGACTGTGCAGAAAACAAGAGAGACTAGCTTACCATACAAAAATATGCAATAGTTAAATACATTTCACCAACAAGCTAGATCAATGGTAACTTTGTACAGCCAAATCGGACACGAGGCTGGTATCAATATAAAAACTGAAACTTACTTTTCCTGCAAAAATATTCTTTGATACACAGATCATGACCTGGAACTGGGTACTTAAAAAACTCAAACTTACTGAGTTTTCTTTTTACACTGGCTTTACCTTCAGAACACAGGGCTTGTTTTAGATACACTGAGGCCCAGAACAAAAACTACAGTAAGTAGAAGGGTGGATGGGGGAGGGCTAGCTGGTGCCAGGTACTCTGAAACTTTGCCTTAGTTGTATCTGTCAACTGTGCCAAGGGGAGCCCTTGTGGTACAGGTAATTGCTTTTCATTCCCCCACCCCCACCCCTCCCCCGAGTAACTAGTATAATGTGGCTCTAGCTCCCATTCTTCTATTTTTCTCCTCTATTCCTGTAATTGCAAGATAGTGGTACATCTGAAGGCTCTTCATCTTCTCTCTCTAGGCCTATCTCTGGGGGGGGGGGGGGGGGGGGTTCCTATTGCAGGAATTCCTTCCCTGCCTGCTTAAGGATGGATCTCACTAACAGCTTCTCCTGCAATAATCCCATGCATATCAGAAGACAGATCCTTGCATGGGAGGGAACAGACCTTTAATTCTGACAGCAGTGCTTAGGGAATAACATTAAAACAAAACAGGAAGGTGCAAAATCTCCCTCGCTAGCAGCCAAAGTTAAGTGAGAAATAGGGAAGCTTTGAATGCCTAACCAGGAGTCTAGAATAAAAACAAAAATAACCAATACAAATATCAATAGATATAAAAATAGAGAATTATATTCATTCATATCTTTCATACAAGGTTCACACATTCTAGTTCATAGTATGCAATTCTTCACACATTGTTCAACTTGCGAGCATGCAACCTCTCTTTGTGTAGTGTGCACTTTTTAAGAAAGCAGCAAGTTTTTCTTTTAAATATATACACATGCATTATTTTCCCCGCTCTTTTGAACTCACTTTAAGTAACAGCCAGTATTTCCATAGCATTTTTTCAATGAGAAGCAGACCGGCACGTATGCTCTACTTCATACTCTATTTTTACCGGTAAGTTTACACGCTTTCCAACATTTCATGTCTGCCATAGTATTATCTTTCTATGCTATGTCCTGTTTTATGTTTTTCTGTTTCATTTTGTTTATCATTCAGTTTCATATCTTAATGCAGTGCAATGACATTAGTTGCCTCCCTTTTTTTGAGTGCACTTGAAATAATACCCTTCGGTATATCCTTGTTTCACCGTTAAGATTTCTCTTGTGCACCATGCCAGCATTTGGTTGTCTGGACACCACATTGCCATCTTTTGCTGTTTTCAGTTTAAGTAATTAATTGTCATAGAGCCATTTACATAGTATACATTTTTTTACTGTTTATTTCTCTTTTTATGCGATTGCTTTGGATCTGCATGCTGACTCCAATCCTATAGCAGCCCTCTCATTTTTTAATTCTAAGTTTTAGCATTTAATTTTTTTGGCAATCTTTATGTCCACTAGGGACTTTTTTAGCATGCCACATGTGTTCCAGTTATCGGCGCTTTATAAGCATTTTGTTTCATTCACATGCATTTTTTATATTACCCTGTTTATCTCTCAGGATTATCTTTTATTCTTCAACGTTCACCTAGTGCAGTTAATGTAAACTGTTTTTAATTATTCCCCAAATATGTACATTAAGGGTATGTCTCATTTTTGCACCATACTAGAACTTTTCACATTTATTCGATAAAATCTTGGGGGAAGTACTTTTTTCTTTGTTTTTATCTATTAAGTGTTTTATGTTTAAATTCCTCATAATGCGCATGAATTATTTTTCCCGCGTTTTTGACGCCATTTTAAATAACAGCTGGCATTCCTATATTCATTTTTCAATGAGAAGGATACTCAAATACGTTTTATCTCTCATTTTGTTTTTAATCAGTAAGTTGGAATACACTTTTTTTTTCAAACACACTCCATAGTTGATATGGCATTACTTTTTCTTCCTAGATCACCTTTTAACTTTAAGAGTTTCCTTTTTTGTCTTATTTTGATCCACAATGTTGTACCATGACTATTCCCCCCCCCCCTTTTATTTGGGCACACTTTTAACAAACTATACACTCTGTGAATCTCTTATGCACTCTCACAACCATTGCGTATCTGCATATATGTTGAAAATGAGAGATAAAAACCTCATACTGCTGTGGCCCCACTTGGTTACCCTTAACTGAAAAATGCTGTTGGCTCACACTGAAAAAGTAATCATAGGTTAAAAAAAACTCTCATTAATCTCTTCTATCAGTGTGATACAATGATCCAAAACCACTTATTTTTATGTGATCTGTATTGTGTCTGTGCTCCGCTGCTCCATAGATACTCTTAAAGGGACCTCACTGAGTCTCTGGCCTGAGCAAATAGGAAGGAAACAAAGTGAAAGTCCCAGTCACAAATTTTCCAGAAGCTTCCAGTAGGCCAGTAACATCTAATTCAGAGGATTCAGTTTGTATAAGCACTCCATTATCTTTCCTAACAAGTGGGACATAATATATATTGTTTAAAGAGAGCATAGTATTTTCTAGAAAATTTTTAAATACTTATAGAAAATCTCTCTAGGTGCCATTGAGATTATACAAGGAAAATTTAAAATATGTAAGTTTAAAGACCTAGCTCTGTTCTCCATAAAATCCAACCTTTGATGAACAGCCATTTCTGTCCTGGTCGTCTTCCTATTGTGGGTTTAATATATGCTACTGAGGTATTTCTTTTTCTTTATTATGTGTAATTTAATTTATGATGGTGTGTGTTTTTAGTATTTTTCAGTACAATATTATATTGCTTAGAAATACTTGCAAATTGCATAAATATAAATAAAATAAAAAAAAGAAATATTGTCCACCTCCAACTGTGGCAGCATCTGTGGCCTGTTCATCACTTCCACAATGCTAATTGTTTCACCAAGTTTCTCCCCCACATTTCCCCAGCATATCTGCCAGTCTTACTCAGTGGCCAAGTTCACCACAAGAACCTTGATAGTCCACACCTCCCAAGGAATGCACATTCCTGAGAAAGGTCAACATAATGTTTTTTTTCTGATACAATTCCAGTGCTCCATAGGGCATCCTAGAAAGAAGGGAAAATGAATATTAAATTCAGACATGCCAAATTCAGCTTCCTTCTAAATCTCTGACTTATGAATTTAAGTTGGCTATTATTGCTTGTCTATATAAAAGCTGAAAAGCACTTTTTACTGCTGATTACCATTACTTCTGCTACATTTTTATTATATTTTTGATAACTGTTCAATAAAACATATTGCATGTAGAGGATTTCTTATGTAAGTGAAGTGCTTCCATGACCCTTTCCAATTTGTATTAGTTTACATTCTGGTTTGGGTTTACTTCATGAGCATGTTTACAGATAAAGTGTCATACTGGGTCCCATGACCAGTTTGCACAGAAGGTAAACTAATTTAGCTTGAAATCTCCCATAGCTTTTCTTAAAGTGCTAGAAAGTTCATCAGATGACACTCTCATATAAGTAAAATGAAGTCACAATCCACGTCTTATGTTCTCACTGTTCTAATGGAATAGGTCCCTTCCTTTTTGTAGTGGAGTTTTCCAGTGCTGTAGTGGAGGAGGATGGTATGAAGCAACATAAGCATTGCTTCCTCAACCTGACAACCTTATAAAAGGCACCACCATTACATTTGACCAACAGCTCATCTTGATATTATATACTGTTGGAAACAACTTACATTCAAGGACCCCCCTCCCTTGAAAATTAGGAACCTCCCCCTTTTCTGAAAATTAGAAAAAGAATAAGAAACTCAAATGGTATTAAAGCTGAATTCCACTTAATATTTGTTTTGATTGAAGCTTTCAGATAATAAAATGGCACATTTTCATCCACTGTTTTGTTGGGGGTCCTTTTTCCCAAGCCATGCCATGGTGTCAGCACATGGGTTTTCTGCACACTGTGGCCATGTTTAGCATGGCAGTAAAATGGCCACCTTGCCATATTTTTTTGAAATGGCCAAGCACTAATTGCCCCATTAGCGTGAGGCCATTACTGCCACCTATTTAGGAGGCAGTAAGAGCTCCCACGCTAATTGGGTAGCACTCAGTAATGTGCCCGCTCTACCCGAGTAGCATAGACACGCCTACTCTCCTCCCATGGGCATGCCTCCCATGCTGCAAAATAAAAAAATATTTTCTAGTGTGGTATTAGCACATACTAAGCGGAAAACTACCATGGTAGTGCTCTTTTAGCGCAGGGTAGGCCTGCGTTAGGCCTACCATGTCTTAGAAAAATGGACCCTTTATGAAAAAGGATGAAAAATTGGCACCTAGAAAAGCAACATTGATACCAGAAAAGCTCTTGAAAAATTCTTACTTTGTTTCATAAAAAGAACTCGATAACAGCAAATTTAGGACCTCGTTTACTAAGCCGCACTGTAGGCGCGTGTTTTTAAACAAACGCTAAAAATTAGCGCACGCCAACACTAGAAACGCCCATATATTCCCATGGGTGTCTCTAGCATTAGGGCACACTAAAAATGCTAGCGCACCTTAGTAAAGAAGGCCCCTATGAATAGAACCAGGCAAATCTGCCAACAGAGATTTAAGGCCCAACCATTATCACAAAATGGGGAGGGGGAAGCTTTAGTAAACCAACCCCTTAGAACAAGCTAAGAATAAATAGGACCTTTTTACTAAAGCTTAGCAAACGTTAATGTTCGTTAGCAAGTGCTAAGTACCACATGGCCCAAAGGTATAAAACAGGTCATGCAGCATTTACTAAGGTGTGCTAAAAGGTGACCAGCGGTATGGCCACCTTTAGCGTGCCAGTAAATGGCTGCTTCTTAATTTTTTTTTTTTGAGAATATCTTTATTGAGTCAATGGAAGAAGGAACAAATACAAATATCAATCCTCCATGCACAAGAATACAGGAGTAAACAAACAGCAACAATACATACAAACAGCAGGCAGCTATACAGCCACCATTATCCTGTGCACATACAAGAGTATTTAATATGAATCTTAACGATTAACATAGGGTCCATTCTCCCTTGACATTTTCTCCCCTTTTTCCCCACCCTTGAAACCCCCCCTCCCCCTAGGTCTCCACCCCGGAACACCTAAGATCTTACGTCACCCTCTTTCATATACATGCTAGAATACCTTTCCCAAATTTCCCGATAGATCTTATGTCTGCTGGACATCGAAATAGAATATTGCAGCGAGACCCAGTGCGACATTTCCTGCATTAGTGAATGCCATCTAGATACTGATGGGGGGGGGGGGGGGCGGTAGGATCTGCCCACTGCTGCAAAGTACACTTTTTTATTAATAAAACAGCTGTTAAAATAAACTGACACTGTGCTTCATTTAGTCCCTCTTCCTGCAGTTGCCCCTCACCACACAATAAAATTGCTCTGTATGTCCACTCAAACGGATGCCCCAATGTTCTCTCAATGACCGCCAGGGACCCCTGCCACAACTGCGAAAGCAACGAGCACTCCAAGAACGAATGAATAAAATTGCCCGTGGCTGAGTGACATTTTATACACCCATCATCTTCCCATAAGCCCAACACTTTCCCCCTCTGTCTGGTTATATATACTCTATGCAATACTTTATATTGTATAACCTGAAGAGCAGCATTTACTGTAATCCTAGGAATGATCTCAAACGCCCCCCTTGTAATGTCCTGAGAGATCGTCTCACCCAGATCCATACTCCAACCCGCAGCTAATCCCTCCAAACAAGCTGAAGTTCTATGATTTCTTATCAGGCGTCTCCACTGAGAAAGCCCATTGGAGGGAGCAGGCATGTTTAAAAACAGATTATCAATTTTTGTGAAGGCCACCTGGGACCCCATCAAGCGTACCACAGAGTTAAAGTAGTCTCTGACTTGTAAGAATTAAAAAAATTGAGAGTTAGAAAGGCTCCACGCGCGCTTGATTTGATCAAAGGTAGGGAAGGACGACCCCTCCAACTCCATCAAGTGCCCCAAGTAATGACAACCTCCCCTCGCCCAGTGTTGGAACGTACCCTGCCCCATGCCTGCAGGAAAATCCGCTTCACTGGCTCCCTATCCGCTTCCGCATACGGTTCAAACTTCTCCTTTTGACCTACAAGTGCATCCACTCCGCAGCTCCTCAGTACCTTTCCGCTCTCATCTCTCCCTACACTCCTCCCCGTGAACTCCGTTTGCTGGGTAAATGTCTCCTGTCTTCCCCTTTCTCCCCCACTGCTAACTCCCGGCTCCGTTCCTTCTATCTCGCTGCTCCCTATGCCTGGAATAGACTCCCTGAGCCGGTACGTCAGGCTCAGTCTCTGGCTGTCTTCAAGTCTAGGCTTAAAGCCCACCTCTTTGCTACTGCTTTCGACTCCTAACCATGACTCTCTTACTCAACACCCTCACTTATCACCCCTACCACTGCAATTTCCCCACCCCTAGCTGTCTGTTCGTCTGTCCAACTTAGATTGTAAGCTCTGTTGAGCAGGGACTGTCTTTTCATGTTAATTTGTACAGCACTGCGCAAGTCTAGTAGCGCTATAGAAATGTTTAATAGTAGTAGTATTGATCAGAGCTAGAAACAGGTAAACCATCCCCGCACCCCCACCACCCACTGCGATCCTCCACCAATTCCAGGCCTTACTTAAATCTAATACAAACTGATTCCTTCTAACTTTACCTCCCTTCCGTGTCGTCCCTGACCCTGCAAAACAAAGAATGCCTCAAGAGGGGCGCACCAACTCTGCCAGAAACCTGGCATAGCATATTTAGCAGTCAGCGTATGGATCTCACGTACCCATCTCATCAACGATGCAACATTGTAATGTCTTAGGTCCGGAAGACGTACACTCCCCTTACATCTATCCTGCGTTAGTTTTGTAAAAGCAATGCGGGGTCGCTTAGAATGCCATATAAATGAGCTAATAATACTATGGTATAAACTTTCCTCCTTCTGACGAACCCACATGGGTATCATCTGCAGAGGGTACAATAATTTCGGTAGAAGCACCATTTTTACCAGCGCTACCCAACCTAAGAAATTCACTGGAAGGTTGTTCCAGTGCGCGCACAATCGACGTATGTGCTCAATTCTCTAACATTCTTCCTGTAAATCCATTCATAAATCAGCACTTAAATAAATCCCCAGGTATTTTATCCCAGTTCGAGCCCACACCAAAGGGAAGTCAACAGTGGTATTACTTCTACAGGGGTCACTAATAGGCAGAGCCTCGGATTTCCCAAAGTTAATTTGTAATCCCGCGAAATCTCCAAAAGCACTTATAATCTTCATGACAAGGGGCAGTGTAACCGAAGTGTTGCTCAAGAGCAGCAACATATTATCAGCGAATAAGTTCACCCAATATTCACATTCTCCTACCCTCATTCCCTCTAGATCCCCCGCTTGTCGAATCTTAGCTGCCAGAGGTTCCAAAGAAAGCACAAACAGAAGGGGTGAAGTGGGCATCCCTGTCTTGTACCACGACCCAGGGAGAATGTCTCAGTTAGGGTGTCATTGATGAGAAGTTGAGCCGTGGGATTACTGTATAGCACCCGTACCCATTGTAAGAAGGCTCCTGAAATACCGAACCGTTTCAAAACCTAGAATAGATAGTCCCACAACATCTTGTCAAATGCCTTCTCCACGTCCAGACTGGCTAAAATCGTGTCCCCTGGGCACCCTACTCCCGCCCTTAAAATCCTACAGACTTTTAGAATATTAGCTCACGCAAATCTGCCCAGCCCAAATCCCACTTGATCAAGATGTACAAGATGGGGGAGGATCCACCACAGCCGCACCGCCAGTACCCCGGTCAGGATCTTTAAATCTTGGTTTATTAGTGAGATAGGCCGGTAAGAGCCCACCAATTCAGGATCTTTCCCTGGCTTTGGCAACACCATAATATAGACATGATTAAGAGTCAAGCCTATTACCTGAGAGTCTCTTATATCCTTGCACATGCAGACAAAAGGCGGAATAAGGAGATCCTGAAGAATTTTGTAAAACTCTGTGGCTAGCCCATCCGGACCAGGGGCCTTCGCCAGTTTAAGCCTTTTAATAGCCCTTCGGACCTCCTCCCCGGTTAACGGCGCATTGAGCACACCCACTTGCTCCTCTGTGAGACCTGGTAACTGTAGACGGCGAAAAAAATTCCTCTTACGATGGCCCTGAGGAAGAACCCTTATGATATAATGATGTATAGAAACGTGAGAACTCTTGATGTATGGCAAGCTGAGTATGGTGATATTTCCCTTCTGAATTTTTGATCTTAGCAATATAACTTTTAGCGGAGTGGGGCTTCACCAGAGAGGCCAATAGCTTCCTGGTTTTGTTTCCCCACCTATGTAGTCTATACTTATACAACTTAACATTATATAAAGCTTGATCATCCAATAGTTTTTGCAGCTCCCTTTTGTACTCCAAATATGCAAGTCGATGCTGTTCTGAGGGTTGGGAAAGTAAAAGATGTCATGCTCCCCTCAGCTTAGCCGCCCTAAGATAGCTTGTTCCCGTTTCTTGTAAAGTGCTGAGGTAAAAGCGATTATCCTACCCCTAATCACTACATTGGCCGCCTCCCAAAACCCCCGGGGACCCACGACTTCCACTCGATTCTCATCCAAGTATTCTAACCAAACTTTCTTAAGATATGACTTAAATTCAGGGCTTTGATAGAGGGCCGGATTCATACGCCACCGCGGAGACCTAACCCCCTCCCCCCAACCTACGTCCATCCACACCGGGGCATGGTCTGACACCTCCGCCTCTCCGATGGTTACCTGTGCCACAAAGTGCAGCAACGTACGCAAAGTCAGGATATAATCCAAGCGAGTGTGGACCCCGTGAGGGTAAAGTCCCGCTCCTCCGCATGTAGTAACTGCCAAACGTCTAATACTGCTAGCTCTGCAATCATGTAGTTAACTCCTTTTTGAGTGTGATCCCCAAGAAGCTGCCTCGGTGGCTTACAGTCTATAGATGGGTCACTGATAATATTAAAATCTTCCCCTACGATAAGGGGGTAATCATCCAACCTAGCCAACCGGGCCCGCACCTGGGTGAAAAAACAATGAGTGTATGTATTAAGGGCATATAAGCTACAGAGAGCCACTCTCAGCCCTTGCATCGTCCCAGCCACAACTGCATATCTACCCTCTGGGTCTTGGTAAAGGCTATGCAGTGTAAATGCTAGAGATTTTTTGATTAACACAGCTACGCCCCTCTGGCGGCCATTGAAAGAAGCATAATAGCTTTCCCCAACCCAATTTCTTCGCAGTTTAGCATGTCCTATGTTGTTCAAATGCGTTTCCTGCAATAAAGCGAAATCAGCATGCAGTCATTTTAGGTATTGTAATACCCTTGTCCTTTTTATTGGAGAATGAACCCCATCCACATTTAGGGAGATAATTCTCATCTAGCCGAAATCATATTTGTACAAATCAAATTCATCAGCAGAAGCACTGAAGCTTGAAAAAATCCAAGGGGCCTCCCAGCTAGGTACCCCCGGGAGCCTTCTTCTCCCCCTGAATACTCCTATCAGGGTAGGTAACCTATTCACCAATACTCCAGAGTGGAGACCCAGGGTACGAACAGCACCCCCCTACCCCCCCTCCCTTCCTTGCCCACAGCAACAACACCCCTCCCCTACCTCCCTCCCTGACTACCATCCCCCACCCCCCTTAGCAAGTATAACCCCTTCCAATAACCATACACACACCCAACACACCAAGACCAACATCCTCTCTCCCGTTCTCCAACCCATTCACACCAACCTTTCTCCCTCTCTCCCACCTGCACCACGCTTCCCCCTCACCCCTCAACATATCTAAAGCTTCAATACAACTAGCAATCAGGCAAATGAACAGGTATATGGTGACAGAACAAGTGTCTCATACACAGTGGAAACACAATTTTAGCAAGAGAAAGCACCACAGCAAAAAATCCGGACCCCTATAGATCTCCACTCACTGTGCAGCGTGACCACAGGGCTCTCCAGTTTAATCCAGTAACCTCAACTCACCCAATGAGGGAATTAAACAGTTAATATAAATGAAATTCTTCTGCCAAAATCCATCAGCTGAAATAAATCTAATTACAGTTTACAGCTTATCCATAAATGATTTAAGCTTCCAAGGATCAGTGAAAAAGAGAGTGCTATTATGATGGGTCACTCGGAGCTTCACAGGGTAAAGCATGGCAAAGCGGATGCCTTTGGTAAACAGGGTTTTACAGAGTTGTCCCATCCACCTCCGCTGTTCAGACACACGAACAGAATAATCCTGAAACAGAAGAATCCAGGCTCCTTTGTATTCCACAGAGCGCTTAACTTTGAATGCCTGCATCAACCGCTCCTTATCGGCGTAGTTTAGAACTCTTGCAATCACAGGTCTGGGGTGCTGTTCTCCATCCCTAGCGATATCCACCCGATGGATACGCTCCACGTGCACCAGCCCATGCAGTAAGGCCACTTTCAGGTGAGATGGGAGCCAGCTTTCAAGGAACTCCCGAAGCTCCTTATCCTGCACCACCCCTGGTAAACCGATAATTCTTATGTTGTTACATCAGCTCCTATTTTCCATGTTGTCTGTTAGCTGCATTAGTTACTTACCCTGCGCCTCCACTGCCTTGTCCTGGGCCAGTCTCTCTGCAGCCCTGCATAAATGTGTGCTAAGGCCATCTTTTTCAGCAGCTTTGTACAAGTGCTCCAAAATGATTAAAGGCTGTGTTCACCCTAGAAAAAAAAAAACTCTTTTACAAAACAAACATTTCTTGTTTATATAACTTCATCTATGTGTTCAGTTAAGGATCAGAGACGATTTTGCCTAGTTTTATTAAATAATAAAAGCCACAACTAGTTCTCCATGGTGCATCATGCGCTAGAATGGGGCACTGTTAATTAATACCGTCTTAAAGTTCCTCTCTCATCAAGATGCGAGAACTATTCTTTACAGATTCAGAAACGTTATTGGCCAAATGTATTGCAAAAGTAATACAAATGGAAAGTAATGTTAACAATAGTGTTTATAAACAAATAAATCAACCCACACTTTATATTTTATAAAGACAAGTTATGTGTTCAACTGCCTTTACACAACAGGCTCCTACAAAAATCCTTAGGAGTACACAAATGTAATTATACCTGATTCAATGTGCACATGTACTCTCATGTACATATTTTATAAATAAAGCATACACAGGTTTATGAGCTCCACAAAAATGAAGACCCCCAAGAACACCTAAAGGTAAATCTCCACATACTCTTATTGATACGTGTATTTGTACACAGTAACAAAGTAGATGACGGCAGATAAAGATCTGCAAGGTCACGATACTCTTTACTGGACACACACGTCAGGTTTATTACTAACTGCGGCTCTACAGAAAGCAGCTTTCTCCTTAGCGATTTCTAAGGACGGGTTCTACAACCTTCCTCCAAGTAGCTACCAAACACAAAACGGGGACGTTAACGAAGTCAGTTTTATACAGTAACTTCTCCAGGGAAATGAGGCAAGCCGATCCCCAGATCTCTCTATCAACCCCCCGCCCTTGTCTTAAAGACAAGTTTGAAGGTGAAACGGGGTAGCGGCTGACAAAGAGAAATCTTGAAAGGGGACAGGAATTGGGAGAGGGAGGTATCTACCAATTCCCGTCCCCTTTCAAGATTTCTCTTTGTCAGCCACTACCCCGTTTCACCTTCAAACTTGTCTTTAAGATTACCGACCACCAGCGAAGTACCAACCCGGAGCTTTCAATTTCCCGCATCAGACGCAGCAAAGCCTTAACCTTTCCCCTTCCCGTACCCCGCCCTCCTATAACGCAACTTCCTGTTTCCGGCGGGGCGGGACGCGACGGAGGGAAAGCTCCGGGGCCTGTTGCAGGCGATTAATGTTAATTAAAGTTGCGGGCCAGCGACCTCAAAGACAAGTTTGAAGGTAAGAAGTCGGTGGTTTGACGATAAGGGAAAGACGAAGGGGTGTGGCGGGAAAGATGCTGGATCGAGGACAGCGCAATGCGCATGAGAGAGGGAGGTGCTACGCCGCGGTGGATAGAGGTCCCGGGTCCTTGAATGTATGTGAAAAGCGTCGCTGGACCTGTGAACGTGAGGGTAGTCAAACGTTTATGTCACATACCTAGTGCGTGTGATTTGGTATCGGTGACTTTGCCTTCATGTTTTATTTTGTTTGTAATTACAGCTTCTGAGAGATGAT
The DNA here is from genome assembly GCF_901765095.1 of Microcaecilia unicolor. Taxonomy (NCBI): domain Eukaryota; kingdom Metazoa; phylum Chordata; class Amphibia; order Gymnophiona; family Siphonopidae; genus Microcaecilia; species Microcaecilia unicolor. Next base: position 48,175,921 of record NC_044042.1, read on the forward strand.
GCTGTTCGCAGCTGCTCACTGTCGGCCAAATATTTGCTATTATTATTCGCAAAATAAGGTTTTTAAGTTACTCATTTCCAGGAGGGAGATTTAAGGCCAGGAATGCATTATGGGACTCTCAGCATTGGTTTCAATGGGTAGAATCAGGGGCTACAATTACATTATTTTGAGATGCAAGTTCAAAACCAGGTCTGACCAAAAAGTCTCCTTTGTGGAACTGGGTAACTTGGCAGCTTTCCCCTAAACTTGTTTTCATGTGTTGTGTGAAAAGCATGTAGTTTATGCAGTAATATGGACAAAAAACACACACACGTGGATCCTATCTTTTCTAATCATTAAGCCACGGTTGTACTGTAAGATGGGGCCCATACTAACAAACAGATCAAGAATTACTCTTCTAGACAACCTCAAGTAATTTTTTTTGGAGGGGGGGGGGGGGGGGGAATTAAGACATTTTCTCCTTGCAAAGGAGCATTAAACTATATTAGATGTTCCTTTGTATGTCTTTCATTATAGCCAGAGTTTGAGTTGGCTCCATTGAGATGCAATATTACAGGCAGTGGTGGTGATTTTTGTAAATCTTGAAATATACTTCGTCTCTTTATACAAGTTGAGGAACAGTTCTGATCTGCTGGTGTTCCAGAGTCAGCTTGTTCCATTGCATTCCCTCCTGCTCCACTACCCAACCTTCTCTCCATCTCCACATAAGTTTGGTGACCCACTCGGAGAAGAATGAATAAGTCGTTATCAGTTGAAGGAAGCTGTGTATTGAGATAGCGTGGGATGAAGGTGAGAGGGGATAGATTCAGGAGTAAATTAAGGAGATACTACTTTATGGAAAGAGTGGTGGATACATGGAACAGCGTCCCAGTGGAGGTTGTGGAGATGAAGACTTTATCTGAATTAAAGAAAGTGTGGGACAAGCATATAGGACCTCCAAGAGAGAGGACGGGATAGTAGATGGTATGGATGGGTAAACCGCATAGGCCATGTGGTCTTTATCTGTTGTCATTTTCTCTGTAAAAGCATACAATAGACTGACAGTAGAATTTATTTAGGATTGAAGAGTCATTTATTTCAGTTTCAATTTGCAGTGATCTGAGAAAATTAGCTAAGTGACTAATTGGATGCCACTTATCTAGAAAACTGTGCATTGACATTCTGCATTTTGGGTCATGTAAAAATAATTTGATCATTGAAACTAGGCCAACATAATGTGGAATTGGCCATAGGGCGCTATGGCTTAAGCATTTTTGCCATAGACACAAAATGGGTGAAAACCTTTAAATCATAGGCCCCTATTTGAAGTTAAATAGCCAAACATCCCAAGCTATACAGTGGTTTTAGCATTGATTGATTTAGTCTCAAAAATAGCTTGAAGTGTTACAATATGAATAAGACATTGTAAAAGTCTACTACTGCAACCACTTCTACTAGCACAACCCCCACAACTCCCTCCAATCTTTGCATATTTTATGATCATTCACTCATTTCACATAACTTCCCATCCTTCGTGAGTTGCCATATTTACCTTTTACTGCTCTGTCACTCCAGTGAAAGTTTTCTGATTGAGACTGGGGCAGGGGCATAGCCAGACACCTGATTTTGGGTGGGCCTGGGCCCAAGATGGGTGGGCAGAAGTACTCCGCAAGTAATTTGGTCTCTCCCTCTCTCACTTGCATGCCATATGGTCTCTCACCCTGCCCCCCCCCCCCCCCCCCCCCCACAGCATACCCTTTAAATAGCAGCGAGCAGCAACTAATACACACTGCTCGTGTTGGCCCCACACCCTTCCCTCTGATGCAACTTCCTGTTTCTGCATAGGCGAGAATACATCAGAGAAAAGGCTGTGGGGCCGGTGTGAACAGTATGTATCAGTCGCTGCTCACTGCAGGTGATGATCTGCTATTTACAAGGTATGCAGGAGAGACAGTTGTTGGGAGTTTTCGGCTGCTAGGGCTTGGGGAATCCCTGCCAGCCACATTATAGATGTGCTACTACTGGGTGGGCCTGAGCCCAAAATGGGTGGGCCTGGGCCCACCCGAGCCCACCCTTGGCTACGCCACTGGACCGGGGCATCAGAAAAGTGTCTTCCCAGCTGAAAGACACACTGGAGTACATCATTTTTGATCTGTCTTCGTGAAGAGAGAAGTCTGTGCAGTTTGATTTCGTCTTTATGTTCTGCTTTAACCTTTTCTTGTAATTTGTACTTAGTTTTTATTTAATGGAATATTTTGTTTTCCAAAGCAGACAGAGTTCATCAGCAAAAACAAAATTTTTTTTTTTTTTTTTTTATAACAGTGGTATGCAGTTTTTCAAATATGTATTTTTGTTGTTGTTCTAATGTTTGTATTTTAATCATTATTGTTCAGGTGTAGAATGAGCCAAGGAGACGCCAACTTAGCAGCAGTTCCACATGCAGCTGAAGATATTCAAGGAGATGGCCGATGGATGTCTCAGGTATGAGAAATAAAGGTCCATAAACAAAGCCAAAAAGTATAAGTTGATACTATATTTTGTTGGACTATCAGTAAGTTACAAGCCTAACTTTGTATAGGATATCAGTAAAACATTCCTTTAACTTTTTTTATGTAAACATATTATTTATTCATTTTTGCTTAATATACCACCATATGGCCTGTTGGTTTACAAGAAGATGGAGAAAAGAAAGGGAGAAAAACACAACCTAGTGAAAATCTGAAGTAAAGACTTGAGTAAACTGGTGGGATTTAAGTGATTTCTTAAATTCAGAAAGAGTTGATAGTTCCTAATGTATTTTCTAATGCATGCTTGTTAGGTGTTTCATTAGTATTATGCTGACTTTAGTTAAGCAGTCATTAAGGAGAGAAGTGGAGCGATACGGGTCAGTGCTGCAACAGAGAATCTGGATATCGTCTGCATAACAGAAATGGTGTACACCCGTGATCTTGTATGATGGTCAGAAGTGGAGAAAGAAAGATATTGAATAGGGAGAGAGCCAGTATCGCGCCCTTATCCGATAGAAGATCAAGAGTGTTTGTAGAAGTGCAGTTGAAAATGAGCTGAAAAGTACTGCCAGAAGAATAGCTAGAGAAGCAGGAAAGCAATTGCAGTGAGGCAATGAAAAGCAGGGAATGATCAACCAAATCAAAGGAGGAAGAGAGTTCTAGAAAGGCCAGAACCACCGAGTGATGATTATCAAGTGAAGTATGGATTGAGTCATTAAGCGCCAATAGAAGTGTTTTGGTGCTGTTCTGGTGATGGAAACCTCCCTGCAAATGATGACTATTTTAACATAAACATATTGTTAATCCAAGAAAAGAAAAGCACCGAGCATTTTTCACATACTATATCAGTTAAGAAACATAGCAAGAGAGTCTTCAGAACAAGCCTGGGAAATCCTGTGGGCACTAGGATTGGTGATGCTCCATGACATAGAATGTAGACAGTGACCATGATAATTCTGTAAAGCAAGTAGTTTCTGCTAGGTGGATTTCATTCTAAACTAGAGTTGGACAAATTGCAACCTGTGAAAATGAGTCAATCTTGGCAAAACATGTGACTTCTGGCTAGAAGTGATGCCACTAGCAGCCAAGAAGCAAACCTTTTTCAGTGGAAAGGAAGTTGGAGCAGTAGAGGTTCATGATAAGATAGGAAGCAGAGAGTAGGATTGCGTGGCCAGTATTCTCAGTGGAGGAGGGTAGTTAGTGGGGTCCCGCAGGGGTCTGTGCTGGGTCCGTTGCTTTTTAATGTATTTATAAATGACCTAGAGATGGGAATAACTAGTGAGGTAATTAAATTCGCCGATGACACAAAATTATTCAGGGTCGTCAAGTCGCAGGAGGAATGTGAACGATTACAGGAGGACCTTGCGAGACTGGGAGAATGGGCGTGCAAGTGGCAGATGAAGTTCAATGTTGACAAGTGCAAAGTGATGCATGTGGGTAAGAGGAACCCGAATTATAGCTACGTCTTGCAAGGTTCCGCGTTAGGAGTTACGGATCAAGAAAGGGATCTGGGTGTCGTCGTCGATGATACGCTGAAACCTTCTGCTCAGTGTGCTGCTGCGGCTAGGAAAGCAAATAGAATGTTGGGTGTTATTAGGAAGGGTATGGAGTCCAGGTGTGCGGATGTTATAATGCCGTTGTATCGCTCCATGGTGCGACCGCACCTGGAGTATTGTGTTCAGTACTGGTCTCCGTATCTCAAAAAAGATATAGTAGAATTGGAAAAGGTACAGCGAAGGGCGACGAAAATGATAATGGGGATGGGACGACTTTCCTATGAAGAGAGGCTGAGAAGGCTAGGGCTTTTCAGCTTGGAGAAGAGACGGCTGAGGGGAGATATGATAGAAGTGTATAAAATAATGAGTGGAATGGATCGGGTGGATGTGAAGCGACTGTTCACGCTATCCAAAAATAATAGGACTAGAGGGCATGAGTTGAAGCTACAGTGTGGTAAATTTAAAACGAATCGGAGAAAATTTTTCTTCACCCAACGTGTAATTAGACTCTGGAATTCGTTGCCGGAGAACGTGGTACGGGCGGTTAGCTTGACGGAGTTTAAAAAGGGGTTAGATAGATTCCTAAAGGACAAGTCCATAGACCGCTATTAAATGGACTTGGAAAAATTCCGCATTTTTAGGTATAACTTGTCTGGAATGTTTTTACGTTTGGGGAGCGTGCCAGGTGCCCTTGACCTGGATTGGCCACTGTCGGTGACAGGATGCTGGGCTAGATGGACCTTTGGTCTTTCCCAGTATGGCACTACTTATGTACTTATGTACTTATATACAACTCCAAGGTAGCAGACAAACATTAACAGAAAAACATTTTTCATTGAAAGGGTTGTGAATTCATAGAATGTGTTTCCAAACAATGTGGTTGAGATGAAAAATAGTAATGGAATTTTTTTTTTTTAATGGGATAAATACATAAAATCCATAGAGAGTTCTGGAGCACTGAAATCTGCATTGGGGGAGCAGTTAAGCCCAAAATTGGAGTGGTATGTTTGATTTGTGCTTCCAAGAAGGCATTACGGTAATTTTCACAAAGCACCTTTTGCAGCCCTAAACAACACTGGTAAATTTACAGCATGCCAGCTGAACTATAAATGGCAGTAGTACAACAGTGCTGTCCTTTTGTTTCAGGGGATGTCATTTTTTTCCTTCCCAGGGTCAGGCAGAGAGATGATTCACCCTGCAGGAAGCAGCATGCCCAGAGCAGTCCATCCTGGAGACCCTGTAAACATTGGCACTGTAGTCAAGGCTTCAAGTGGGCAGAAAGGCAGCCACAGGATCAAACATGGCAAGGCTGTTATGTTGCTGCAGGTCAAGAAGTGCTGGCTGCAATAGACCATGTTGGTTGTAGGCCAGGAAAGCAGGCTGATAGGCCTCAGTATTAAAAAATTGAATATAAGTATATATAGTAGCCAGTCAAGAAGTTCTGACCAGGATTAATAAGTTTTTCAAAAAGACTAGGCATGACCTGCAAGAATAGACCATGATTAAAACACAGTCTTCCATATCATCAAGCTGATCAATCCATAGACTGGTGGGTTGTGTCCATCTACCAGCAGGTGGAGATAGAGAGCAAACTTTTGCCTCCCTATATGTGGTCATGTGCTGCCGGAAACTCCTCAGTATGTTCTCTATCTCAGCAGGTGGTGGTCACACACAGCAGCAGCTCTGGCTAGGCCTCCAAGCCTAATCCTTAGGTTTTGTTGAGGCCTGGGGTTGAGGGCTCTTTTGAGCAAGTGCAAACCTGGTGGTGCCAGGTCCCTCCTTTTCTCCCCCCTCCCGCTGGCTCCGTTAAAAAAAAAAAAAAAAAAAATTTTAAACGTCCTTAAAGGCGTTTATTTCGACGTTTATTTAAACGTTCATTGCAGCTACTCACTGGGACACCAGTTCGTTACAGCTCGGAGCGGCAAGCAGGTAATTTTACCTTTTTATAGCGGGCAGGGGGTTCCCCGATTCTTCTCCTCGTGGCATATGGCGTCGGAGGGCGAGGGCGCAAAGGGTCGCTCCCCGGATCGCTGGAGCGCTTCTAAAGGGGATGCGGGGGTTTTACAGCCTGATTCGCCCTTGATGGGTGACAGCTTAGTGACCGATGAATGTCCCGGTCCTTCCTCCGGCGTGGCGGTTTTTCCCGCCATAAACGCCCATCCCCCGCTCCTCGCCTCCGCCATCTTGGCCGGCCACGCGGCTCGGACGGCTTCTTCGTGGGCCGCCCTTGAGGTTGGAGACAATGCCATGAACGCCCTTAATTTGGGCGACGGCACAAAGCGGCTAAAGTTAAGCGCCGTTTTTTCCCGCGCGGCTCCTTCGCGGAGTGTCGCGCCGGACGCCATTTTGGATGCGCAGCATGTCTCTCCCCCGCTCGTGTGAGCGCCGGTTGAGGGTGCGTCTAGGGCTGTTGCCCAGGCTGCGGAAGTGCACAGTCTGGGGGGTTTCTCCCCCGAGTTTGTTTTTGTTGGATTATTTGTAGTAAATAATTAGCAGATTTTAGTACACACAGCTTCAGCTTTAGAAATGTTAATTTCTTTCTTCATCTCTCTCTCATTCACCCCTGAATAATTCACTGCTGAGTCACTTTAAAGTTGAAGTAACAAAACATCTGTTTACTCACAGTTTGTAGTTAGATTATAATCAGACAGGCTTATATATACATATTACTATACATTTGTATTATCAGCTCCTTCCATGTGCTTAGATGGTAATGGATGCTCACACCACCATAGATCCTCTCAGGTTAGGAGAGATCATGAGCTCCATGTGCTCCATGTGCTGCATGTGCTGCATCTACCCCCACAGGAAGTTGCATAGCTGTGTGACCTCTCTAAGTAATTCACATCAGAGGTCACAGAGTAATCACAGAGAAATAATAGGTGACAGGCAATGCATGTAAAATACAATTACATTCCAACAAACCCCTTCTCATGCATAACTGTCATGCAATTATTTATTCATACAAAGTCCAAGCTTTATACGCAGATTCACAAAATGTTCTCTGGGTAACGGTTTGGTCATGATGTCAGCTGTCATCTCACTGGTGTGACAATAGTGTAGACTGATGACCCCTTCTTTCGCCAGCTCTCGCACGTTGTGGTATTTCGTTGCGATGTGCTTGGTACGTGACTGAACCTTGTCATTCTGTGACAGTCGGATGCAGCTCTGATTATCTTCCATTATCTGGATTGGTCTCTGTTCAGCTATTCCAAAATCCAGCAAAAGTTTTTCAATCCACATCAGTTCTCTGCACGCTTCCGATACGGCCACATATTCAGCTTCTGTAGAAGACAAACTCACAATACTTTGTTTATGACTGGCCCATGAAATTTGTACATTTCCATACATAAACACATATCCACTTGTGGATTTATAATCAGAATGATCCCCTGCCCAATCTGAATCACAGTAACATATTAGTTTTGGATTACTATTGGCTGAAATCTTTAATTTACAATCAATGGTACCCTTTAAATACCTTACCATCCTTTTAACTGCAGTCCAATCTGATTTGGTAGGTGAGCTGACCCTTCTGCTCAAAATTCCTACTGCATTTGCTATATCAGCCCTGTATGTGGTAGCTAGATATAAAAGCTTACCTATGGCTGATCTATATTGGATGTTATCTGGTAAAGGTTCTCTTACTGTTTCATCCTTCAGAAAATCAGTGATCATGGGAGTGCTTACAACTTGGGCATCTTGCATACCTAAACTTTCAATAAGCTCATTTATTTTCTGCTTCTGGCTTAGAAGATAAGAACCATCATTTTGTTTCTCAATTTCTATACCAAGATAGTATGACACATTACCAAGTTCTTTTATCTCAACATTGAGGTTTAAACACTTTACAATGTCCTTGTACTCTTGCTCACTTTTGCTTGCAATGAGCAGATCATCAACAAAAGCTAAAATGTATGCATATTGTCCATTTGTGCACCTAGTGTACAAGCATTTATCTGCTTCACCTTGCTTAAATCCTAAATTTGTCAATATTTCATGCAATTTTTCATTCCAACATTTTGCACTTTGCTTTAATCCATAAAGACCTTTGTTTAATTTACACACTAGCTGTCTTTGTTTTGTATTTATGAAACCTGTTGGCTGTTCCATGTACAAGTCTTCAGTTATATCTCCGTGAAGAAATGCTGTTTTCACATCAATGTGTTTGACTTGCATGCCTTTTGAGACTGCAATGCTCAGAAGTGTTCTTATTGTCGTGTGTTTCACTACAGGTGCAAACACTTCATCAAAATCTTCTCCATATTTTTGAAGATATCCCTTTGCCACTAATCTGGCTTTATACCTTTCCACTTTTCCTTGTGCATTCCTTTTTAACTTGAATACCCATTTGCATCCTATAGCTTTCTTGCCAGGAGGTAATTTTGTAAGAATCCAAGTATTATTTTTATCCAATGCATCAATTTCTTCTTGTGCAGCTTTATGCCATTCAGCAGCTTCTTCTGCTGACATTTTCTCAATCTCATCCCATGTTAAGGGCTCTTGAGCTTCTGCTGACTTTGTTAGGTAAGACAGTCTTGGGGGTGGAACACCTTTGTTTTCCCTGGATGAGCGTCTGACAACAGGTTGGTCTGACCTTTCTGCATCCTCTATATCTGAGAGTCCTTCTCCAATTGATTCCCCTTCTCCAACTGTACTGTCTTCTTCAATGATCCTTTCTGTGTCTGCTTCCTCTGCCTGTTCCTCGTTAGATACAGATGAGTTGCTTTCAGACATCTGCCTTGGTATGGCATTTATATACACTGGCATGTCTATTATGGTTCTAGTTTCATATTCTGGATGATAAGGCTCATCTGGGATAATCCAGCCTTTATCAACCCTTTTGTTTTCATCAAAATATGTAACATGTCTTATGCCAACAATGCCAGTTTTCAGATTCAAAATTCTATATCCTTTGTGTCCTGGAGTATAGCCAACTAAAATGCCCCTTTCTGTTGTGGAATCCAGCTTATGCCTTCTTTGCTTTGGTACATGAGCATATGCTGTACTTCCAAATGTCCTTATGTGTGACAGGTTTGGCTTCCTACCATGCCATGTCTCATGTGGTGTGCGCTCAGCGCCTTTAGTTGGCATTCTGTTTTGTAGGTACACTGCTGTGAGAATGGCTTCCCCCCATAGTCTTTTAGGGAGATTGCTATCTGACAGCATACATCTGGTCATTTCCACAAGTGACCTAAATTTTCTCTCTGCAACAGAATTTTGCTCTGGTGTATAAGCTACTGTTGTGATATGCTGAATGCCTTCTTGTTCTAGAAATGTGCGCATGCTTTGTGAAATGAACTCACCACCATTGTCGGTCTGAAGAACCTTTGGTTTTCTTTCAAATTTATTGCTCACCATGGCTACGTATTTCTTCAGCATGTCTGTGACTTGACTTTTTTCTTTCAGCAAATAGGCCACACAGTATCTAGAGAAATCATCCAAGAATATTAGCACAAATCTGTTATTTCCCAATGATGGGATATTAAACGGTCCACATAAGTCACTGTGTATTAAGTCCAGCACTTTATTACTCCTATTTCCTGTGTATGCAGGAAATGAGGGTCTTACACCTTTTGAGTAACACAGTCTATGCATTTCTCCATTTTACCAGCATCTGCACTTATCTGAATGCCGGTGGCCAGTTGCTTACTGTAAAGATCCTGGATCACCTTAGAATCACGATGTCCCAGGCGGCGGTGCCAGATTTCCAGACTACATTTACCATCATTCTTCCTTACTTGCGCCATATGTGAGGCTTCACCTGAAATGCTCAGTTTATAAACATCATTATGCATAAAAGCTTCAGCATACACTTCATCATTTTTAGAGATTGTGCACTTACTGTTTTCAAAATGAATCACAAATCCCTTCTTATCTAATGTAGATACACTAAGCATATTGCAAACTGCTTGGGGAATATACAAAACATCACTTACAGGAATTTCTTTAACTTCATTGGACACTTTGCATTTTAAGAATCCAATACCTTTTGCTTGGATCTTAGCAGTCCCTGCGTTTGCAGTTTTAAGAATACCTTCCTCTGGACACATTTCCTGAAAGAAATTCTTACAATTGGTTAAATGGCATGTGCTCCCCGAATCCAAAATCCAAGTACTTTCATTTGAATTATTATTTACCATAGTCAAAGATTTTTCTGCCATTAGAAAACCCTTGTGTTTATCTTTGTCCTTCATACATTTCCTGGTTTGAAAATTCTTTAGTTCCATTGGCTTAGGTGAGCTAGAGGGAGTGTTTTGTGTTTCCTTACACCATTTAGATACATGTCCCTCCTTTCCACATGAGTAGCAAATCAGCTTGCCCTTGGGTGGAGTTTTCCCATAGCTCCGCCTTCCTCTGTTCTTTGCCAAGAAATTTGTTTCATTTCTCTCTGACTTGCTTTGAGAACACATCTCCTCAGAATCATTTATTATGCATTCCTGCCTTAGTTTTGATGTTGTCTGTTCAAAAGATTGCCCTTCAATGGCCTCATTTACAGACCTAAAAACATCAAACTTCTTTGATAGTGAGGTAAAAAGAAATGCTCTTTTCAATGCATCACACATGGGAATTCCAGAAAGTTCTAACTTTTGAAATGTAGACATAAGATGCATAATGTGATCATTACACTTACTTTTATCCCTTAATTTGGTTTCATTCAACTCTGCTAACCAAATTGGTTGCTGCTTTGCATATGTAGTTGCATACATAGTTCTCAGTTTATATAAAATGTCCTTTGGTGTATCTTTTCCCTCCACTAATATGGCTTGTTTCTCTGAGAGAGCTTCCAAAAGCATGCACTTCACATAATAGTTTGCATTGTCCCATTCAGCCATATTTTCAGCTGTTCTGTCTTGGTCTAAGCATATATTTAATCCTTTTGCTCGAAGGAGACATATGAATCTTAGTTCCCACTTCTGATAATTAAACTCAGTTAATCTAGGCACCTTGAGAGAATAGAAAAATGGTGAATTTCTTCCCTCAGCCATTTTCTTAGCCTTCTGTCTGCTGTGTGGGGGGAGAGAGAGACAGACTGAATCTTTCCTTTAAAACTTAAGAGAAAAATGTGGCCTTTTTTTCTGCCTGGTAATATTTCTCTTCTTTTTCAATTCCTGAGCCCTGGGCCCATAACCCTTTTGTTGGATTATTTGTAGTAAATAATTAGCAGATTTTAGTACACACAGCTTCAGCTTTAGAAATGTTAATTTCTTTCTTCATCTCTCTCTCATTCACCCCTGAATAATTCACTGCTGAGTCACTTTAAAGTTGAAGTAACAAAACATCTGTTTACTCACAGTTTGTAGTTAGATTATAATCAGACAGGCTTATATATACATATTACTATACATTTGTATTATCAGCTCCTTCCATGTGCTTAGATGGTAATGGATGCTCACACCACCATAGATCCTCTCAGGTTAGGAGAGATCATGAGCTCCATGTGCTCCATGTGCTGCATGTGCTGCATCTACCCCCACAGGAAGTTGCATAGCTGTGTGACCTCTCTAAGTAATTCACATCAGAGGTCACAGAGTAATCACAGAGAAATAATAGGTGACAGGCAATGCATGTAAAATACAATTACATTCCAACAGTTTTGCTGCTGCATCAGGCTTTCCTCATGCAAAACGCTGCCCCTGCTCCCTCGTCTGGTAAAGAGGTTGAGGTTCCCAGAGGTAACGCCCTCGGGTTGATTCCCAGGCCTTGGAGGACTTTGTCTCCTCCGATGTAGATGAGGGCAGCGTGTCTGAGGTCTCCCAACGGTCCTTGCGGATTCCTTGGAGGAGATAGATCCCCGCTCGGATGGAGCGGATGACCCCTCTGCAGCGCGGCTTTTTAGCCCAGAGGATTTGCCCAACCTGTTGTTACAGGCCATGGACACTTTGAAGATTTCCTCTCCGGAGGACGTCTCTCCCTCAGCCCCTGTTGGCTCTGCCATTATGCTGGGGACGAAGCGCCCGCCTAGAACCTTCCACGTGCATGATGCCATGCACACCTTAATTTCGGCTCAATGGGATGTCCCGGAAGCGAGCCTTAAAGTGGCTAGGGCTATGTCCCGCCTCTATCCTTTGGCTGTGAGTGAACGTGAGGCCTATCTGTGGCCTACCGTGGATTCTTTAATCACTGCGGTGACTAAGAAAACGGCTTTGCCGGTGGAAGGTGGCACGGCCCTAAAGGACGCCCAAGACAGAAGATTGGAGGCGGCCTTAAGGTCGTCCTTTGAGGCAGCTGCTTTAAGTTTGCAGGCCTCTGTTTGCGGCTCCTATGTGGCCAGGGCGTGCCTGACTATGGTGCAGCGGGCTTCCCCCTCGGATCATTCCTTGAGGGCTGATTGGCCGGCCCTGGAATCGGGCTTAGCCTATTTGGCAGACTTGCTGTATGATGTCTTGAGAGCCTCAGCTAAAGGCATGGCTCAGACAGTCTCTGCGTGGCGGTGGCTTTGGCTGAAACATTGGTCTGCTGACCACGCCTCTAAATCCCGCCTGGCTAGATTGCCTTTTAAAGGCAAGCGGCTCTTTGGGGTCGAGCTGGACAAAATCGTGACCGATCTCGGCACGTCCAAGGGCAAGAAATTACCAGAGGTCAGGGCTCGGGCTAGTACTCGTCCCGGTACCTCCAGAGGACGGTTGCAGGAAGCCCGTCGGTACCGCCCGGGCAAGTCGGGTTCCTCTGCCCCCTCTTCCTTCAAGAGGAATTTCTCCCCCAAGCAGCATTCCTTTCGCAGAGACCGCCGTCCCGGAGGGGCTCCCTCCGGTCCTCCCCCAGGGTCTCGTACCCAATGACGGGGCCTTGGTCCACGCCCCAGTGCAGATTGGAGGACGGCTGTCCTCGTTTCGGGGCGAGTGGACCACAATAACTTCAGACGCGTGGGTGCTGGAAGTCATCAGAGACGGCTACAAGCTAGAGTTCTGCCGACCCTTAAGAGACGGGTTCGTACTCTCTCCCTGCAAGTCTCCGGTCAAGCTGTGGCAGTGCAGCAGACCTTGGACAATCTGATCCGCCTGGGCGCGGTCGTTCCGGTGCCAGAAAGTCAGCTTGGCAAGGGACGTTACTCCATTTACTTTGTGGTACCAAAGAAAGGAGGTTCTGTCCGGCCTATCCTCGACCTCAAAGGGGTCAATCGGGCCTTGAAAGTGCGGCACTTTCGCATGGAGACTCTCCGCTCTGTTATAGCGGCAGTGAAGGCAGGAGAGTTCTTGGCCTCCTTGGACATCAAGGAAGCGTATCTGCATATTCCCATCTGGCCTCCTCATCAACGCTTTCTGCGTTTTGCAGTCCTGGGCCGACACTTCCAGTTCAGAGCCCTCCCATTCGGGTTGGCTACTGCTCCGCGGACCTTTTCCAAAGTAATGGTGGTCATTGCGGCCTTCCTACGAAAGGAAGGGGTACAAGTCCATCCTTATCTGGACGACTGGTTGATCCGAGCCCCCTCTTATGCAGAGTGCGGCAAAGCTGTGGACCGGGTAGTTGCTCTTTTGAGCTCCCTGGGATGGATCATCAACTGGGAGAAGAGCCAGCTGCGCCCGGCTCAGTCCCTGGAGTACCTGGGAGTTCGATTCGACACCCAAGTGGGCAGAGTGTTCCTGCCAGACAATCGGATTGTCAAACTTCAGGCTCAAGTGGACCAATTCCTAGTAGCCTCTCCTTCTCGGGCTTGGGACTATGTGCAGCTGTTGGGCTCTATGACGGCCACGATGGAAGTAGTGCCCTGGGCCAGGGCTCATATGAGACCACTTCAGCAATCTTTGCTGCGGCGCTGGACTCCGATGTCGGAGGATTATGCCGTGCGCCTTCCCTTGGACCCAGCAGTGCGCAAGGCGCTGAGCTGGTGGATGCAGACAGACAAGTTGTCTGCGGGAATGCCTCTGGTGATCCCAGAGTGGATTGTCGTCACGACGGACGCCTCTTTGTCGGGCTGGGGAGCCCACTGCTTGGGAAGGACAGCGCAGGGGCTCTGGTCTCCTGCAGAGGCAAAGTGGTCTATCAACCTCCTGGAACTCAGAGCCATTCGGTTGGCGCTTTTGGAGTTCATCCCGGTACTGGTGTTGAAGCCTGTACGGGTCCTGTCAGACAATGCCACGGCTGTGGCCTATGTCAACCGCCAGGGAGGTACCAAGAGCGCCCCTCTAGCCAAGGAGGCTATGAATCTTTGACAGTGGGCGGAAGCGAACCTGGAGCAGCTTTCAGCGGCCCACATTGCCGGAGCCATGAATGTCAAGGCGGTCTTTCTCAGTCGCCATACCTTGGAGCCCGGAGAGTGGCAACTATCTGCTCAGGCGTTCTTGGACATCACGAAGCGCTGGGGCCAGCCGAGCCTAGATCTGATGGCGTCATCGGCCAATTGCCAAGTGCCGCGCTTTTTCAGCAGAGGACGGGACCCTCGATCCCTGGGAGTAGATGCTCTTCTCCAGCAGTGGCCGACACAAGAGCTCCTCTATGTGTTCCCGCCCTGGCCCAGGTTGGGCAGGGTGCTAGACCGGGTGGCAAAGCCCCGGCAGGGTAATCCTGGTGGGTCCGGATTGGCCCAGACGTCCCTGGTATGCGGACTTGATCAGGCTCTCAGTCGAACGATCCTCTGCGGCTGTCAGTGGAGCAGGGCCTGTTACATCAGGGTCCCGTGGTGATGGAGGATCCCTCCCCCTTTGGGCTTAAGGCCTGGCTATTGAGCGGCAGCGACTGAGGAAGAAGGGCTTCAGACAAGGTCATCGCCACTATGCTAAGAGCGAGGAAGCGCTCTATTTCTACTGCTTACGCCAGGGTTTGGCGTATCTTTGCAGCGTGGTGTGAAGCAGGCTCACTTTCTCCCTTCACTGCTCCAATTTCTTCAGTGTTGGCGTTCCTGCAAGAAGGTCTGGAGAAAGGCCTGTCGCTCAGTTCCCTTAAAGTCCAGGTAGCGGCTCTGGCTTGCTTCAGGGGCCGCCTGAAGGGTGCTTCCCTGGCTTCGCAGCCAGATGTGGTGCGCTTTCTCAAGGGAGTTAATCACCTGCGCCCTCCTCTGCACTCAGTGGTGCCTGCGTGGAATCTCAATCTGGTGCTAAGAGCATTGCAGAAGCCGCCTTTTGAACCCTTGTCAAGGGCATCTCTGAAAGACCTGACGTGGAAAGCAGTCTTTTTGGTGGCTATCACTTCAGCCAGAAGAGTTTCCGAGCTCCAGGCGCTCTCATGTCGAGAGCTTTTTCTGCAGTTCACTGAGGCAGGAGTGACTATTCGCACAGTGCCTTCCTTTCTGCCCAAGATTGTTTCTCGCTTCCATGTGATTCAGCAGCTCTGTCTCCCTTCCTTTCGTAGGGAGGACTACCCAGAGGAGTACTCTGCTCTTAAATATCTGGATGTGAGGCGAGTCATCATCAGATACTTGGAAGTGACCAATGATTTCCGGAAATCGGATCATCTGTTTGTCCTGTTTGCAGGTCCTTGTAAGGGTCTGCAGGCTGCTAAGCCTACAGTGGCAAGATGGGTCAAGGAAGCCATTGCAGCGGCTTATGTGGCCGCGGGGAAGGTGCCGCCTATCCAGCTGAAGGCTCACTCCACGAGAGCTCAGGCGGCCTCGATGGCAGAGGCCGGATCCGTCTCCTTGGAAGAGATATGCAAGGCGGCAACTTGGGCTTCGGCTCATACATTCTCCAAGCTTACCGTTTGGCGGTGGCTGCACGGGCGGAGGCCCGGTTTGGAGCTTCAGTGTTGAGGTCAGGGATTTCAATGTCCCGCCCTGGGTGAGTACTGCTTCGGTACATCCCACCAGTCTATGGATTGATCAGCTTGATGATATGGAAGGTAAAATTATGTATAATCATACCTGATAATTTTCTTTCCATTAATCATAGCTGATCAATCCATAGCCCCTCCCAGATATCTGTACTGTTTTTATTCTGGTTGCATTTCAGGTTCAAGTTTAGTCTTCAGTTACTTCAGAAAGACTTCGTGTTCAAGTTTTTTCACTTGGATTCTTCAAGAGTTGAGACGAGTTTGTGTTACAGTGAGCTGCTGCATTCCTCTCCCCCCCGTTTTACGGGGCTGGATTGAGACATAAATTCTGCCGGCACTCCCTCCCGCTTCGTGCGGCTGTAGGGCAGCTTTGTACCCCTCCCGCTTCGGCGGTGTTAGGGTCAGTCAGCTCCTCCCGCGGTTGCGGTTGCAGGATAAGCCAGATCCCCCCGCATCGGCGGGTGTGGTGTCCCTCCCCCGCTCCGCGGGGATGAGCTGGACGGATTCCCCTCCCCCACTTGTGTGGGGATGAGCTGGGTTAATTCCCCTCCCCCGTTTCGGCGGTGGTGAGCTGGGCAGAGTGTCCCTTCGTGGGTGTAATTCTCTAAGTGCTGAGTCCTGCGGATGGAGCTTTGATATCGACATACTGAGGAGTTTCCGGCAGCACATGACCACATATAGGGAGGCAAAAGTTTGCTCTCTATCTCCACCTGCTGGTAGATGGACACAACCCACCAGTCTATGGATTGATCAGCTATGATTAATGGAAAGAAAATTATCAGGTATGATTATACATAATTTTACCTTCTCTGCCAGACTCAGACAAACCATATCTTTTTTGGGGTTTTTTTAACTAGAGCATCACTAACCTTGGTGGCTGTTTATTATAGAACTTGGCAACAAGACATAGAAAGGAGCCAAGTTGCTGGCTTAAGTGTTTTATGCATAAGCAAAGTTGATGGCGAGGCCTGAAATGGCCTACTAGCAAAGGTGCTGAAGGCCATCACTGTGGTGGATTTTGGATATGCTCAAGAGAGATTTAGGAAAGGGTTGAGAAAACAGCTGAAAAACAAGGGAGAGAATGTTATCATCTGGTAACAAGAACACTGACTTTGAAATGTTGTTATCCTCCACCCAGATCCATATGGTCTTCAGGCTCATCAGTTTGTCCAGTCTGAAAGTAAAAATGAATCCAGTCTCCAGAACTGGTGGTGTAGGCCAGATAGTTAAACAAACTCCCTGGCTGGTTCATCATCGGGTAACAGAGTAACCAGTCTTAGTTTTGTGTCATGATAGGTCTTTTGGGCAGTTTCCCTTGAAATGATGAAGGCACAGAATAGGTCCCTTAACTTCTTTCACTTGGTTCCTTGCATTCTATTACTCTTGCCTGTACCCACTTACTTTGTAGCAGATGCTGCAGTCGCTTTCATCTGCAGTATGTTGCATAGCCATTGACAACCACCTTCTTCTGGATACATTTTGGGCTTGTCGCCCTAGTAACTGTCCTTTTGGCCAGAAAAAGTTCTAGAAAAGTTACATACTGTTGATATGTGTGACTAACAGGTGTATATATGTGAATCAACACACATGTATAAGTAATGATTTTAGAAAAGGTGGTTCTCGTATGTTTATGCTACAGTATGCAGATATTTCGAGGAAGCATGTTCTTGGTGAACCTTAATTTATTCCATATTTTAGAACAGTGAATGATACATACCTGTAGCAGGTGTTCTCCGAGGACAGCAGGCTGATTGTTCTCACGACTGGGTGACTTCCGCGGCAGCCCCCACCAACCGGAAGAAGCTTTGCGGGCGGTCCGCACGCGGGGCACGCCCACCGCGCATGCGCGGCCGTCTTCCCGCTCGTGCGTGACCGTTCCCGCCAGTTGAATGACAAGCAAGAAACAACATGAAAACGCAACTCCAAAGGGGGGGAGGGTAGGTGAGAACAATCAGCCTGCTGTCTCTTCGGAGAACACCTGCTACAGGTATGTATCATTCACTTTCTCCGAGGACAAGCAGGCTGCTTGTTCTCACGACTGGGGTATCCCTAGCTCTCAGGCTCACTCAAAACAAGAACCCAGGTCAATTGAACCTCGCAAACGGCGAGGGTATAACAGAAATTGACCTACGAAGAACAACTAACTGAGAGTGCAGCCTGACCAGAATAAATTCGGGTCCTGGAGGGTGGAGTTGGATTTACACCCCAAACAGATTCTCCAGCACCGACTGCCCGAACCGACTGTCGCGTCGGGTATCCTGCTGGAGGCAGTAATGTGATGTGAATGTGTGGACAGATGACCACGTCGCAGCTTTGCAAATCTCTTCAATAGTGGCTGACTTCAAGTGGGCCACTGACGCTGCCATGGCTCTAACACTATGAGCCGTGACATGACCCTCAAGAGCCAGCCCAGCCTGGGCGTAAGTGAAGGAAATGCAATCTGCTAGCCAATTGGAGATGGTGCGTTTCCCGACAGCGACCCCTAGCCTGTTAGGGTCGAAAGAAACAAACAATTGGGCGGACTGTCTGTGGGGCTGTGTCCGCTCCAAGTAGAAGGCCAATGCTCTCTTGCAGTCCAATGTGTGCAACTGACGTTCAGCAGGGCGGGTATGCGGCCTGGGGAAGAATGTTGGCAAGACAATTGACTGGTTAAGATGGAACTCCGACACCACCTTCGGCAGGAACTTTGGGTGGGTGCGGAGCACTACTCTGTTGTGATGAAATTTGGTATATGGAGCATGAGCTACTAGGGCTTGAAGCTCACTGACCCTACGAGCTGAAGTAACTGCCACCAAGAAAATGACCTTCCAGGTCAAGTACTTCAGATGGCAGGTATTCAGTGGCTCAAAAGGAGGTTTCATCAGCTGGGTGAGGACGACGTTGAGATCCCATGACACTGCAGGAGGCTTGATAGGGGGCTTTGACAAAAGCAAGCCTCTCATGAATCGAACGACTAAAGGCTCTCCAGAGATGGCTTTACCTTCCACACGATAATGGTAAGCACTAATCGCACTAAGGTGATTCCTTACTGAGTTGGCCTTGAGGCCAGACTCCGATAAGTGCAGAAGGTATTCAAGCAGGTTCTGTGCAGGGCAAGAACGAGGTTCTAGGGCCTTGCTCTCACACCAAACGACAAACCTCCTCCACTTGAAAAAGTAACTCTTTTTAGTGGAATCCTTCCTAGAGGCAAGCAAGACACGGGAGACACCCTCAGACAGACCCAACGCAGTGAAGTCTACGCCCTCAACATCCAGGCCGTGAGAGCCAGGGACTGAAGGTTGGGGTGCAGCAACGCTCCGTCGTTCTGCGAGATGAGAGTCGGAAAACACTCCAATCTCCACGGTTCTTCTGAGGACAACTCCAGAAGAAGAGGGAACCAGATCTGACGGGGCCAAAAGGGCGCTATCAGAATCATGGTGCCGCGGTCTTGCTTGAGCTTCAGTAAGGTCTTCCCCACCAAAGGTATGGGAGGATAAGCATACAGGAGGCCGGTCCCCCAATGGAGGAGAAAGGCATCCGACGCCAGTCTGCCGTGGGCCTGTAGTCTGGAACAGAACAGAGGCAGCTTGTGGTTCGTCTGAGAGGCGAAAAGGTCCACCGAGGGGGTGCCCCACTCTCGGAAGATCTTGCGTACCACTCTGGAATGAAGCGACCACTCGTGCGGTTGCATGACTCTGCTCAGTCTGTCGGCCAGACTGTTGTTTACACCTGCCAGGTATGTGGCTTGGAGGAGCATGCCGGACTGGCAAGCCCACCGCCACATGCCGACGGCTTCCTGACACAAGGGGCGAGATCCGGTGCCCCCCTGCTTGTTGGTGTAATACATTGCAACCTGATTGTCCGAATTTGAATAATTTGGTAGGACAGCCGGTCTCTGAAAGCCTTCAGTGCGTTCCAGATCGCTCGGAGCTCCAGGAGGTTGATCTGCAGATCCTTTTCCTGGAGGGACCACAGACCCTGGGTGTGAAGCCCATCGACATGAGCCCCCCACCCCAGGCGAGATGCATCCGTCGTCAACACTTTCGTGGGCTGCGGAATTTGGAATGGACGTCCCAGGGTCAAATTGGACCGGATGGTCCACCAGAGCAGTGAAGTGCGGCAACTGGTGGAGAGGCGGATGACATCTTCTAGATTCCCGGTGGCTTGAACCCACTGGGAAGCTAGGGTCCATTGAGCAGATCTCATGTGAAGACGAGCCATGGGAGTCACATGGACTGTGGAGGCCATATGACCCAGAAGTCTCAACATCTGCCGAGCTGTGACCTGCTGAGACGCTCTGGTCTGCGAAGCCAGGGACAAGAGGTTGTTGGCCCTCGGTTCGGGAAGGAAGGCCTGAGCCGTCTGGGTATTCAGCAGAGCTCCTATGAATTCCAGAGACTGGGTTGGCTGGAGATGGGACTTTGGGTAATTTATCACAAACCCCAGCAGCTCCAGGAGTTGAGTAGTGCACTGCATGGACCGGAGGGCTCCTGCCTCCGAGGTGTTCTTGACCAGCCAATCGTCGAGATATGGGAACACGTGCACTCCCAGCTTGCGTAGATACGCCGCCACCACCACGAGGCACTTTGTAAACACTTGTGGGGCAGAGGCGAGCCCAAAGGGCAGCACACAATACTGAAAGTGCCGTGCGCCCAGGCGGAATCTGAGATACTGTCTGTGAGCTGGCAGTATCGGGATGTGAGTGTATGCATCCTTTAAATCCAGGGAACATAGCCAATCGTTTTTCTGAATCATTGGCAGAAGGGTGCCCAAGGAAAGCATCCTGAACTTTTCTTTGACCAGGAATTTGTTCAGGCCTCTCAGGTCTAGGATGGGGCACATCCCCCCTGTATTCATTTCCACAAGGAAGTACCTGGAATAGAATCCCTGCCCTTCCTGCCCGGGTGGTACGGGCTCGACCGCGTTGGCGCTGAGAAGGGCGGAGAGTTCCTCTGCAAGTACCTGCTTGTGATGGGAGCTGAAGGATTGAGCTCCCGGAGGACAATTTGGTGGCAGGGAGGCCAAATTCAGGGCGTATCCGCACCGCACTATTTGGAGAACCCACTGGTCGGAGGTTATGAGAGGCCACCTTTGGTGAAAAAATTTTAACCTCCCTCCGACCGGCAGATCGTCCGGTACGGACACTTTGAGGGCGGCTATGTTCCCGTGGATCCAGTCAAAAGCCCGTCCCCGGCTTTTGCTGTGGAGGCGCAGGGGGCTGCTTAGGCGCATGCTGTTGACGAGAACGAGCGCGCTGGGGCTGTCCCTGTGCCTGGCGAGGCCTTCGGGCCGGCTGGGTGTACCTACGCCTTGCAAAGGAATAGGGCGCAGCCTGCCGAGCCCGGGAAAAACGTCCACCTGCTGAGGTGGATGCTGAAGGCGCCCGGTGGGAGAGCTTGTCGAGGGCGGTTTCCCGCTGATGCAGTTGGTCCACCAGCTGCTCGACCTTCTCACCAAAAATGTTATCCCCCCGGCAAGGGACGTCGGCCAGTCTCTGCTGGGTGCGGTTGTCCAGGTCAGAGGCACGCAGCCATGAGAGCCTGCGCATCACTATACCTTGGGCCGCAGCACGAGATGCCACGTCACAGGTGTCATAGATACCCCTGGACAGGAACTTTCTGCACGCCTTCAGCTGCCTGACCACCTCCTGATAAGGCCTGGACTGCTCCGGCGGGAGCTTGTTGACCAGGTCCGCCAGCTGCTTCACATTGTTCCGCATGTGGATGCTCGTATAGAGCTGGTATGACTGGATGCGGGTCACGAGCATGGAGGATTGGTAGGCCTTCCTCCCAAACGAGTCCAGAGTGCGAGACTCCCGCCCCGGGGGCGCCGAGGCGGTATCCCTCGAACTCCGTGCCCTCTTGAGAGCAGAATCCACGACCGCCGAGTCATGGGGCAATTGTGGCCGCATTAACTCTGGGTCCGAGTGGATCCTGTACTGGGACTCTGCTTTCTTGGGGATGGTGGGATTAGATAATGGTCGCATCCAGTTCCGAAGCAGTGTCTCCTTGAGGACATTGTGCAGCGGTACCGTGGTGGACTCTCTAGGTGGTGATGGATAGTCGAGGACCTCGAGCATCTCAGCCCTCAGCTCATCCACAGAGACCACGGGAAAGGGAATGCAAATAGACATATCCCGCACAAAGGAGGCAAAAGAGAGACTCTCAGGAGGTGAGAGCTTCCTCTCAGGTGAAGGCGTGGGGTCCGAGGGAAGACCCGCAGACTCCTCTGAGGAGAAATATCTGGGGTCCTCCTCTTCCCCCCACGAGGCCTCTTCCTCGGTATCGGACATAAGCTCATGTAGCTGAGTCCTGAACCGGGCCCGGCTCGACGTCGAGGCGCCGAGGCCTCGATGTCGAGCGGTGGACTCCCGCGCCGGCGGGGACGAAGCTCCCTCCATCAACATCGACGGGGACTCCACCTGCGTGGCGGTCGAGACCGGCGCCGCAAGCGGCGGCGTCGTCGACAGCCTCGGCACCGGGCTAGAGCTCGCCGGCACCACAGTCATCGGCGCAGAGGGCGCAAGCACCCCCGGCGCCGGCACAGCCTGGCGCATCAGCCCTTCCAGGATCCCCGGAAGGATGGCTCGGAGGCACTCGTCCAGGCCCGCTGTCGGGAAAGACGTGGGGGCTGGTAGAGGCATCGGTGCCGGAAGCTGCTCGGGTCCAGGAGACTGCACCGAAGTGCCGGGACCCTGACGTGGCGGTACCTCCACCACCGAGGGGGACCTCTCCTCTCGACGCGGACGCTTCGGCGTCGACTCCTCTCCGGTACCGAGAGCCGGATGCGTCGAGGGCGACCGGTGACGGTGCTTCTTTGCCTTCTTACGGTGCCCGTCACCGGTGCCGGGCGGTATGGAGGAGGAGGAGGTCGATCCCCCTCGGTCCCGAGGAACCGGGTCAGACAGGGTTCGGTCCCGAGGGCCACGGGCTGAAGGAGTGACCGGGGCCGACTGCCCACGCAGTCTCTCACCTCTGCCCTCACCGGAGGACCGGCGGGCCGACGGGACCTGTTCTCCTGGGGTCGATGCCATCGGTGCCGATTTTTCGGGCATCGATTCCGGTACTGAAGGACCGGGCGTCTATACCGATGAAGTCAACGTCGAGGGGCCGGCGCAAGTTCCAAAAAGGCGGTCCCGCAGAACTTGCCTCGCAACCTGAGTCCGTTTCCGGAGACCGAGACACAGAGAACACGACTTGATATTGTGCTCCGGCCCGAGGCACTGGAGGCACCAAGCGTGGGTGTCGGTCTGCGAGATCGGCCGGCCGCACCGACCACACTTCTTAAATCCACTCGGGACCTTCGAGGACATCGACGGAAAAATCGCGTCTGCGAAGTTAAAGTCGTCGATGGTGGCGGAAATCACACCTCGAAAAAATAAATCGATCGCGCGGCCACAAGGCCGCAACGCGACGCCCTCGCTAGAAACGAGGGAAAAAGCGCGTGCTCTCTTTTTTTTTTTTTTTTTTTTAAAGAGAGAAAACTGGGGCACGCGGCAACCGAAAAACACAAAACTAAACAAACAAAATCGCGTAAACGCGACGGTCTTTCTGGGGCTGCGAAGGGAGAGCGGTGACGGCACGACTCTCCTCAGGCGCGGAAAAGAAAAGACTGGCGGGAACGGTCACGCACGAGCGGGAAGATGGCCGCGCATGCGCGCCCGCGAAGCTTCTTCCGGTTGGTGGGGGCTGCCGCGGACGTCACCCAGTCGTGAGAACAAGCAGCCTGCTTGTCCTCGGAGAAAGCAATATACATATATACAGGACAGTTTCCTCTTGGGCATTTACACCTGTTCATGTTAGCGGAGGAGTAGCCTAGTGGTTAGAGCACCGGTCTTGACATCTAGAGGTGCTCATTTCAAATCCCACTGCTGCTCCTTGTGATCTTGAGCAAGTCACTTAACCCTCTATTGCCTCAGGTACAAACTTAGATTGTGAGCCCTCCAGGGACAGGGAAATACCCAGTAAACCTGAATGTAACTCACCTTGAGCTACTGCTGGAAAAGGTGTGAGCAAAATCCAAATAAAATTAAAATGTAACTCTTCAGCTAACTTTTCAATTGAGCCTGGGCTTTGGAGGAGAGCTTGAGGGGGTAATTGTGCTTAACCCTCAGACATTCAGCCTTTTGAATTTTTGGAGGTAAAGACTCCTTGTTAGCCATGGATATGCAGTTTTATAAAATCCACCATTTCTTGGCAAAATCACATGTAAGTTGCAATACTTAACATGTGCAGAACATCAAGTGATGCTTCTCTTCATTTGAACGATTTTTTACATTACATTATACTTCTATATTGTTCAAAGCAGTTTACAAATGTTAAGAAATAACCAGGGCAAACTCCTGAGGAGACCTATCGAACAAATCTCTTAGAGGCAGATGCACTAAACCTTAACGACCCTGTAACGACCCCCTTAACGAAGAAATTTTGAACAGTAGCATGCATTAAAGGCCATTTTCCGAAGACGCAGCTAACGAAAACGGAATGCAAAAGAGTAAACTACCATTGAAATGTGGACAATTTGGAATGCACTAACCATACCGAAGATTGCAACGATTCATTTACCGTCTACAATTTTACGTGAGCTCAGACCTGTCGTTAAGGCCTGAGCTGTCATCTCTCCGTTTCCCCCTGCACCTCAAAAGAAGCTGGCAAAAAAAAAAAAAAAAAGATCGGGAGGGGGCAAAGGCACTCGTCAGGAGCGTCCTTCATGGACGGCCTTGCCCCCCCCCCCCCCCGAGTTCGCCGCTTCCCCCTGCATCCAAACAGATAAAAATCCAAAAAGCAAAACTTTTGAGGCTGGCCCAAGCCCCCCTCCCTTTCTCTCTTTCCCAGCCCCGCCCGCCATCCTCTGCCCTGCCCCCCCTGAGGTCGTCGCTGTCGTTCCCCCTCTCCACCGGGCCCCCTCCCTCCTACCGGGACCGCGCAGCGCCTGTGAGGCAAGAAGAACAGCTCAGCTGATGCCTTCCAGTCTTCGGCGTCGCTCCTGGGCCCGCCCCCGTCTGACGTAAGTAATCAATCTTCTTGCCTCACAGGCACTGCGCGGGCCCGGTAAGAGGGAGGGGGGCCCGGTGGAGAGGGGGAATGACAGTGACGACCTCGGGGGGGGGGGGGGGGCGGAGGATGGCGGGCGGGGCTGGGAAAGAGAGAAAGGGAGGGGGCTCGGGACAGCCTTAAAAGTTTTGATTTTTTTGATTTTTATTTCTGTTTGGATGCGGGGGGAAGCGGCAAACTCGGGTGGGGGGGGAGGGGGCAAGGCCGTCCGTGAAGGACGCTCCTGATGAGGGCCTATGCCCCCTTTTTTTATTTTGTTTTCATTTTTTGACGTTTTTTGGCATGCGCAGAGCAGCCAGCATAACGCTTGGCTGCTCTGCGCATGTGTTAGGGGCCGATTACCAACGGGGATTACACAGGTTTGATGCATTGTACTTTATAGTACCACACCGAACATGTGCAACTTTTTTTTTTTGGTGCATCCTTCGTTTTTTTTAAATTCGTTAGGGACTTTAACATTTTGGATTTTTTAACATTTGGTTGATGCATCTGGCCCTTAAAAAGGGAAGTCTTAAACTTTCTTTTAAAAAGAAAAAAAAATAGACAAAATATTGCAACATTGTTGCAGTTCATTCCAGACTTTAGCAGCTTGGAATGCAAGAAGTTTTTCATAAATGTTAAATCATTTGACTCCCTTCAACACAGGAGGAACAAAAGAGGAATTAAAAATTGATCTTCTGGTTCTGATAATTGATTGAAACCCCAAGTGAAATAAGTACTCTGGACATTCACCATTCAAAATCTTAAATAATATACATGTAAATTTGAACAAAATCCTTGCTTCAATTGGCAACCAATGAAGCTCAACAAAATAGATTTTTTTTTTTTAATTTTTTGTTACATTTGTACCCCGCGCTTTTCCACTCATGGCAGGCTCTATGCGGTGGGCAATGGAGGGTTAAGTGACTTGCCCAGAGTCACAAGGAGCTGCCTGTGCCGGGAATTGAACTCAGTTCCTCAGTTCCCCAGGACCAAAGTCCACCACCCTAACCACTAGGCCAGTCCTCCGCTATCATATTTCTGCAACAAAAATATTAAATGCACTGCCAGATTTTAGATGGTTTGTAATTTTTTAAATGATTTGTTTAGAGCACCCAAATAAAAAAGATTACAGTAACCCAGCTTAGAAAGAAGTAATGATTGTACTAATAGACTAAATTATTCAAATTCAAAAAAATTTCTGATGTGCCTCAATTTTCTCATAAGAAAAAAAACTTTTAACCAAGGCATTAAGGTTTTTTTTTAATAAGGTGCGTTAGCATTTTTAGCTCGTGCTACAAATCAGTTGGCGCTAAACTCTGAGACGCCCATGGGCATCTCTGCATTTATCATCTGCTGATTTGTAGCGTGAGCTAAAAACAGTAGTGCACCTTAGTAAAAGACTCCCTGAGATGGAACTCAAAAGACAGAATATGATCTGAATAAACTTCTAAGATCTTAATCACAGGAGAGTGTAGATACCTAGTCTACTTTAAGATATGATCTAATTATAGCTTTGGGGTACTAATGAGCAGTAGAAATTTGGTTTTATCTGTATTTAACCCTTAATTCTAAGCCCAGAGAATGAAGAAAAACATCAAACGGTGTGGGAGAGAGCAGGGATCCCACAGGGATTACTCCAGCTCTGATAAAGAGCCACATTGCTTAACTCTATAAGATCTTGTGGTTATAAAGCCTCTAAGCCAATTCAAGATTTTGTCAGATAATCCAATGTGTTTAATTTCAGATAGTAAAGTACCATGGTCCACTAAGTCAAAAGCTTTGTCTAGCATTGAGATCACAACTCTCTCAGTGCTATGCCAGGATCTAAAGCCTGATTGGGTAAATTGAAAATAGCCTTTCTATGAGTTTAACAAAAAAGGGAATAGAAGCCATTGGTCTATAGTTGGACGCCGTACCACTGGATTTTTTTTAGGATTCTTTACAATAGGTGTAACATTAATCTGACCCATTCTAGTTGTAAATAGACCTGCCGATAGCAGCTTCTGACTCCATTTATTTAACAAAAAAAAAAAAGAACTCAGGTGGGGAGGAAGCTATCAGACAATGGAGGACAAAGATCCAGCAGACAACAAGATCTAGAATATTTTTTAAACAAAGATTTAAACAAAAAGACCAGTCAATAGGTAAAAAAAAATCTGACCAAACTCTAGCACATGCTACCTCAATTGAGTTAACAATGGTGCAGATCTCCTCTTTCGCCACATTCATAAAAGAAGTTCTAGCGTTAATAATTTTGGTCTAAAAATAGGTAGCTAAATTATCATCAGCCATTGGAAGACTATAAGCTGCTAACTTGAAACTTGAGAAATATCAGTCAATGTAGTGACTAATTGAAAATGAGCTTTGATATTAGAAATGTCATTGCCTATCAATCTTGAGTATCAATATTTCCTTTTAACATTGAGCTGTCTTACAATTAATTATAAATTGCCTTTTTCCAATCCCCCTTTAACAACCAGATCTGAAGTCTTCTTCCATTTCCTTTTCCAATTTCCTACAAGTTTGTTTCAGGGATAATAACTCTGAATCAAATCATTTATTATTCTTATGAGTGACTCTAAATCTTGTATGCGCAGGGGCAATTTCATTTAAAGTCTTCTCACAGAAACCATTCCAATCAGCATCAAAAGCATCAGAGTCACTTGTAAATTGAAATTGATGAAACTTGGCCCAAAATTGCTCAACATTTGTTTTTCTTTGGTAGTATATTTCTTTTTAGGCTTAGATTCTCAATGTTTATACTGTTCCCAGTTGAGTGTAAAATTAAGCATAAAGTAATCTGTCCATAATTGTGGTAACCCAATTGTGGAATCTAATATAAAAGTATTTGTATAAACTAGTAAATTCAGTTGGTGTGATTAGGTTGTGACTGAGGTAAAAAATAATAATTTAGCACTGACAAAAAAAGAGCTTAAATCACTAACATTAGTATCTGCAGAGTTTTTAAGATGTTACATTAATGTCTCCAAGCAAAATAGTATATTGAGCATATGTGAAGTTCCAAAAAATGAAATCATAAAAAGCATCGTTAGCTTTCAGCCAATGACCAAGAGAGCAGGAAAATAAAATACAAGCTAAATTGCCTCTAAGAGTATCATCTTTGAATTGACAAGACAAACTTTCCAAGTCAGAAGAAATATAAGAATCCTGCAGAGACTAGAAAAATATCTTGATAAATCATAGCAATACCCCCCCCCCTTTTATTTTCCTTCTTGGGTCAATGAGATGACTTTGTAACCTGGTAGGCAAACCTTACTTATAACTGGATCGGCTGAGGAATGCAGTCAGGTCTCCATTACAAACAGGCATCCAGGCTGAACCTCTAACCAATCTCTCACTAAATGGGATGTATTACAGATTGAACAAGCATTCATGTATTGGCAGAGAATAGGCACATATTTCCCGACACTAACTGAAGTAAGCTCAACATACTTTAAATTATTCCCACACTAATGTCTAGCCGTTGAATTAAAGCGATGCTTCTGTCAGCGTCTAGAAGTTAAAATAACCTCAATGTGGATTTGAAGATGCTCATAATAATTAAAACTAAGTTCTCTTTCTAAATACTGCGTTACAATACTTACATGTGCAAAACCTCAAGTGATTCTCATTTGAACATTTTGTTTTAATGGCTTGTTCTGATATGCATTCTGTCAACTACATCTGCTGCTTTAGTTTAGAAAAAGTCCTGCTTTTACTGAGTCTTTTCTAAAATACTAGGGGCTCTGTTTACTAAGTCACGCCGTAGGCATGCTAACGACATTAGTACACACTAATTTTTAACGAACGCTAAAAGCTTTGTGCGGCTACAGCTCAGCTTAGTAAACAGGGCCCTAGGGTTCTTATATGCAAAGGACTAGGGGGAAGGAGTTATCAAACTGGGATCTGTGCTAAAATAACCTGTCTTAATGGTAGGCCATATTGATAACCCCCCCCCCCCCCCCCCCAAATGTCAGTTTCTGTCCTGCAGAGTTACAGCAGTAGTTACGAAGGGACTTGCCTGACAGAAACTGAAAAAGCAACTACTGTTTTCAGTTAGGTACAAAATACTGAGAAATTTCTGTGACTTTTCTCTTATTTGTCTGCAGCACCTGAGGTTTTTGCTGGACTGCAAAGACAAAGAGCCAGATGTGTTGTTTGTGGGCGACTCAATGGTGCAGCTTCTCCAGCAGTATGAGGTAACACTTTTGAGCTGGAGTAGTTGGGGGAGGGGTTACTGGTGATTGGTGCTGTCAGCAGCCTTCTATTTTTTCCTATATGTCTAGGCCGGAAAAAGTGTAGTGCATGTAAAGAAAATATTGGAACTACATTGATGTTTCTGGTACTGCTGTTGGATACCTTTCTCTAGATATGTTCTGACAGTAGAACAAAATGCAAGTCTTTTAATCATTTACAGTTGGGGATATAAGAAGCAGGTTGCAACCTGTAACTGTTTCCTGAACACTGCTTACTTTAGCTGTGTTACCTAGAGAACTAAGTGGATTTAGTTTAGTACTCCTGGGTTGAAACTGCAGGGGATAGTTTGGGAGCTGTTTGATTTATTACACTTTTGTCAAGCACCATTTATTTCTCTTTCTCAGAGTAAAACATCTTTCATGGTTCTCTAGATAACTTTTCTGGAATAATTTATACAGGATCTTTCTATTTCCTATAGAAATCTGAGAGATCTGTAATGATCTCTGCAATAGAACCTTTAATGAGCATTAATCTTTGTTCCTATGTTTCCAGCTATGGAGAGAGCTTTTTTCCCCACTCCATGCTCTGAATTTTGGCATTGGTGGAGATACAACAAGACATGTACTGTGGAGGCTGCAGAATGGAGAGCTAGAAAATATCAAACCCAAGGTACAGTGATTCCTCATATCTCATCCTTTCTTCTGTGAGGCCTTTTCTTTAGGAAAGGAGCAGAGATGACTTTATCCTTCAAGTGGGAGACTTTTAGGAACATAGGTACTGAGCTACGCTGTCTGGAACTGGATACAACAAACAGCATCACCTCCTGTCCATTTCCCATCTTCCAGAGAATCTAGGTGCTACTGCTTTAGAGCCCATAGGAGCCAAAAAGGAACCATGGTTGCTTCAATAACTGTTTTTCAGAGTCTTTGCAATATTTTAATAACTGAGCAGTTTGGGAGCAGGAAGAACTGTTTTGTGTTTTGTTATCTTGTGTACCTAAGATGTAACAAGTCACCTTATACTATGGAAAGGGGATAATGCCAAAATGCAACTTTCTGCTTGGATTTGTGGGGTACTTAGCTCAAAGTTGTTTTGTTACTGTTTCCAGGTGATCGTTTTATGGATTGGAACAAACAACCATGAAAACACAGCAGAAGAGGTGGCAGGTGGTATTGAGGCCATTGTACAGCTAATTAACACACTTCAACCTCAAGCCAAAGTCATTGTTATGGTATGCAGTATGTTACAGTATACTGGAGACATTAACAAGTTTCATGTTTTATTAAAATTTACTATCCCACTTAACGGGTAATACCATCTAGGCGGCGTACAATCTAAAATCATTTCAAGACTAGACTTTCATAACCAAGCAGCATACATTAGGGATAGGGGGAGAAAATTATTGAAAGGAAAAAAAGAGTGGGATAAAACATAAGGTGTACTGTACCTGCCTCCAGAGTCAGACTCCATCGACTTCTCCTGGGGTGTCAAATGAATTAAAAGTGACTCAATCATGAGATGTTTGAGTGCATCTCGGGAAAAGAATTTTTTGTTTTTAAAGGTTGGATTTGAATGTATCCAAAGATATGCAGATGATTCTCAGTTTGGACCGAGAAAATGGCATGCCTAGAACATTCATGATGAATTTCCCTGTAGATTGATGTATAAGTTCATTTCTTAGTTTCTGACTAGTGCGTTTGCAGAGTTTCTCTGCATAGTCAGAATTGTAAGTAGTAGCTGTACTACCTGTAGATTGAGAAATTGAAGATTCATTGAGAAATTGAAGTTGTTCAGACCTAAGAGCCCAAGGAGGAGAAAAGGGAACTAAATAGCATGCTAAATACAACGGTTCGTCTGAGGATCAGATCTTTTATGATAGTGGGCGTTTTTAAGATAGGACTTACATGCTCAAATTTCTTTAGACCGTTCATTAATTTTAATAGATGTATTCTGGACTATTTGAAGTCTGCTTTAACATGGAGGCCTATGTATAATGAATTGCAGTAGTCTAGCTGACAAATTACCAGAGAATGCATTAATATATTCATAGCAAGTGGATATATTAAGAATTGAATGGACCTGATTAATCAAAGCTTGTAGAAGGAACGCTGTACTGCTTGTGATATCCGAGCTTGAAAAAATAAGAGTCATTTTAGATTCCAAACTAACAGTCTAGTGGTCGGTATTGGAGGAACGGGGATATCATCAAGGTAGATAGGGGAAGGCAAAGTAAGTTTAGTTTTATCAGAAAATAGAAGTGTCTTTGGATTTATGGGAGTTCAGAACAAGCTGCTTAGTATGAAACCAAGAGGTAATAGCTTGGAGTTTTGTATTGATATTGTTGTTGAAGAGAATAAAGTGGACATAAAATTTGAATATCTTCTGCACATACAAATATGAGGCTCTCTGTTAGTATAAGAAGAGGTGCTAAAAAGATATTAAAAAGTGTTGGTGAAAGTGTTGAGCCCTTTGAACTCCAGAAGCAATGGTGAATGAGTTAGAAACTTCACTGCCAAAGTAGACTGTGTAGACAAGACATACAGTAAGTTAGGATAGGAATAAGATTTGGACAAGAACATCAAAGGTTTTGCAGGTTTGACTATCCAAACTGGAAGGGGGGGGGGTGCAAATATCATATTGAAAACCTCATATAACCTTTGTTATGTAAGCAGTTAACCAAAAGAGGCCTTAGGTCTGCTGTCCCTGGAGAAAGCTAGGAATTAACATCCAACAGCATCAGCAATTGAATGTAAATCTTTTTTCATGGGGCACTTAATGAGCCCATTACATTTATTTTAATGTTACTTATTTAAATTTATTAACAATCACAGGCACAAAAAAAAAAAAAAGATTTTGTGAGAAATTTTTTGTTTGCTTTACACACCTAGATATTAAACAGGGAGGGGTGAAGTTATCAATATGAGCTGTCGTTAAGATGTGTTTACTGTTAACACCAGTTATTAGTAATTAGGTCTCACTGTGGAAAATGGGACAGTGGTAAAATAAAAAAAATCTTAATGGTAGCCCACATTGATAACTACGCCGTTAAGAATGCTAATATTCTTCAGCTAAATGGCACAAGTCTGTTCCTGTTTGGTTTGCAGGATTATGTGTGTTCTAGTTTAGGCTGCTCAGTTTTAAGGGGTAACCTTAAAATCCACTTGAACATATGCAATAGTGTTTTATGCACTTAAGTAGGCTTGTATAAACTGGCCCAGGAGTATACATGCATTAAAAGAGACACTTAGAACCTATTTTTGTGTGATATAGGCAGAGTGGGGACAGGGCTGACACGTATCCAAGTACTTTATAATACAGAGGACGAAGTGACATTACTAGTGGGTATGGCCAGAAGCGATCAGAGCTCTGATGGCGCTAATGTAAAGGAACAATTTTAACCTCACTGTAAGAGAGCAAGTGGGGTGGAATCCAGTGTAAAAGTGCATGGAGGATCCCCCATGAGCACCCACAAGTACCGTAAGAAGCGGCCCCCCCCCCAATCAACTATGAGCAGGACACAGAGAGAGAATGACCAGATATGGTGCTCAGGTGCGAGGAGTGGAAAGAAAGTGAGAGGAGACTGGTCAGAAAGGTGGTGCTGTGCTAATGAAGGACATGCAAATGTGGATGGCAGAGCTAAAAGGAGAACTATGTGAAGGAATAACAGCAGCAAAAGGGGAGATCTGGGACTTGGGACATAGACTGCAGGACAGGTGGCGGAGAGAATGAAGCAGCAGGCAGTGGAAATTGAAACGGATAAATTGGAGCAGGAGCAGCAGACCGTAGAAGACAGACTAGCAGATTCAGGTGCTCCAGTCTAAGATTCAGAAGTATACTGGAGAAGGATGAATATAAGAATAGTATGGAGGTGTATTTGGGGGGGGGGGGGGGGGGGGGGGGAGATAGGTTTTGGCCCCAAGAACAGAAAGAGGGAGAGTCCCTTTCCACAGATCAGATAAGAGCAGAGATTCTCAACCCATTCCCCAGGATACGCCTAGCCTGTCAGTTTTTCAGGATACTCACAAATTAATGTGCATGATATAAATTAGCATGTCCTGCCTCCATTGTATGCAGATCTATCTCATGCATATTCATTGTGGGTATCCTGAAAACTTGACTGGCTAAGTGAGTCCTGAGGAGTAGGTTGTGAATCCCTGAATTGGAGAGCGCATTCTGAAACCAGGGCCTGCTTTTACAGTTCCTTGCCAATGGAAGAAATGCTGCAGAGAGAGGGGATAATGTGGAGGGGACACACGGTGGAGATATTTCAAGAACTAGCTTGGATTATATTACACAAAAGAAGGAACATGCAAGAAGGGACCAACTATTTGAAAACTGAGCACTTTAGATACAAGTGGTTATTCCCTTTTGTACTATTGGTCACTGAGAGGAGTCTCCAGAAAGGCAAGGACAGCAAAGGAAGCATGGAAGGTGTTGGAGGACTTGGGGTATAATAATATCCCCAAGAGACACAAGAAGCACAACAGATCGAGAGAGAGCAGCCAGGAGACTACATGGTACAGAGTCCAGAATGGAGGACAGCAGCTGAGGACTCCAGAAGATAGCTCCAGAAGAGCAGGTGACTATCAGAATGAAAATGGGAACTATGGAAGTGATGGGCCATGAAAGAGACTGGAGAACTAAGGGAAGCCTTTGAGGCAAAGAAAAAACAAGCCATTTTGACTAAAGAGACTTTGTGTGAGTGATGTGAATGGGGTTACAGAGGGCAAGGGAGGAGAGTGAGTATGCAGTAAAGAACCGGAAAACTGGACACAGTTGTAGGGGAGGGAGGGATGACTTGTGAAGAGTGCCCAAGGATGAGGACATTCCTCAAGTAGGAAGAGGATAGAGGGGGAGAGGATCAGCAGATATCAGGAAAGGGGAACAGGGACAGAGGGGAGAGCAGAAGCACTCTAATACACATAGGTACTGGAATATGAATGGGTTAAATAATTTTGGCAAGAGGGGCAGCTTATGGAATGAGCTGTGGAGGAGAGACTGGAAAGTAATAATGATACAGGAGATAACATTTGAGAGGAAAATATGAATATCTCTTGTGGAATAGGGAATATAGCCAAATATTTTTCTAACTCAAAAAGGGGAAGGAACAAACGGTGGTGGGGTAGAAATCATGTTTCAGCAGCAAGCAACTGTTTTTAAATCTGAGAATATGAACATAAATGTTAAACTTTGTGGAAGAGAATATTGTGTTAGGAAGGGATTTTAACATGGCAATAGAAAGTGGGAATGGATCAATTGGGGGCGGTGGAGGGGGGGAGGGTGAATGAGAAGAATTGCACACATGGAGAAGCTAAGGCATTTGAAAATGCTGGATCTTGTAGATGTGTGACAATTGCAGCACGTGTCGCAAATAAATTACGCACATTATGCATTTACACAGGGGTCCTACCTGAGGGCTGATATGTTATAGTGTAAACAGGAATATTTTTGGGAAGGTGACGGGATCAGGAGTTGGGTGAATGTTTCTCTTATCTTGTGCCAGTTTGGGTGGACTCTTGTGGTACAGCGGTGGGTAGGGAATTTTTGAAGGCTTAATGATTTTCTTAGTATAGGACAAGGAGGTAGAGAGGAAAATAAGGAAAACTATTATAAAGTATATCCTGGAGAATGGTACAGGAGAGGAGGGGGATGGGATGCCCTGAAGGCAGTGGTGCAAGGAGTGTTAGTGAAATGTGGGGCAAGGAAGAAAAAGATGAGGGAAGGTAAAGCTTTGCAATGAAGGGAGGAGCTGACACAGTGGGAAAGGCGACATAAGGATAGATGCATAACAAAGGTAGAGGAAGAATCAGGAAAGATTAAAAGGGAGATACATAAGATCATATTGAAGAGTTAGAATTTCAGTGGATTAAAGCAAAAGTTATTTGAATTTGGGAATAAAACGGAGAAGCTCCTAGCAAGGATATTAAGAAAAAAAGGGAGCACAAGTGGTGCAAAACATCAAAGGGAGGGGGATAAGATGTATTATACAGATCAAGACATAAGGCAGCAGTTTATGGAATTTTGTGAACAGAGATGGAGAAAATAACTGATAACCAGAGGGGGATATTGATGAGAGGAAAAAAGTGAATTA
This sequence comes from Microcaecilia unicolor, assembly GCF_901765095.1. NCBI lineage: Eukaryota > Metazoa > Chordata > Amphibia > Gymnophiona > Siphonopidae > Microcaecilia > Microcaecilia unicolor. The sequence continues at coordinate 48,210,911 of NC_044042.1, forward strand.
GTCTTCAATAAATTTTGAGGGTGGAGGAATCATAGGAGAGGGGGAAAGAAGGCAGAATACATAGGTTCAGGGGAGGGGGAGATAAGAATTAAAGGGAGCTACTTGCCTGAAGACACAACAGGCCATTGGCTTTGAGTGAAAATGGGAAAGATGTAAAAATGTGATATGTGGGAGGGGAGGGAGGTAGAATAATGTATAAGTTGATGAGTTGTTGATGTTTGATGGGTACATGTCGCTGTATGTTAGTGTTTCTTTGAGAACTGTTAAGTTTTTAGAAATCCAATAAAAATTATTTTTAAAACGGTAGATATGCACTGATTTCTGCTGATACATGTGCCTTATGGTTGGTCAGGAGCTTTTGAATAGACTTTTTATAAAGGCACATAGGTGTATATTTTGCCTTTATAAAATAGCAACAGAAAAGAGGGACTCGAAGGCACATTAAACAGAGCACAGCAGAAAAAAGCACAATGGGCCCAAGAATGGGTGTGGAAGAACAGAATGTATTAGATGACCCAACACAGGTCATGTTTTGGCAGTGTGCTTGCAACAGGGGTCTTTAAGCATAATTCTGTTGGGGTTGCTGCCATGCAGGAGCTCTAGATTGAATTCCCAAGCCTAGTTTCTGCCCCTCAGGCCAGCCAGGCACTGGGGTTGTTATGAAAAGAATATGCAGAGAGAATCCAGCCACCTCATGATGATACCTAATGGTCATGCTGAATGCACAAGTACTTTATTCCAGAGAAACTCATGGTCTGTGCCTCTTGGATAAAGATTGTTGCTATGAAATCTGGGCTAGAAGGGGCTAATGTTATAAATGGAATAAAAGTGACCACAAGCTCATTGCTCAGTAGAAGCTAGTTGTGATAGAGCTGGAAGTTCAAAGGAGCAAATAGGGAAATTTTCCTAGGCTAAAAAAAAACAAAAAAAACCTGTTCCTGTTATGGTATAGTGTTAGCATGAAATGCTTACAGATACATCTGTAGTGTAGAAACTCTCCTTGTCTCCTACATCTACAGGGCCTGCTTCCTCGTGGTGAGAAACCCAATTCCCTGCGGCAAAAGAATGCCCGAGTCAACCAGCTCCTGAAGTCCTCTCTCCCTAAACTCTTCAATGTGCAGCTGCTGGACATGGATGGAGGTTTTGTGCACTCAGATGGCACCATTTCCTGCCATGATATGTTTGACTTCCTGCACCTGACAGCTGTAGGCTATGCGAAGATCTGCAAGCCCCTCCATGAACTGATCATGCAGCTGCTGGAAGAGACACCTGAGGAAAAGCAAGCCACACTGGCTTAACCATCTCAGATCAGTGTTACAGCATCTTAGCACCATCAGTGGCACTACAGCAACTCCCTTGCCTAGCTGTTTATTTGGAGCACTTTTCATTGTAGAATGTTATTGGATGTTCTTGTCAGGCATTGGGGAGCAGGGTTGTAGGGACGGCGCTCAAAAACACGGCCTGGTCTTATTGAGTGAGAAGCTGATTTACGTTTACTGGCAGGGGACAGCTTTAGATGAATGAGGAAAGAAGGGAACCTTATTTGTTTTTCTATCAACAATTCTTAATTTAAAACCAGAAAACATGTTTTGTGGTATTTTGCATTTAATTCCTCCATTCCCTCTGGTTGCCCTCCTCATCTATTTTAGGTTGTTACTCAAATTCCTTGTGTTAAAAAAGATGCATTGTTCAGAATTTTCTAATTTAGTTTTTTTCTCATTTTTTAAAAATATTACACCACCTTGTAGTTTTTCAGATCTGTTGTTTTACATTGAGGGTAAAATTCTGGAATGGAAAAGTTAATGTTTTCTGGTCACTGACTTTTCCAACCTGCTGTAAGTAGTCCCCTGTTTTCAATTCCAGTGGATATACTGTGATCTCCTGTTCTTAATTTTCTCTCACTGCCAGCTTTGGTAGATTGAAGCCAGAGCCTTGCCAGCACCCTCTGTCATGAAAAAGCTATTCTTTGGTTTGATGTGGTGGATACCTGTGTGATTCTCCATCACTTCATTTACAACAAGAGTAACATTTATTTATTTGTTTTAATTGAACCAGCTTCCTTCCAGTTCTCCTGGTGTGTAGCTCCATTACTAAACCTTTTTTTACAAATAATGTCATGTCAAAGTGGGTTAAGTGAAAGTCCTACAGCAAGGACCATGTGCAGTTAAGTCCTATGTTATTTACAGCCAAGCAAAGCTTTGGAATGTGGTAGCAACCCAGCCTGCATCAATTCAGACCTAGAAGCACATTTCACTTCTCACATACTAGTGCATGCCCATTGACTTACAGCTTCAGTTCACATACTGGTAGGGCATCTACTATCTGTGGCATATTTGATACTCTGACACCAAAATTGAGAATTGGGATAAATGCATTCTTAAATTGTCATTCTTCATACATGGTTAAGTTGGGTTAAAGGACCCAAGCGTTTTATGCCTTACATGTGTAACTAAATGTTCTTCATTGTGTATATGTATTTCTGTTTGTACCAGACCTGCAGAAGTGAGATATCCTGCATGATGCTTAATCTTACAAGTTTTATTCTAGACACCTTCAGTAGGAAAAGGGTATGGAGAGCATTTTCACTAGACTAAGTGAACTTTTATTATAAAAACATAGAAATAGTACTGAAGGCAATATGTGTACTTAGCAGGTCAACAGGAAATGTCAATCAGGCTACTGGATATAGTCTTGTATAATATTGTTACTTATAAAAACTGTTCTTGTCATGGTCCACATTGAAGTGTCTGTTTACATTGTACTTGAGACAGGGTCTGTGCATATGTGAATGTATATGCCCTGCCATTGGATACCAATCTTTGATAGACCATGTCATGTGAAACAACAAACCTATCATCATAGGGAAAGGTGAGAAGAGACAGACAGCTTTTGTACACCCCTATTATGATATCAATGAAGTCTGTAATGCTGTCTTCTGCAGCGTTGGGATCCCTCATACATAGTAGATGACGACAGAAAAAGACCTGCACGGTCCATCCAGTCTGCCCAAGAAGATAAACTCTTATGTGCCACTTTTTGTGTATACCTTACCTTGATTTGTACCTGTCTTTGTCAGGGCACAGACCGTATAAATCTGCCCAGTACTATCCCTGCCTCCGCCATCCAATCTCGGCTAAGCTCCTGAGGATCCATTCTTTCTGAAGCTGCAGTTGAATGGAACACCATAGATATTTATGTATTGTCATGGGCTGCTGTATTTCACATTGGATTCTTGATAGACACTCTAAAATGTCTTCTTGAAGTTGACAAAATTTAATGACAATGTTCTTTGGCAATGACTATTTTGTTAGATACATGATTGTCCTTTATGGAATCCAGTCTGTTTTTCTCACAGAGATCCATCGATGACTTTCAAGCAACGGAGTAGTATCATGCCAAAAACTTGCACTGATAAAACATAATGACTCTCCACTTATTGCATCAAAGATTGGTATCCAGTGGCAGACGTATGGATCTTGATTTTTCTAATGATACAGTCTTAGCAGGGGAGTCAGGATAGAGTTTACAGACCTTAACAACTAGATTAGAAGAGCATGCTGGAAAAGTAGGATGAATACTGAAAAAAATTAAAAGGGGAGGGGGGGGGGGGGTCATGTGATGTGCTAAGCATGGGAGGATATGAACTGTTAGTGCTCTTCAACCTGTAGAGCTGGAAATGATGGCGTGCTAGGGGTGAGAAGTACTGCCAGGCTGCTGCGGTAGCCCGACGGTACTTCCTGTATAGCGAGAAGTAAGCACACATTGGGCTTACCGCTGCTTAGTAAAAGGATCCCTTAACCCTCCATTGCTCCAGGTACAAAAACCATTGTGAACCCTCTAGAGACAGAGAAAGTACCTGCATATAATGTGTACAGCACTGTGTACATCTAGTAACGCTATAGAAATTAGTAGTAAGCTGGCTTATTGCAATTCTGTATATGCCAGTCTCCCTTAGTCCCAAATCAAATGGCTCAAAACTCTCTACAACTGTGCAGCTTGCTTCCTTCATAAAGTGGGTAAATTTGACAATGTTACCCCTCTATTTATCAAATTACACTGGCTTCCAGTTCAGTTTCGTGTCCCTTTCAAAACTTTAACTCTTGCTGATAAAGTCTTTCATTCAGGTGCCCCTCTATGTCGAAAGTGCCATCCTCCATCTCGGTCCCTTTGCTCCATGGATGCTAATAATATGCACCTTCCTACCTGTAGAGCAGCCAAACTGGAGTTCACTCACACCCAGCCTTTTATTTATTTTTTGGCCCTGGCATCATGGAATTCCCTGCCTGCACATATCCATTCCAAGTAGTCCTTTCCCTGTTTTAAAACCCTTCTTAAAACTCATTATTTTATGCAGGCTTTTAATCTCTAGCTGGAGGAGTTTGGTGGTGGGGGGGGGGGGGGGGGGTCTTTACCTGGGAAGTGTCTCCTGGTTTTATGATTGCTGTCTGACTGTTGTGTTTCTAAAATTACATAATGGTATTCCTTTCTGTTGAGTTTTGATTTGGATACCGCTTAGATCCACTGGTTTGGTACATGTGGTATAACAAGGTTTTAATAAAAACAAACAATGGCATTTCTATCCATAAGGATTTCACGCTGCTGTTTCATGTCAAATGTTTATTCCATTTGACTCAATTCCTTCTTTAACATACAGCACAGCCCCCCCCCCCCCTTCCAATTTGATCCACTCTTGTCATTGCAATAGAATTTGTACCGTTAACTCAGTGTCCCATTGATTGTCCTCCTTCCACCAGGTCTCTGGGTTACCTATAATATCTTCCTCTTCATTTACTGCTATATACTCTAACTCTCCCATCTTATTTTTTAGGCTTCTAGCATTTGTATACAGACACTTCAAAATTTATTTTTCCCTTGTTTCTACTTTTAGAAGTTGATGGGAATGATCTGCATCCTTTACCCTGCTCTCCCCTTAAACACTCCTGGCTTTCTTTCACCATTGTTAAGTAGGGAAAGGGTTTGGCACTTGATATACTGCCTTTCTGTGGTTACAATCACAGCAGTATACATATTACATACAGGTACTTATTTTGTACCTGGGACTATGGAGAGTTAAGTGAGTTGCCCAGAGTCACAAGGAGCTGCAGTGGGAATCACACCCAGTTCCCCAGGCTGCTGCACTAACCACTTGGCTACTCCTCTGTGTTGGTCCACTTTTAAAGATAATAAACAGCAATAAAAGAAAATAAGATGATACCTTTTTTATTAGACTAACTTAATACATTTCTGATCTGAAGAAGAAGGGTAACCTTTGAAAGCTAATCAAAACAATGTATTAAGTTCAATACAAAGGTATCATCTTATTTTCTTTTCTATATCTATTTTTTTAACCATTGTTGAAATCTCTCTATAGCATTTCCTAAATGTCCCGTTTCAATAGTATCTTTCAAAGATATTCCACACCAAACCGTGCACTCCTGGGTGACTGTCGGCTCCTTCCCCGCCATTTTAGTTTAAAAGCTGCTCTCGCTCCTTTTAAAATATGCTAGCAACCTAGTCCCATCCCGGTTAAGGTGGAGTTCATCCTTTCGGAATAGCCCCCCTCCCTTCTCCAGAATGTTGCCCAGTTCCAAACAAATCCAAATCCATCATTCCTGCATCATCGTCTCAACCACATATTCTGCCTGCCTCTTGGGTCCTTCACATTCACTTAAACTGTAGGTTGCTTGGTAGGTCTCAACCTTTGTTTTGGGTACTGGAGCTTAAAACAGGTCTCCCATGTGTTCCTTTTCTAAATATCAAAAACAGTATATATTTTGGCTACTGTACATTTTCTCTTTGGTCAGGTTCCCAGTTTTCCCTCTGATAATCTGTCAGCTGTGCTTTGCTTCCCTGTAATGGGGATCTGTGCTCTCTGTTTGAGTGACTCATTTATTTGTTCTGAATGTATCCACCCTGATCTTGTGTCCCAAGACGTGGCATTCAAAGTGACACAGTCTCTCTGAGATAGCATCTGTCAGACAGATTACGTGGGAACCCTGTACTCATTAGGTAAAAGTTCAAAGGCAAAGGATATCAGACAAGTCCTCTGGTAGATGTGGCACACAGAAGAGGGACTTAGAGGGTGAATATTTAGGCAGACAAATGCCAGAAGAGAGTCAGGTCCTAAAAACAGTATGTCCCCTGGTGGGAGGGGGGGGGGGGGCTGTACTCGCAGGGTTAGTCTAACCATTAGGCATGACTAGGTGGTTGACTAGGAAAGCAGCTTCTGAGAGGCTGCAAAGAATGGCAGCAGTCAATGCAAAACAACAGATCCTGATAGCCATATCAACTCAAAGAGTCTTAAGCACGTACATACAAAGCAATATTTAAAATTATGATGTCCAATTAAGCATTTTTATAAGACTGTTGTGGGAGAAGTGATGTTATAATCAAGATTGCTAAATTTAATTAACAAAATCTGGGACTGAAGGTTTGCTAAGGGCATCCAGTGCCCTTACACCAGCCACTTGTGCACTGATTGATTCTAGACACCCTTACCGAAATAAAAGCAACATGTTATGAAGACTGCATCACTATTTTTTCCTAACAGCTTCAGCTGCTTTGCTGAGCTTTATTGTAAAGTTTTAAACAAATCATTTGTAGCCTCTGTTCAGGGCTGCTGTCAACAACTTCTCGATGCTCCCTGGTGCACTTCCAGTAGGAATCAAGAGAGAAAACACCCATGTAAAACTATGCTGGACTCACATTTGTAATAGTTAACCTGATGGTGTATGTTTTAAAATCATAATCACATACACACAACTGCTTTACTCTTACAATGTTCTGTAGTCCTGCAAAAGCATGCACAACACAGAACAATCAGAGGCATCCTCAACAACATATTTATTTATGGCATTTATACCCCGCTCTTTCCCGCTCAATAGCAGGTTCAGTGCGGCTTATAAATATAAGCAAAGTAATCTAGCATCAGAGCCTTAAACCATGAGTCACCGCCTAGTGTTTGTTGCTTCATAGCTCTCCACCAAGTGTCCTTTATTTTTTGTGCCAGCGTGTCTCTGACTGCAAATTGCTAACAGTGCTGTCAGGGCAGAATTAAGACACAGGCAAACTAAGTACCTGCCTAAGGCCCAAACTTGTAGCAGGGGCTCGCTGTCACATGTACTAATGTAAAGCCTCCTAGAGCATTTTTTTTTTGCCCTGGGAAACCATGTACTGGCCAGCTCCTTACCCATAAGCATCTTATTTCCCCAAGCCCATGTGCATTGTTCTGTCTAATCAGCAGAAGTTGGCAATGCTGCTTCCTCTTCTGCCAGTGCTCTCTACAATCAGAACCAGGTGGCAACTCATTTGTGAGAGTTATAAAATGTGCTTATTACAATGGAAAGTCTCTAATGCTCATGTTGCCTGACCCACTAAACTTGGGTTAATCTTGCCTTGGGTACTATCTGTCCCTCTCCTCAAGTGCCAACTAGCTGACAGGCCATCCACCCCAAAGCTGGCTGCACTTCTCCCAGCAGGGCACCAGGGGTTTATTGTGCAAGTGTTGGCAGGCTAAGCTACTACTACTACAAATCATAGCAATACCAGCGTGGTCTCTTTAAACTTCCTGGTGATGTCACTGCGCCCGGCCTCTGCTTACAGCTGTGATTGTTCCGCTTCCTCGCCGGCAGCTGACTGTGGCGCGTTGGCACCTACTGTGCTCCCCATCCAATCCAGACTCTGGTTCAATCTCTCACAGACTGCTGACTAGTTTTCTCCTCTACGGCTCCACCTGGGTCAGATTTTGCCTGGAGGCCGGAGCCTTCTCAGACTGCTGACCATCTGTTTCGAGCCAAGCCAGCTTCTACCACTAAGTTTGCTTCCTGTTTCCAGCCTGTGAGCCATCCTGCTCTTGCTGCCTCTTCCAGGATGTGACCAATCTTGGTCTCTGCTGCTTGTCAGGGTCTCCTTGTCCATTTGGCACTTCTTTTCTCTCTATGTCCACCATCCATCTTCTTGTTTTCTTGCTCCCAGCCTGTGATTGGGATTGGTGTGGGTTCTGGTACTTCTGTTTCCAGCTTGGATCTGAACTCAGGCCTAGTAGCATAGTAAGTGACAACAGATAAAGACCTGAACGGTCCAGCCAGTCTGCCCCACAGTCACACTCATTATCAATTCATGATTAAATCAACAATGAATGTGATATATACTTTAGCATGAGTCTTTCTTTGGCATTTCTGGGACATAGACCACAGACGTCCACCCAGCTCTATTCTTCTGTTCCACTTACTGGAGTTGCCATCAAAGCCCACTCCAGCTTATCCAAACCCATCTTGTCATTTGTGGGACCCAGACCATAAAAAAAAGTCTGCTCACCACTGTCCTCAGATCCAGCTACTGAAGTTGCCTGTGCATTATTTAACACTTTGGTGGCAAACAGCACTGTGCAATAAGTTCTACCAGTCCTCGCTTCACTAATTCAGCCCATGTGACCTCTGTTGTTGCTGGCTGAGCCCTTGGTTATAAATAAATCTCCACCTTGGTATAAGCCTCACTGCATCAGCCCCGGCAGAAAGCAAGTGAGGCTGTGCTGAATATATCAATCGAAAAAGCTCTTTTTGGGTTTATTTTTTTAAGTCTCTTTATTCAAAGATTTTGCAAAATACAAAAAGAAACAGTAAACATCAATATAGAACTGAAAGCCTTGATTGTGTGATATCTACACAGGATACATATAGAGGCATATTTTCAAAGCACATAGGTTTCTATGGAACGTTGGAAGGCTAAGTGCTTTGAAAATGAGCCCCATTGTATAATTAGGCAGTGCCTTGAACAAAAGAAAGCTACAGGTGACCATTTACCTTTGCATTTATACATTCTGCTGGATTTCTTTTGCTAGATTATAGATATGCTTCAAATGTATATGTAGTGCACAATAAATTCCATCCACCATTGATCATAATTTGGATTACAATCACATGAGCAAGCCGTACTGGTGAGATTCAAGCGCTGGTACACTATATATGAGCCAGCCAAATACTCAAACACTGCATAACAAGACACTCCTTCGCCCACACCCAAAACTTATTCCTAAAGTGGCTCCATTTCATTTAAATCAATCCATACTTCCAGTACTCTGTCCACCAGCTCATACTGATGCTAACCAACGTCGATTGCATACTTTAGATTGTGCGCGAGCACTTACCATTTATTTAAACTCGCACAACATGCCCAGGCCGCCCATCTCAGTTATTTCTGTACAGGAGCAGCATCTGCCGGCCCTCAATCTGTCACAAAGCTGGAGTCCGTTGACGAGGCAGCATCGATGCGGTAGTACTCCGCTTTTGTACTAGCCGTTGTCCGACGAAGATGAGCAGCGTCGCGAGGAATCAATCTGCATTTTCATAGTAGAAAAAGATACAACAAGTCGTTATCCACTGCGGGACAAAGTACCTTTCGGGAGTTCGGACATGTTGCTCTCCTCTAACGCAACTTCCTGTTTCCGGCAAGGCGGGATGGAAAGAGAGAGAGAAGTTGTTTGTATAGGGGACGGGGCACCGGAGAAGGAAAGCTGTGGGATTGTTAGTGGGCGACCTCAGGTATGAGTTTGGTTTTGGGGGAGAGGGGGTGAGGAAGAGGTGCCGCATCGCGGACAAGGAGGAGAGTGGAAGATAGAGGGAGATATGGCTGATCATGGGGAGGGGAGCTGCCCCCCGATCCCCGAATGCGTGTGAGGAGGGATGTTTGGCGTGTGAGAGAGTGTGAGTACAGCCGAATGCGCATGTGACTTGGTATTTTTGTGTGCTGTCTCTTCTTGTGGCGGCTTTGGGTTCCTGGAGCTCCTGTGATGCCCTCTGATAATGATGTGTTCCTGTGATCTGGTTGTGTGCTCTCTCTTCTAGTGGCGGTTTTCGGTTCCTGGCTCCTGTGATGCTCTCTGATGATGTCTTCCTGTGATCTGGCTGCCTGGTAGTTTGCACCTCTGCCCTTTGACTGGTGATGCTGGAAGCTGTGCAACTCCCGCACAAAGGGAAGCTGAAGCCAAAGTGTCAGTCTTTTCCTCCTCCCCGGCTCAGGCTTGACCATGCTCACCCTGGAGCTCTCATTGATGGTTTGTCTGCTGGCCATGGTCTCTGGTGGACCTCAGATGTTCCTGGAAGCTTTAGTCACAAAATCTGTTTTACAGAGAGAAGCAGAGTTCAACAAACTCTATTCAGACTTTGTCAACAGTGATCTGCTCAATATGTATACTTTCAACCATACTGTACTGCAAAACAAGGTTAGTGCACTTCAATAAGGGGTAATACAATGTGGTCTGGGGGTAATATGCAGTATAGGGAAAATGATTTGTTAACTGTCTCTTACCCGTGCACTGCAGGACTCTCTAGCAAGGAGTGAGAGTTTATCACTGAGTGTAACTGTAGAAAATGATTTAGGTAGTGGCTTGGTTTTGGTGCTACATGATCTGACCTAGCAAGGACTGCACATAATAGCTATATACTTCCTATTCTCTGTTGCAGACAGAAGGTGTCCGGGTGTCAGTGACCCTGCAGACTAAGCAGAAGGATAATCCAGTTCTGTTTGTGGTGAGGCAGAAGGAAGCTGTTGTGTCTTTTCAGGTGCCACTAGTACTAAGGGGCCTGTGAGTATTGCCATTTGCCAGTCACTGTCCTGGACTTGTGACATAAATACATCAACTGTCCTTTTGTGCCATGTACCCAGTGTCTGCCAGCAAGTGACAGTGTATGTTTATGTTTATTAAAAGCTTTTTGTACTGCCTTTCATATTGTATCAATGTGGTTTGCAATTATTCAAAATGGTAACAATAAACAACAACAAAAATAAAAGGGACAGTAGCATTAAATAGAAAAAAACAATTTAATATAGAAAATAAAATAGATATGAAATATATATAAGCATAGGCACAGCACAGTCTCCACTGCAAGGGAGTCTCTATCCCTGCTCAAAGGCCTTTGAAAAAAAAGTGTTGAAATTGATCTTAAATCTGGGAAGCTACATTTCAGATCAGATAAAGGGTCCTTTTATTAAGCTGTGGTAAAAAGTGGCCTTACTGCTCCCTTGTATGAATTTTTTTCCCATGGGCTAAGGCCATTTTTACCACAGTAGTAAAATGGCCGATTTTTCCAATTTTTTTTTATTGTTGTATTGTTTATTCTGATTTCCTAGACCACCTTTATTGACACATAGGACCAAGCAGTTTACATGCAACAATTAAAAAAATTAGTGTGTATGCACTTACTGACACCTATTTTGTAGGCAGTAAGGGGCTTGCACTCTAATCCTATGCTAATCAGTTAGTATGCGGTAATGTAGCTGCACTATGTAGCACAGGAACATCCACTCTCTGCGTCCCCCCCCTCCCCCCAGATATGCCCTCTCCAACAAAAATGTAAGAATATTTTTTAGCGTGCAGTTAGTGCATGCGATTTGGAACTTACTGCAGGATGCCTAAGCACTTCCAGTAGTAAGCCATTTCAATCTGGAGTAAGCATTCACTAGCACTTACTGCAGCTTAGTAAAAGGGCCCCAAAGATAGGGATAGCATTCCATGATGAGAGAGCAAGCTGAGCAACGTGTTAAAAAAATTTTGTTTGATTCTTGCTCTAGCAGGTGAGGATATGACCAATTTATTATTTTGAGAAAGAAGAACCCTATTTGGAATGTAAAGAATGAGCCTTTTGAAAAAAGAGGGGAAGGGAAATGGGACTTGATATACCGCCTTTCTGAGGTTTTTGCAACTACACTCAAAGCGGTTTACATATATTCAGGTACTTATTTTGTACCAGGGGTAATGGAGGATTAAGTGACTTGCCGAGAGTCACAAAGAGCTGCAGTGGGAATCGAACTTTTTCCCAGGGTCAAAGTCCACTGCACTAACCACTTAGCTACTCCACTCTGAAAACTTCTTAAATTTGATTCTATATGTGACTACAGTCAGGTTATCACATGGTCATGTTTCTTAGCATGATTCACAAACTTAAATTTCTGTGTTTTAGATCATATGTAATCTTTTATCAGATATTCAGTGCCAGCCATTGCCACATATCCAGTATCCTTTCCTGTCTGCCTATATTTGTTTTACTGTGGTTCTGTGTTGACTCCCTTTATATTCCATTTCCTGTTTCTTACCAGTCTCCTTGTTGTCTTGTGTTGACCCTTTTCTCTTGCCGTAGTTATCAGAGGAAGTACATGTATCAGGATGTTGGACGGACATTGTGCCAACCACAGACCAAAATAGCATCAGAGATGCAGTTCTTTTATGTGGATGTTTCTACACTGTCTGAAAGAAATGTCTCCTACAACCTTCTTGTGACCAGAGTGGAGAACTTTGTGCTTACGTGAGTATATGGGACACACACGTGAGAGGGTATTTACCTGTGAATCTTTAATACTGTGTCATGGATGTGTGTGTGTTACATTTTCCTACAGGACAGAAGAGCAGTTTACCTTTAATGCCACACCTGCGCAGCCTCAGGTAGGCACCGACTTCTTTGCGTTCTGCTTTGGTCTGGAAATAGAGACATGGGCAGCATTGTGAGAATCTGAAAAAGACTTGAGGGCATGGATGGGGTGGTGTCTAGGTCTGTTTCCCACAGACGTCTTCATGTTCAGGTGTGCTGCAAATGTTGCTTGTTATGGAGTAAGAGATGTTACATTGTGGTTTGATTCAGAAACCATAAAACAAAATAGAACTTCCTCAGACTCTGACAGGTAGCATTAACACTTCCGTACTAATCTCTTCACTTTCCTTCTGTTACTTTCCATTGTCTGTACTGCATCTTGATGTTATAGTAAAACTTACTTCAGGTACTGAAAGAAGATGTATTTAAAAGACATTCTTAAATGTTTATGTTTATTTAAAACTTGATATACTGCCTTTACATAACAATAGGTCAAAACAGTTAACAAAATAAAATATTAACAAAATCAAGAGAAGTTAAAGGAACGCCAATTGCAATGCAGTTAAAAATTCCAAGTTACAGTGTGTTCAGATCAGGCTGAGTGGGATTAACAAGAGCTAAATGAAAAAGCTAAGTGGAAAAATGAGTTTTAAGTTGTTGGGTTTTTTTTACATTTTGTAAGAGAGAGTTCTGACTTAATGGTGGTGGGTAGGTTGTTTCATAGAGAGGGTGGTATAAAGTATAATGCAGAATTCTGGGTTAACTCATATCAAGCTTGCTTAGGGAATGGTAGTACTAAACGATTAGCATCAAGTGAACAAGATTGGGTATAAGGGATAATTAAGGAAGAAATATATGCAGGACTGCCAGAGTATTATATCTTAAAAGTAAGTAACAGAATTTTAAACCAGATGCCTTATGAAACCGGTAACCAGTGAAGTTCAAGAAATAAAGGAGTAACAGGATCAAAATGTGTGGCCTTAAACAACATACGGATTGCTGAGTTTTGAAGAGTCTGAAGACGTGATTGAAATTGAGGAAGGCCAGTTCTAACACCATATGTGAAAGCTTTAAGGAAAAGGTGGAAGGCAAAGCTTCAGTTTAAGAATAAGTTTTCTTTTAAAATTACATATATAGCAGCACTCGGTAGTTTCTGGCTAATATTCACCCTGCAGCAGTCAACGTTTTTAAGCCAGTGACAGCTATGGGCTGAACTAAACCTGGATATTCAGTGCTGGGCCATGCGTGGGACTTGGCAGTGAATGTCCAGGTCAGCACCAAAACATGGAAGTTACTTGACCATTTCAAATTCAAATCCCACTATGGCTCTTTGTGATCTCGGGCAAATCATTTAACCCTCCATATTATTGAAACGCTGGATAAATTTAGGGCAGCATTTTGCTGTCCTAACATTATCTGCTTACTTAACTGGTTAGTGGACTGCCTATAGCCACTAACCAGTTAAATGCTGGTTCCATCCAAGCTCCGCCCACAGACTATCCCAGCACTAACTGGATAGTGCTGCTGCCTCCCAGCCTGTGCAACATAGTTAATATCATGCCCTTAGAATTTAGTAAGAACAGATATTCTCTAACTGAAATTTGGCCATCTGTCATCTTGACTAAAGGTAGACCTTTCACATGTCTGCCTTAGTTTCTGTTCTGGATATCACGCTTTACAGATGAGAAAGGGCCAAAGGCTTAACAATGTCTTTTTTTTTTTTTTTTTTTAATCCCATAGTATCTGAAGTATGATTTCCCCAAGGGTGTGGATTCTGTGATAGTGAAAGTGACCTCAGCTACAGCTTTTCCTTGTTCTGTCATCTCCATACAAGACATCTTGGTGAGCATGCTTCCACACAAGCTTCCTGTCATGCCATGCTCCTTCCTTTGCCTTCAGTGTCTTTCTACCACACAGTGGCAATGCTGGGCTGAGCTTTCTCCTCGTCCTATACAGTTTCAGTGCCATGGATCAGGCCTGTGAAAGCAAATGAGGACGTTTTAGATGTACACGGAGTAACTTCTTGATTAGAGAAACAGGTTGAGGAGCAGGATTCAAATTCCACTTCTCTCGAGTAGTAGCCTAATGGTTAGAGCAGCAGGCTGAGAACCAGAGAAGACCATTTCAAATTCAAATCCTACTATAGCTTCTTGTGATCTTGGGCAGATCATTTAACCCTCCATTACTTCAGGTACAAACTAAGATTGTAAGCCCTCTGGGGACAGGAAAATACCTACTGTATCTGAATATAACTCACCTCAAGCTGGTTGGTTGGTTTATTAGAACTTGCTATACCGCCATGACTAACTGGCAGCTCTTGGCGGTTTACAATACAGAAAACAACTTTCGTTAAGAAAAAGGAAAGGAACTACAAAATTTGACAGGAAAGTGGATAGAGCAAAGATGCAGAGAGGTAGGGATAATAAAAGGATTAGAGTGAAGATGGGGAAGGCAGCATCCGTTTGCCATAACAAATCAATCTGTGGTAAAAGCTTTAGGAAAGAGCCAGGTCTTTAGTTTAGATTTGTAAGTTTTAAAGGAGGTTTCAGCAAGGATGTCTAGTGGGAGAGAATTCCAGTGATGACGAGTAGACTCTAACTGGGCAAACTTGGGGTGGGGCAGAATTAGATGGTGATCATATTATTGAACGAAGAAGACGAGCCGGAGAGTATGGGATAATGAGAGAAGAGAGAGAGGCTGGGGTAGACCAAGCCTATGGGATCGTAACGAAGGGCATGACAAATAACTAAATGGCTGTTCTGAAGAGACTAAAGCCTTTTAATAGAAGTCTGAGTACAGCCTAAGTATATGATATTACAATAGTCCAATCTTGTAGTAAGTAATGAGAGAATGGAAAATATTGCGACTAAAGTACCAACGGATTGCAAGAAGCTGGCGAAGCACAAAAAATCCTGTTTTACAAACGTTTGAAATCTGAAGTATGAATGTTAATTATGAATCAAGAATGACTCCGAGGTATCTGAAAGAATCTACTGGTTGAAGAGTGGATCCAAAGAGCTGAAGTGGAATAGAAGGGGCGCTAAGGTCACCCATAAACCAACAAGTTACAGTTTTGTCCTTGTTGAGGACGAAAGCCAATCAGAGATAAGTTGAAGACAGTCCTGTAGAGGTCCCAGGGAAGGGTTATAGGGGTTCGTAGGATATAGAGCAGGGGAGTATCCTCTGCATAAAAGTGAAATGAATTGGATTGAATTAAGGTTGATAAGGGGCTAAGGAATATGTTAAAGAGAAGAGGAGAGTGGACAAAACCTTGTAGGACGCCACAGGGAAGTGACCGAGGGGCTACCACTGAAAAATGAGTGAGCAAAATCCAAAATACCTTCCCTTTCTGTCAAGGGTAAGTCAGGTAGAACTTAGAGTTTGAGTCTACTTAGGCACAGAAACAAAGGGGGTACCTGAATATAACTTTGCTTTTAGCTCAGATTTGGAAAGGGGGATAATGTAAAATGCTCTGCTTTAGGATATATTTAATGAACGTACTGTCAATGAGAATCTTTAAGAGTTCTGGGAACTTGCTGTTTTGCTGCTTTACAGATTTCAGGATGCAGAATGGCTCAGGTTCAACCACTGCATCTAATACGACACACAACATGGTGGATCTGTGCTTCATCAGCGTCCCATATCCCACCTGTCAATAATGTTACAGGACCTAGTTAAATGTGAGCAACAGAAAAGAAGTGAGTGGAGGAGGATGGTATAAAAGGCATGGGGTAGGTAGGACAGGAAGAAAAGAGCTGAGATCCCTTCAAAAAAACTCCATGCTGCAGAGGAGTACAGATTTTTAGGGAGAATGTGGCTTAGTGGTTAGGGTGGTGGACTTTGGTTCTGGGGAACTGAGTTTGATCCCCACTTCAGGCACAGGCAGCTCCTTGTGACTCTGGGCAAGTCACTTAACCCTCCATTGCCCCATGTAAGCCGCATTGAGCCTGCCATGAGTAGGAAAGCGCGGGGTACAAATGTAACAAAAAAAAAAAGCACTAGAACGGCATCACCTTCTCCTTGAAGGCACGATTCTCTGTGCTTGCTTCTTGATTACTAGATTAACAAACCTCACATTTAGTTCCTGATCTCAGCTGTTTTCTTTTCTCCAGTGCCCGGTCTATGATTTGGACAACAATGTGGAATTCATTGGGATGTATCAAACCATGACTAAGAAAGCAGCCATCACTGTGCAGGTAAAGAGCATACCTTCTCACTGCTGGGGAGTGTGTGGGATGTCGCATGTGGTTGTAGTACTGGGAGTGCTCTGGGGTAAATTGTACTCTCAGATGGCTATCATATTGGGGAGTCTGTGTGGACTGAAACCTTCACATATGACTATTTTTAAGCTCCCCTCTCCTAATTCCCCGGGATGGATCTTAAATGGAAGGCTGCAAGAGCTAACCTTTGGGTGCTTCTTCCCGGATAAACTTTCAACAGTTTCACAGGAAAACTTTCTCTTATAAGTCCTCAAAATGAACTTCACTCCAGTAGTTGAAAAGCAGGCAGCTGCAAGATGCAAGCCTGATTAATAACAGGTTCCTGCCTCTACATAGTTCATACAAATATTTATACAGTTTTGCTTAGCATCAGCTTACGTGCAGCTTTTTGTTTTACATAGTTAATTCTCTTTTTTCCTACTTCATTCTGGGTTGTTTTTTTTTACATACACTGCCCTCTCATTTTAGTTTTTTTCCTTACAATTTCTTATAATACATCCCAGCTACATCTGTTTCCCATTGTTCATCGTTCTCCTCGCCTCTGATTTTAGCTAGTCTGAAACTGTTGACCATAGCAGTCTTCATTTCCTTGTTTCACCCTGTCATGTTTGCACAATACCCTAGAGCCTTCCTTCTGTTCCCTCTTCACCCTGTATGAGTCAGAAATCACATAACTAAAAGTTACAGTGGCACAAACTACTCCAGAATGGCCAGTTCCAGACAGGCTACTGTCAATACTATCCTTCTTTTTATACACTGTAACACTGGGATTAGAGGCCTGCATGGGAATGGGGTTTTATGGGAATCCCCTCTGGGACTGCGGGATTCCTGTGGGGACAGAAACAGTTCTGCAGGGTTCCTGTGGGGATGGAAGCAGTTCCCTTGGAAGTGTAAGCTGTACCTATGCCATCCTGTCACCTACCAAATTCTTTAAGTGCCAATGCCGCTTCCTCCTCCTTGCTTTAACAGCGCAGATGCAGAAAGTCTTTCATTAATTCTCACTGCTCCCGGGCTAATGCACAGGCCTCAGCCCTGACACAGGCACGAGCATCAGAGGTCACCTGACCTACTGGTGCATGAATGTGGCAACCTCAGAGTACACAGTACCGGCAAATCAGAGACAAGTCTTACATGTGCACACCAGATTGTTCCAAGTTTGAACTTCCATTCTTTCCGTGCCTGCAATGCTGTGGCTCAGACCCAGAGAGAGAGACAACCAAATTCTTTTGGGGAATGAGTGGCAATGGTTAGATTCCAGCAGGGATGAGTGGGAATGAGTTAGATGTCTGTCTCCGTGCAACTCTCTAACTGGGATGTGCTGTGGCAGTGTGGGACCACATGTAGCTGTAGTTGCAAATGCTATGCATAGTGTGGAACATATGGCTGGGGTTTTGGAGAGACGAGAATGTTTTACAATTTTCTTTGTACAAATCTTTTGCTGTAATCATAAGGGCTCATGTTACTTATTAATCTTTTGATTTCTAAGTGAACATAAAGATCTGCGGAATTTTCAGAGGGTTTAGAATCGGGCAGAAACATTGTAAAAGCTGCAGAGGTTTGAAACTGTTACCAAGGAGGTGTTCATTTCCTTTTGAAAAGAATGAGCTGGCAACCTGTTTCAGGTGAAAGAGTGAGGCCAGAAAGACCTAGTTGCAGATTTGTAGAACTGCAAAGACTTTCTTTGTATGATGTCTGTTACATGTTTGCACATTGGTTTTATTTTAACTCCTGTTAATATTTTTTTTCTGGGGGGTTGGCAGAAAAAAGATTTCCCTAATAACAGTTTCTACGTGGTGGTTGTAGTGAAGACTGAAGATGAGGCCTGCGGGGGCTCACTGCCTTATTACACCTTTTCACAAGGTATGTGGGTGAGATGCAGCTTCATCTGAGAGGCACTGCCATACCTGTTCCATGACTGCTCCTGAGAGAGAGTGTGTGGGAGTGCTATTATTTTTCACTCTCACAAAGAGAGTGAGGCATGGGGAGATGCAGTTTATTCTCATGGTGTGAATTAGTTTTATGAGTATGTAGATGAGTGTAATTTTGTAAAGGATGTTAACTTTTCTTTTTCTTTTTGTTTGTTTTAGATCAGCTTGTGGATCAAGGCCATCGTCAGAAGACTTTGAATGTAGTTGTGACACCAGCTGTCAGAAGTGAGTTGCGCAGGGACATGCTTGGTTGGTCTTCTGCTCGGAGGACAGGGCCAGAGTTTTTGGTGTTCGCATTCAAGCTTCTATGCTCACAGATTCCTAGACAGATTCAAAAGGGCCCCCCAGGCAGTTGTCCCACTTTCCCACCTCTCATGGCAGCCATGGGCAGGCTGTAGGAGCAGAGGAAGCATCAGTCCAGAGACATCCCATTACTTTCTGCCATAGAGATCAATTCGACTTTGGAGTTCGAAAGAACATTCGATGTATTTACAGTTTGAAATATTTTGGGTGAACAATTGAAAAATAATGCTCCTGTTTGAAGATTAAGAGCATGATACTAAACTGCCCATGCTGGTGCAATCTTTACAGATACTTTATCCATGGTGTTTGTAGCAATAAACCAAGAAAAAGTCTACACAGTTTTCACTTTGATCACTGCCTTCAGAAATGTTGCCTACAGAGATTATGGCCACTTTCTGTGCATGTAATTTTTGCACCTGAAGCTATATGCATAGATTTTATTTTAGAAAACTAGGGTGGCAGTCCTATAAATTGACACCATAAATGAGGTGCAGTGGCAGAAGAGAGGGGTCAAAGTACACACAACAATGAAAATATAAAAAAGCACAACGGGCCTTTTAAGGATAGGATAGTCAAGAGTCCTTTATTAGACCCAACACGGGCCGTGTTTCGGCATCAAATGCCTGCATCAGGGGTCAGTGAGACTAGTCTATTAAAACAGTGAACACACATAATCAGCGAACCAAGAGGCTGATTAGAGTTGTCACTTTGACAGAGTGCAAAAGTGTGTTGTACCAGTGCCTTTTGTGCTTTTTTTTATATTTTCACCATAAATGAGGTACTCTGAAAACAATAAGGCAAATGGTCCACAGTATCCAAGATGGAAGAAGACGTTTCAGAAAACAGTCTGGCAATGTGGTTTGACACCTGAGAGTTTTAAAGAGTTAATGAAGCCTGTTTTCTCAAAGGTATACTTCTCTCTTTTTTTTTTTTTCCCCCTACCATAAATGAGGTGCCAGAAAAAAACCCCATGCTTAGCGCCAGTTCTCTAGGGGCACTTAGGTGTTATAGAAAACAAAATAAGAGGCATTGGCACACCAGCAGTTAGTTGCAGCCACTTATGTCAACTCAATGGCAGGCCTAAGTGCGCCATGCCACATGCACAACTTATGTTATTCTATACACTAAGAAAAATGCCCCATGTTAATATCCCCTTTGTAGTTGTGTGCAAAGAAACTTAAGTAGGTTTTGTAGGATAATACCTAGTGCTTAGGCGTGAACTGATAATTATTGGTGCCAATCACACACAGAAAGTGGTATGTGTGCATTATTGTCATCCAAATTTAGGCACATCTTATTGCCTTTAATGTACTTTGTTTGAGCCTCTACCCTTTCCCTACCCCTGGGATAGCCTCTATAGTCTGGGTCAGAGTGTTCAACTTACTGAGAAACACACATGCGTGTACTAGCAGAATGGTTGAGTGACTCTTTTAGAGCCATAGGTACAACGCTTTATTCTAGCCACTGAAATTGCTTTGAATGTATCCCTTTGAGTGCCTGTCTCTGCTCTAAAGCTGTAGCCTTCCCTTGGGGGAGGGGTTGCAGAATGTCTATGATTGCTCCTGATCTCAGATTTGCTGTTGGAGTGTTGAAGGAGTAGCCTAGTGGTTAGTGCAGTGGCCTGAGAACCTGGGAAACTGGGTTTGATTCCCACTGCAGCTCCTTGTGACTCTAGGCAAGTCACTTAACTCTCCATTGCCCTAGGTACCAATAAGTACTTGCATATAGTATGTAAACCGCTTTGATTGTAACCACAGAAAGGCGGTATGTCAAGTCCCTTTCCCTTTTTTTCCCCCTTGTCCCTGTGGTTCTTGCTTTGTGCCTCGAACCTGTCTGACTCTGCAAATGTAAATGTGCATGTTTTAAATTTATATTTTGGGTTAGATTATAATGCTGTACTGTCTCTTCGCAGTGGAGGTGTATGTGGATGGCATGCTCTTCTGCCTGGGTATTTTCCTGTCCTTCTATGTACTGGTGCTGCTCATTGTCTGCTGGGAGACCTGGCGGTGAGACTACTTATGTATATATGTGTGTGGGTTGGGTATGCTGTGGTGGTCCCATTCACATCTCGTTCAGAGAGTCCTAGTCATTGCACAGTGGTGACAAGTACAGGTACACAAGGCAGTCTGCTTGCGCAGTTTTGAAATAACACATTTTAAAAGCAATTCTATAAGCTGGTGCTGTTCATAGAACAGTAGCGCTCACACGTGTGAATTGACAGTTATACTATTTTATAAATAGTTCACCTGAATCACTGGGTATACAATTTCCAAGGGGGTGTACTGTAAACGGGCCCGCTGCTCCAGTATGGGAGAGGGCGCTGCCTTCCCTGAATAGCCAGAACTTCACAAAACTGCCACCAGGAAGTACTTCAAAACATTCCTTTATTTTCCAGATTCATAAACAAAACTTCACTCCAGAGTAGAGACTTGCTTCTCAGGCAGGGCTGTTCTGCCTTGCTGAGTACATCAACCAATTACACAAAGACTTTGCCCCCTTCCCGGAGGGGAATGCATTAGTCCTTTGGAAATCCCTGCTTTTGTGGTCCCAGTCAGTAGCAAACAAATAGTACTTGTCCCACAAGCAGGATTTCCCCTCAAGACAGTGTTAATCACCAAGCAGCCTTTACTTTCAGGAGGTTCAATACTTTTGGGACTTCCTTCCACCCAAGGTATTTCAGCCTGCTTCAGTTCTTTAGGGACCTGTCTTGCCCAAGAATTTTCAGCCTGCACTGCTCCTCTCCTCCTGAACTGAACCCCTCTTCCCACCAGGCAGCCTTCCTTCATAAACAAGCCTTCCAACTTCAGAGGTTCTCACAATAATCAGGTTTCAAAACAGGTTAGTAATTCCCCCACCACTCAGGGTTTCCCCAAAAGAAAACCAGGCTTCTCTACTTAAGCAGGGTTTAAACCAAAATAAATCCCCAAAACCATGTAGGTTCCAAACCTTCAGGGGCTGCCTTCCTCAGCCCTCAAGCTCCCATTCCATTCTGCTTTCTTCCCCTGCTCAGGCTGATTAATTCCCTCTTCCATCCAATCCTCCTCCTGCTTCTCAGCCCACCCCTCCCTATTACAGGTGGGCAGCATGATATACAGATTGCTGGTCCCGGGAACTGGCTCCTTCATTCACCCTCCCTCTTGTGGTCAGAGACGGTATATGGCCAGCTTGCCTATCCCCTGGGGTCTCACTGTTAGGACTGGAAATGCATTCTGGGATATGTAGTTCATAGTTCTGCTGCTTCACTCTATACATCGGGGATGTAGCCTTGTCACAGTACATATAGGCAGACCATGGGTGTGTCACATGTGTATCGCCAAGTGACACGTGTAACTTGTGCGCATTGCATGGTGCACTTGGGCACGCCCACTTACACCAGCCATTGACCTGTCGTAGGTAGGTGCACTTAACGTTTGGCACACCAATGTGGCTTTTTGCTAATTTTCTGTAATGGCTTTGGTGTACCCTTAAGCTGTTATAGGATTAGTGCTAAGTATGCTCCTTGGTGGCACTTTTATTAGGTTCCAATTTATAGAATTGCTGCCTTTTTGCCTTAGTATTTAATTTCCTCTAACTTCTAAACTGGAAACAAAATAGCAGAACTATTCCTGCAAGTATAAACTTGTAGAAATAACACTGTTGGACTTGCTTGTTCTCACATTTTAACCCTTCCAGAAGTCTCTAGTGGTGCTTCTGTCTTTATGTCATTGGTGATCAGTAGGGAGCTTTTTGTATGTTCCAGTTTGATACATTTCTGACTTAGGCAGGTTTGCACCAAGATTATGGCAGTGAATTTGTCTCTGGCATTCTTGAGGGAGTCACTGTGGCAAAGCCGAGATATATATTCTGGTGTCTCTTTATGAAAGAGCAATTCCCACCCACACAAAACCTGAGTGAGCAACCAGTGATGTACTGCACCCAGGAGAAACCAGGGAAATGATGGTCTCATCTCTCATTTGAGAAGCTTGCAGCCATCTAATATGTTTTTATTTATGAAGACTTGTTAACCAGCTTTATGAGGAGAATAACCCAGGTGGAGCTTGGCATAGCCAACTTGAATTTAGATAACTGCTTCACTATAATAAAATGATCGAATATCACTGTAATGCACAGAAAAATGAGATCAGCTTGGAAATAGACATTAAATTATATTAATAGCAGTAATTATACAGTGTCGGTAGCCTGAAGAGCAGCAGGTGGGGGGGGGGGGGGGGGCAGGATAGCAGGTACCACACAGTTGCATGATCTGTGGTAGATAGGGTGAATCTTGTTTTCAGTTGAGGAGTTGCCAGGGAAGGAAATTTTCTCATAATGCACTTTGTATTTTGGCAGACGACAGAAGAAGAATGGATCATTGTTATCTGTAGACACACCACGTGATGAAACTGGTAATATAGCAATAACTCCCATCTTTTAATTTAATTTCTGCAGGAGGAGAAAATGCATGATACATTGCCCCCTCCCCCCAAGGTGGACTAGCAGGGTACCTTATGGGGAATGTAACTTATCACTAGTGTTGAGGAAGTACCAGGTAGCAGTATTGCCTGTGATCAGCTTTCTAACAGAGCCCTACTCATAGAAGCAGAGAAGGAACAAAATCATATGTACCGAAAAGTCTAAGTGACTTGAGAAGCTTCCAAGTAGTGCACCTACCTGAGGCTTCTCCAGGGCCAGCTCAAGGGTATCTGACTCCAAGCTCGTCCGTCCCCCAGCATCTTCTCTTGTCTTCCCTCCTACTCTTCCTCCTTGTAGTCCAGCATCTGTCCTTCCCTTGTGGCATTGTGGAGAAGTTATGGCTTACCTAAGGGCAGAAGACTTTCTTCTTTGTCTTTTGCTTATTTTCACTGCTACCTGCTAGTCTGCCCACTGTGCCATGCCTCAAAACTGCTGCCCAGCTAGCTGAAGGTAATTTAGCCCCTCTGTGTCTGCAACAAATCAGCAATCCCTTTGGCATGGTGGCTGTGGAGTGATGTAATTGTCTTTGTAGGAGGAGCCTGGGAGGAGGTGTGGCCAGGCTGGTTAGAGAAGGTGGTGCAGCAGCAATGCTGCTATGGAGAATTGTGCAGCCACACTGCTAGTTGGGCCTGGAGCTTGAAGATTGGACGAGGAGCTACTGAGCAAGAAATTGGGATGGGAGGAGCACCCGACAAACAGAATATGGCTTGGGAGAGGATCGCAACTGCCAAGAGGCGGGGACACTGAGCAGGCCATGCTGCCGATACAGGCTAGTTCTTCGTGAGCTAGCTCCATTTTCATTACTATGTTGCACCACATGAGCTGAGTACTGTAGTGCTGCCTCTAAAATCATGCCCTCAGCAGTTCGTTAGCTGGCCTAGTGCTAAAGCGAGCCCTGGTCTTCCCACCCCATGCCATGCTTGAGGGAGTCCTCTTGGTGGCATGCTTAAGGATCATCTTATTGCATTCAGTGCCCAGCTGTCTCTGGTTGCAGCTAGGGGAGTCCTTTTTTCCATGGTACGCATGGGGGCACTGGGTACAGAGCTGATTTCTTTTATCTGCACTGTTTTGTCACTTTTTAGAATCTGATGCTTTTTATAAGATGAATATGTAGAGATCAGTCAGTTGAAAGTAATTGAAAGTTAATTGATTATAATTTGATCCACTGTCTTTCTTTTTTCTGCATCTGTCATTGATTTGGTTGTTTCCAGCATCCCTTCTTGGTAAGCTCCTCGGTCATGCTAATGAGTGATTGTGCTCTATCGTTCCCCTCTCATTAATGATGAAATTAATTTACTTGTTGTGCTGTTTCACTTCTCCCTCAGAATATTTGTTCTAGCAGGATGTTTTTTACCTTCCTGCTCTGATAATGGTCATCATGTTAATCTATCCCCAGCAGAATCAAGCTAACTCCCAGATTTTACAGGTCTCAGCCAAAAAAGCTGAATAGATCATTCTCATCTCGGACTCTAAACCCCTGCATTTGGATCTTAGCCAAAAGGCCTATAAACAAATTCACTGAATAACCAAGCTTGCTGCTCTAGCACTTCTCAGTATGATATGCATAATATGCTAATTTGCTTCATTAGTGGCCCAGCATATTAGAAAGTGGAACAGGAGAGTCATGGTAGCAGGTGAAAATTTCCTCCTAACCCCAAAGAGGGATATCTTTGTTTAACAGGGACCCCCATAGTAGTCTGGGAGTGCAAACTTGTCACTGGGAAGTATGCATAGGGAGTTAAAACATGCAGTTTGCCAGGAAGGCCTCAGTCCTGCCTTTTATACTTCCTGGGGGTAAGTGTGCACTCTGTAGACAGCACTTGTAGTTTCCGTGCACTGAGGGCTTAATTTTAAAACAAGGCGCCTATTTTATAAAGGCAACATAGGCACCTAGAATTATCCCCAATAGCCCACAAATGCTAACACACGTAAGTATTGCCATAGTGGGTCAAATCAAAGGTCTATCAAGCCTGTTGCCCACAATGGTCAATCCAGGTCATCAGTAGCTGATAAGATTCTAAAAAGTAGATAATCAATAGAAATAGAATAAAATAAAACATAGAAAAGAAAATAAGATGATACCTCTTTTATTGGACTAACGTAATACATTTTTTTGATTAGCTTTCGAAGGTAGCCCTTCCAAGTCAGATCAGAAATAAGCAAATTTTGATAAGTAACAGCATATATAAGTGAAACATCAAAGTATTTCAGTGACAGTCTGAAAGGATGAGGGAGGGGTGGGCTAGGTGAGAAACAGAGAGGGCTGAGAGGATGAGGGACAGGGAGATATGCATGGTGATCAGAGGGTGACAAAGCAGTGAAATTTTATGGTTTTGTAATGGGCTAGAAAACCCAGATCTTTGAGTCCTGTCTGGTGGGTGTCAAAATATTTAATCATTTTTACTTCAAAGGTCTTGCTCCTGTATTGTTTTAAAGTTTCCTTTCAGTAGATAGATCTGGTGCTGCTTAGACAGTGGCTTTCCCCAAGTCTGCCTTAGTCAATATTTATGGACTTTTCCTCCAGGGATTTGTCCGAAGTTTTTTTTTTTTTTTTTAAATTCAGGTACACTAAGGAAAAATGACTTACCTGATTTTCTTTCCTTTTAATCAATCCAGAGACTTGTGGGTTATAACCATCTAGCAGCAGGTAGAGATGGACAGCATTAAACTGAACTCTGTCATATAGGACAGTATGCTCCTTGGTCAGTTAGTATTTCTTATAACAAAGCAGAAGCAAGAATTAGACAACATTTCTCCTTCCTCACAGCAATAAAACATAAACAGGATTACAACGGGAACAAGAACCCTAAACGGAGAAATCAAGTAAAAAAAACAGACAAAAGCACTGACGTAGGGTGGGACTCTGGATTCATCTGCTGTGATTAAAGGAAAGAAAATTATCTGATAAGACATAATTTTTCCGTCCTTGTCATCAAAGCAGATTAATCCAGAGACTTGTGGGATGTAGCTAAGTAGCCCTTAAACAGGGTGGGAACCAGAAACTCCCGTGGAGAGAGCCAATGCCCCAGAGGAAGTTCCTGATTTGGCCGACATACCCAGGCAATAGTGTCTTGAAAATGTATGCAAGGAGGACCACGTCACTGATCTATGTATTTAGTCAAGAGAATAAGCATGGGATTCTTCCCAAGAAGTCAACAGAGCTCTTGTGGAATGACCTTTGAGTTGCCAAAGGTGGTTGTTTACTAGAAAGAATATATGCCAAAGCTATAGCTTCCTTAATCCAGCGTACAGTAGTTGTCTTGGAGGCAACATTACCCTGGTTTTGTCCCGCCATGAAGATGAAGAAGTGGTCTGAGCGACGGAAGTCATTGATAACCTGAAGGTATAGGAGAAATACATGTCGGACATCCAGAAAATGCAGCAAATGAAAATCCTTTCCGTAATCCCCTTTCTGAAAAGATGGAAGCAACAACAGCTGATTCAGGTGAAAGGACAAGGTCATTTTAGGTAGAAAGGAAGCACTGCATCGGGAAAGCAGAAGAATGGATCTCTATAGGATTACGCTTGCAGTTAGGATATCCTACACACTGAGGATAATACCATCAGAAAAACTGATTTCAGGATGAAGTCTTTCAAAGAAGCTTTCTTGTGAGGCTCAAAGGGTGCCTTTTGTAGGGACCACAACACCAACAGATTCCTTTCCTGGCAAAGAGGTGGCTTCAAACTGTTGACCCCTTTCAAGCATGGTGGTAATAACCTCATCAGAGTAACCTTTCTTCCTCAACTTTGACCTATCAAGCCATGCTGTAAGACCAAAGTGGGATGCATTTTCCATTCTCTTGATTAAGAAGCCCCACTGAAATCAGAATCCGAAATGGCTTTTCCACTAGCAGTTGAATCAGGTCTGCATATCATGGCTGCCTAGACCAATCTAGATCATTAGACCCGAATGACAAAGAATTTTGTGGAGCACCATGCTGATCAGAAGCTAAGGTGGAAAGACATACCAAAGACCCACCTCTGTCCAAGGCTGGAGAAGAGCATCTAGACTTTCCGAACCATACTTTTTTATTTTTTTTTTTCTTCTTCTAATGAAGAACCAGGGAATTTTGGTGTTCCGATGAGTTGCCATGAGATCCAGAATCTGTGTGCTCCACCTCTGGATTATTATCTGGAAGACTGCTGACGACAGCTCCCACTCCCTTGGATCCAAGGAGTTCCTGCTGAGACAGTCTGCCTGAACATTTAAGGATCCCGCAGCGTGTGCTGCTGAAAGCTGGAGCAAATGCTTTTCAGCCCACTGAAGCAATAGATGAGACTTATTTGCTATAAAGCTCTTTGAGTGCCTCCTTGTCTGTTTATTTATGTAAGCTACTGCAGTCACATAGTCCGACAGAACATGGACA